>NW_019174323.1:13960246-14117162 GCF_002260705.1 Seriola dumerili
ATACAGGGACAGTTTCCTGTGGTGGTGTGGGATACTGTATGGAAAGAACTCAGTCTAAGATTTATTAATGGGACGGGACATGCGACATTTGGGAAAGAGGCTGGTTGAAATGATTAAAACTTAAAATAGAAGAAGTAATATGTGATATGACATTGTGTCTAATCGTAAGACAGGACCCTGAAGAGTCCTGACAGTCCTGCTGTGATTTAAACAGAGGTTGTTAGGAAAATGATTTATTTCTTATAAGTGGATTGTGCTTAAAAAGGAATAAAAGGGAAATGCGGATTGCACACTTGGACTGACCCAGTTGCAAAACGTTGTGAGAAGGAAAAATGGCCATACCTTATTCCAAAATCAAACATTTAATTCACAATACTTATATATTTTTTTAAAATCTTTTATTCCATCCTGGGAGTGAGTTTAGTTACACATTTTCACACAATTCATCCAGAGTCTTGACTCTCTGGGCCCCTGGGGCCAGCTGACCACTAAATCAATTATGGTTCAGTGGCTTTAATGGACTGAGAAGTCCTGGGTCTCTCCCATTCTCTACCCAGATTTAATCCAGCCAGGGGATCCAAAAACAAAGGTGACCTTTTTCGTTTTAGCTAGTTGTTAGGCCTTGGTCACCAAAAATATCCACAAGTAAACATGAGAAAGAAAAACAGGGGAAAACCTGTTCTTTAAACTGCCATAAGACTTCTGGAAAACAGGCTCTGAAAAAGTTCAGAAATTAACTTAAAAACTATTGAAAACAATACAATCAACAGCGATGTGTTGGTATGAATATTATAAAAAATAAGTAATATAAAGGCAGTTTAAAAAAAACCTAGTACAAGCCAAACTGAAGGAATTTATCTGATTCAGGCGCTCGTGTGCAGGAGAACACAGGTTTGGGTGAAATTATTCTACATATAAACTTAAGCAATCACAAGCCAAAATAAAAATACGTTTCATGACTGAGCCTGGCAGAGTCTGAATTCTCCAAGGTGGAAAAGCATTTCTCTCCCAGGAGGGCCTAATTAAAAGTTCACACATCTTCATTCCCCAACAAAGACATTCCGCCTTGTTTAGATGGACTATCCGGCTAATTAAACAGGAACAACAGGGCTTTTAGTACAGTAAGTACAGTAATTTCCCAAACACCATTATTTTACTATTAGGAATAAAACTCTCAAGGTTGGAAAGCCTGTTCTGAAACTTTAGTCCATTATTTGGTTCCTACTGACACTAAGATAAAAAAAACAAATTTGGTCCGTGGATTACTGATTTAATTAGCCAACAAAAAAACGGCTTTGTTATTTGCTCGACTTTTGCACTGCAGCCAGGTGTTTTTCACAACCAAATTAAAATCCTGTTTTATAATCACTTCAAGGTTACGCCTGCTACGGCTTATCTCTGGGAACCACTGTAGCCATTAAGTATGTTAGGTGGCAGCTGGCACCTATACTGTAGTTGGTACTGGTTTGTCTGTTGCATCAGCTTTTAGGTCAATGTTTTAGCTATTGGAACTTTGGCATCTGAATCTTAACCTCTGCTGGCAAAAAACCAAGGGAGGGGGCTGGTCTGCAGACAGATTTGGGGATTGTGTCCAACACCTGTTTTTCATAACACTATAATTCTTTAGGACTGGGACTGTAACATCAATGTAAATTTGGCTTCCCACTAATGATTAATTTAACTGGGCTGTAATATGATCATATTGGTAATAACCAATCAATTTATTTCATCTACAACCCAGGCTGATGAACCACATATTTATAAAACCAATGTTCATTCAATTCACCAGCACTGTAAAATCAGGATTATCCATTTTCAGACACGGATCATTTCCAAGTGGAGAGATCAGCATAAAAATGTATTTGAAATGCCACTGGAAAAAACATCATTTGTCCAAGTCTTGCGGTGGTAACTCATGTCATTAAAATATTCCCTTTACTAAAATTTTTCCAGATAATTCAAATTGTAAAGTTCCATAAAATTAACCTCAAGTTGTTATTTGTTAAGCTTTAAAAGGGGAAACCTCCACCTATTTTACACAATCAAAGTCTGTACAATTTATTGGCCCATAATACTGTAGATTTTCGCTGGCAAAACAAAGTTGACTAGCAAAGGCCCCTTTGTCTCTTCTTGGACAAAGCTGTCCAGTGGTCAAGTTGAATTGGTGAGGTAATGTTAGCAGGACCACAGTGCTGTTCAGCTAACTTCCTTCTGAATCAATTTTTCTAATTTGTCCCCACCATGGAGGCTAGTAAAATATCATCGAATTTGAAGCAGTTGCTGAATTCAGATGCTAGGCCACTCACAACAATACTGACATCACCTTTGGCTCTCTGAGGCTCTCGTCAACTTCAAAAGATCACAACAAACAAATATAAACTAGGTTAATAACCAAACGTTCAACTTATATAAAAAAAAAAAAAATGTTTCATAGAAGACGTCTGGTGGTTTTCAATCAGTAAGAAGGTGACTTCGAGAAAATTGAGTCTTCGAGGGCCTTTAAACGTGAACACGGTAAAGTGGCTGCGTACTGAGCAACTCACAACAGTCCAGGTGTTACAGTTACTGGCTTCTTGTGACCACGCAGCTGTTAAGTACAAGAAGTCTGATTGTTAAAAGGCCTCTCTGTGCTTTGCCAGGTAACGGGATGATTAGAAGTCAACTAACATACTGATTGATATAGTGCAGTCGTGAGAGCTAAGGTTCATCGCACCAGTTTGTATGGAATCCTTCTGAAGGTCTGCAATCAAACCACCCTGCCACCATCAGCCCAGATCGTTGCACTCTGGACATATTGAACACGTTACATAAAATACCCACAGAGAAGAGAATGACTTTGGCAACAAACTGGTTACTTCCTCCTTTCTAAACACTTGGGGCTTTGGTTATTATTAGCTTGAATCTTTGGCTTGAGCTGAAATTCAAGAAACAAGTTGGGGAAATGTACGTTAAGAATTTTTGTTTACAGTTTCTTCGTTGAAATACTTTCACCCTCATTAGGAATAAATCCCAGATGAAAAATCACTCCTCATAACACTCTGACCACAACAAAGGCTGTAATAACCCGATTCATTTTTAAAAGGTCACAAACCTATAAAAGGCTCGGATCGTGGACAATCACACTGCTCTGAACACATTCCACTAACTTCAGACACGATGATTTCATGCTGATTTTCCTAATTGAGCCCACCGTGAATCTGCGATGTGATGGTTTCTCCCAAAATGCGATATTAAACTTTTAAATGTTTGTCAAATTGCAAAAACAAAAAAAGATTCAAGTCTAAACAAAATGATATTTTGTCCGATATAGATTTCAGATTCAGTCTTTCTTTACCCCCAGTGTGTTCCCGTCACTACAACATAAACAAGTGCTGCGACCAAAGGCGCCAACAACAACCTACCGGGCTGATTCTCCAGTGTTGATCCAGTCCGGGTTGGCGATGCTGGCGATGCGAAGATGTCTGCCAGCGAGGAAGAGGAGGATCCTGATATCACGGTGAGTTTATCCATGTCGGTGGACACAGGTGGAGGTCTGAGTGTTTATGTGCCCTCGATCTCACCTTTCTGTGACCGGAGCCCGACATTTAGACAGTCAGTAACTTAAACCCTCACCTCATGTTCCGTCATCCCGGCCACAGTTGCCTGCGCATGATGGTGTGATGGGGTCGGTCTGATCCACTGTTTGCCCCACATCCTGTTTAATCCCACCACGCTAAAACAGGCAGGGATTTCCCTCGGAAATCACTATTTCATTGAACCTCAAACAGCGATCTTGAACCGACCTGCTGGCTCTTCTCCAGCCCGGGAGGTGAGGATCGCTGCCCGGGTTCCGTGGATCGTCTACCCCTCGGATGCTCACAGAATTCCGGTGATATTTTGGTTTAAAAAAAAAAAACAAAAAACAAAGAGAATGAGTGGAGAATTCACAAAAGAGCTTTAATCGCTGATTCAATTCTTCCAGCTGTGAAAATATGTCCATGCAGGCAGTCGATATTTTTCTGAGTCCACACGGAGTCCCGATCCGCTGGACGCTCACAGATGGAAAACGCCACCTAGACTCACATCAGAGCTTCAAACTCTCCACCCGTTTTACCGATTTAAAGCCCGTGTAAAGACACAACGGCTGTGGTCCTGCCAGACGATGCTGTCCTCTCCCACTAATGGAAACTAAAATCCAGTCTGCTCGCGTCTTCCATGTCTGTAGTAGGCAACTCTCGCGAGAAAAATCCGTAAATAGCCGACGCTCCTGCCACCTTTGGTATCAGCATAAAATCATGCAAGTGGTGATCATTTAAGTGTGTTGCTGTGAGCAATCACACAGTCAAGATCTATAAAAGTGGCACCTTTATGAAAGAGCTAAAACTCAAAAGTCCACTAACTTGCTCTCTCTGGAGCTTTCAATTGTATTACAAGGCCCTCATTTGAGTTTTCTCAGATGCAATGGAGCTCTAGATGTATACAAATTCCATGACTTTTGAACATTTCTTGGACTTCCCATCCATGTTGCCTTGACAGTTCATTCCTATTTCCTCAATTTTGGTTGAAAGTCCAGAACAAGCGAAGCTAAGTGGACCTTGAATGGAGACTGTTCTGTCAGCTGCGTGATTCCAAGGCTTGTAAATGAACCAACAAGCTAAAACTGATATATTTTATTACATTCAGACACAACAGTAAAAACACATAACAACTCCATAAGGTAGATTAGAAATTTATCATATTTTACATGAGCCTAAACAGTTAATGTGGACAGATGAACATTGTGATGCACCAGAGCAGCATCACTGAATAATATTCTGTGTACAACACCTATAAATAACCAGTGGTGTTATGAACATTATATCTCTCAGAACAACACTGCAAAATGTGGTGATGATGAAATCTGCTTTATTTCTGTTTTTTGTCAAAATGTAGAAGGGGACAAAATTTGCTTTGTCGTCAAGTTAGATAAGAGTACTACGTGATGAGGGGGGCTTTAGATCTCATCACGCAAGGGTTGTTTTTATGAGGTTGCCGCTGGATGCCATAGTCTCTTCCCAGACATGAATTTCTTGGCAAGCCTGGAAATAAAAAAAGAAAATAGATCACAATTATTAACCACAAATTCACATCTATGTTATATTACCAAGAACAAAATAAATCAACCCATATTATTATTATTAACTGATTAATAATTAATCTAAATCAGTAACAAATAACTACATTCCCTTTTTAGCATCAAAATAACCAAGCACTGACAAGACCAAAATGTCTTACGTTGGCAACATCGCTCAAGGAGACATTGTCAATGTTCTTGGAGATTTCCTCGGGGAGATGTAGGTTCCGTCAGTCAGAGCCTGAGTGGCCAGTGCCTCCAGAAAACCCTCTGAGGTCTCCAGAGACATCAGGAACTGTCCCCTCAGCTGGGCCCTGAACAGTAAACAAAGACAAAACCCACCATAAGCCACAATGGTGAAACTAGGTGAGGGGAAACATTTTAACATGGGTGTAAATAAAGTGGGAGGGGAAAAGGACCCACAATTTTTTTTTTTTTACTGTTAACCCCATTTTGTTTAATGTTAGTGTCAACTAAAAATAGAAAATTTAATATTTGTTCAGTGTGTGGGTCATCTAGATTGTATGTAGAGAGCAGTCTGTCTGCATGTCTTACTTGGCCCGAGTTCAGTCAGCAGCTGTGACTCCACCATCAGCAACAGCCTTCACCTGGGCAAGAGCAGCCCTAATCACACCTGCACAAGGACAGAAGGTCACGTCAAGACATTTTACTGCAGTTTGTGGTGATGAACAAGCTCCTTTCATGACTGTCGGATACTCACATCACCAGCAGCTGCAGCTTGGGAAATGGTGTAGACCCCAAAGAGACCAGAGTCCAGAGTAGCTAGTATTGAAAGCACTGACGCTGTTCAGAAAAATGGAGGGGGAAAAAAAAAGGTTTAACAGGTGCTGTTGCAATTAGATAAACACATTTGTAGAATGGCTGAGAGTTTTCATGACAAACATGCACACACTCTCCGTGTCATAATGAGCAGGCGAAGCCCTAGTGTGCAAACTGTTTCACAAGATAGATGTTACAAACTGACAACCACTCACAATCAAAGGGGTCAGCGGTTGCCTTAGCAACACCCTGGACCAGTTTTGTTGGAGACGTTTGATCCCCTCTTGACATGTGGACCCAGCTCCCAGTACTTGCTGCAGCACACTGAAGGCCAGAGCCTCGCTGCTTGCCCGCTGCTGCTGACTGGCTCACCACCGCTGAGTGCACCAGACTGCTGGTGCTGTGCCATACGGCTCTCACCTGGAGAGGGCAAGAGGAGACGGAGTCAGGGAGGAACACAGAGTTTCATTTTCTTCAATTCAAGTGTTAAAATCAACCTGCACTTTTTTTCTTTTTTTTTTTTTAACGTCTATTCAGCTCACCTCCACGATACTGAGCCTTGGCCCCTGTGGTGCCTGCTCCACTGCGATGTTGAGGAATTGCTCTCCCTATGCTTTTTCCAAGGGCACAGCGTGCGTCAATACCTTGGAGGGAAAGATGAATGCCAAAACTTAATGATCTTTAATACAGAGTATGTTCCTTTTAATGTCCATTTCCATTAAAGATTCCTTTACCAAGCCCCACAAGACCATTCTTGCGCTTGTGAAATTGTTCTGGACAAACTGGTGCAGCTGGAGGGAAAAATGCAAACATTAGAAAAAAGGGATTGAATGGAAATTAACACCATCAGCCTTAATGGAATAAATACTGGGAAAGTACTCACATGTTCAGCGGATGTTTTCACCATGTGGTCGGGCAGTACAGAGAGTTAGAGAGGGGCGTTCTTGTAGGCTGCCTCCATGCAGGGCTTCAACCAAAAGCTGGAAAAGGAGAGAAGAGGAAGGGATCATAAACTGAAATATTATTATGTTAGGTGGGAATAAAAGTAAGCAGTACTATAATCAAAACCATGTGGGACTAAATTAGATCTAAGCAGTTATTTGGGGTGAGGTCCAAAGTCAGATTCTTGCAGGCCAAATTAATAGTCTGGAGTGCATTGCAAGGGGAAATAAAGGTCCCTACCTATCTGAGTGCTGTGGGCAGCCTGAGCTCTGTCCATCTTCACTCTGGGTGTAAGGTCTGACACCTCCCATGGCCGGAACTCTTGGGGCATGTCGTCACGTTGATCAAATACTCCATCACTGTGTTCACTGCAGAACAATTAGAAAGAGTGAAAAAAAAAATGTTTAGTGATATTGAAGTGACTGTGCCATTATCCGCACTACATCCACAGACACTCAAACCATTTCTGCAGAATCATCCACTTCTCCTGAACTGAACTGAACATTTGTACGGACAGTGTGCGCTAAGCCGTCACTGTTTCACCAAAAATATGCCTGTACAATTCAAAGAGAGACCCCAGCTACCGTTCTTTGTGAAGAATGTTAATTACAGATGTTTTACAGCGCTTCCACTCACAAGGGATGAGTACGATACTCAAAACAATGTCCTCTGCCTGTACTACGAGTATGGGACATTTTTATCAAGTCTAATGTTAATTATATACTAATGTGCTTGTAAAATATAAATACAACATTAGTGTTATTTCAGAGACTTACATGGCATCTCTCAAGCAGTCAAACAGTGCTAGAATCAATGTTCTCTCTGGATTGATAGTCACACTGCAGAGAAACAATATGTTGATAAGAATGCAGAGACTTGTGTGACAGTGCGTTTTTGCTATGACACATCTTTCTTGGTTACTGACCGCAGCGCTGCCTCCCACAGCTTCAACACCACGGCATATCTTGAAAAGATTGAAGCTCCTTTGCGTTGTCTGGGAAAACACAAAATGCACATCAGCACCAGGCTGAGACAGAAGCCAATATTCATTTGCTCTAGATATACAGTAGTGAAGGACACAAGACGATGAACAGGCCATATTGAAGGATCAATTACCAGGTTGGAGGCCAGTTCGGAGGAGGTGGGTGGACCCCTGTTGTCAGGCGGTCTTCATTAACGACAACCAGCCTTGATAACACCCCGATCTTGGAGGCTGGGGAATAGTTCTCAAGTGAGGCGCATCACCAGTCCACTGGGCAGTTTGGTCCACTGAACAGAGGTTCGTCATTTCCATCAATCAGTTCAGACAGATATTTAAAGTAAAACATTTGCCAACCTAAAACTATAGTTACAAATTCAGAATAAACCTCAATATATATTCTAACCATCATTGGACATTCAAAGGATTTGACATTTTATATTCAGCCAAAATATGGGAAGAGACAAATAGTTACTCCATAAAAAGCATAACAAAATGTGTTTTCTATAACAAACTCAATAGTTTCATTCACAGATTCTACAAACCACATTGACCAAGCCAACCCCACACAGGACCCAGCACAGTGACCCTCATCATTCCCAAACATACATGTACATCCTGGTAGAGCCAGCAGCGGGCTGGCAAGGGACTGGCCTTTTCTGGCAGCCGCATAGGAACCGCTCTCTGTGGAGAAGAAAGACAAGTCAACTACCACTGACCTCTGCACATCCTGCCGGCTGAAACTTAACATGCTCGGCCGGCACCACTGAACTCCCCCTTACGGGCAGCCTGAGCCGCGTAAAGCCTCGTTCTGGGAAAACAGAGAACATGGGGAAGGTGGGACATTACAAACTAATGTGTTGCTTGCTGACTGTGTTGAAAGGCGCAGTGTGAGAAGAAAAGTGTTTAGACCACATGAAAAGATTATGAAAATGATGGATCGGTGCTTCAAGACCTCTGGACATGACGAAATATTTTTGTTATTTACAAAACAAAGCCAACTCTTCATTTTTGTTACAATTTTTATAGTAGACTATATATAAAACTCATGATCTAGTAACTGGTCCCTGAACCAGTCCAATCTCATCACAAGGTTTTTCCTCTGTCCTGGAGCTTTCAGTTATATCAATATCGGTGGTCTTCATCAGCAAATGGGAGTTTTCCCATGATGAGACGTCCTTTAAGTACTTAGAAATGGAAATTTGATTCATCTACAGTGTATTTCCACAACAACTAGGCAAACTCCATCTGATGATGAAGATCATATGACAAACCCAAAAGCTCCTGAACAGGTACCACTTGGACCTTGTGGTTTTTAAAAGTTATGATATCACCTCTTGTCTAGGGCCTTTTTCAGCAAATGCAAATTAAGTTAAATCTTCTTTTCAGATCTATACTAATATTTAAGAACCAATAAAATTGTTATACACGATGAACATCAAATAAATAAATATACCACAAAGATTTTGTGTCAAAATGCTAAAAAAAAATGCTCTGGGTGTTGTGCTGAGATTACGTTTTTCTTCCACCATGAGATTATCTTTATTAACTTTACGGTTAGATTAGTTGTATAATGAAAAGCAAGTTATTAACTGCTACGCAATATTAAAGTTAAATAGTAATGTGTAAAGGGATATGAAAGGGATGACGCTAAATCAAGTCTACACAAACAAGATATAACAAGCTCTGCACTTGTTGAGTGGCTTGTTCAGCAGCCCCTAGGTTTTAGTGAATTGGTTTTAATGTTAGTTCACAAATATTACGTCTGGACCATCAATTATACCGTTATAAGTCGGTTTATTGCCAGTTAAACACAGAGTTATGTCAGACTTCAGCTGGCCGCTTCCTCCTCTGCTCTTTCGTCGCAGCTTGTCCAGACACGACCCTGAATATTTACAACCGTCCCACAATCCCACAGACTGAAAAGGACTTTTTGCTGCGTCCACAACCGTCCCGACACATAAACACACAGGATAGGATTTCTGAGTCCTTACCGACAACCGACTTATTCCCCGAATCCCCTTCATCTCCCCTCTCTCTTCAGTCAGGACGATGAAGCAAATATGGCCGCTTCAAAGTGCCCTACCCAGAATGCACTGCGTGTTCCTTTTCTCGCAAAGTAACGCGGAGTCAATGAGAGCGCGCCCTCTGCTGACACGGAGATTTAAAAAGTATTAATAACACACCAAATATATATACACACAGTATATCAATGTAAATGTAACAAAGAATTGAATAATGGTCGTAAAATCTTTTGTACAATGATTAACAAGTCTAGTCTAAACCGATTTCAGCCCCTTATCTGCTTGCTTCTCTCCCACTCTCTCGTGCTCAAATAACAGTATTTTAATACAGCCGAATTTCCAATAAAGCTCTCATTTACTGTAATTCTGTGTTTGTTATCAGATTTATGTATATTTTTGTATATGTATGTGTATGTATCATTTTTTCTTTACTGTGTTTTGATGGAAATTTTTACTTTTTGTTTTGTTTAATGAACAAGTATGTCTAATTGTTTGTATATTACAAAAACACATGCAAAGTTAAATAAAGGATGGACGTTTTGAAAAAATGTAAATGTGATATCTTCAGTTTGTGTTAACCACAGCCCATTCAAAAATCCATAGACCTCGGGACTAGGGAACCGGAAGTGCTGGTATTCCGTTTTTATATTTTTTATGTTATAAGTTAATCAAAACAATCAATATTTACTCATAGACTTACTGCATTACCATTTAAATAACTCAATTTAAACTTTCTGATAGTAAATCTGTTTTTTATCACATCAGAAAAAAAGTATTTCCTGTCGTTTTCAGATTGTATCACTAGTGCGCATGTGCGTCCCCGCACACGTGTGGTAAACGTTTGGACTTGCAACTCTCTGCATGTAATTCAGTTCGGAGAGTTCGTATAGCTACTGAATATTACTTATAAAACAATACCTCGTGTCTGGTGCCCTTTCAAACCCAGGTGAAGGAAATACTCCTCCGTGAAGCATTTCGCCGGAGGGTCAGAATACCAGATAAACAACTCAGAATGGTGAGTGTTGAGTTCTTAATGAACGAACAAGCTAACAGGCTAGCTAACTATTAGCAAACTGAAGAAACTAGACTGCACAAAGCGAACTAACCTGAAACTCAAAGTAACAGCGCCGTATTGTTCATTAAAAAATGCTTTCTTGAGGTTAATGTAGTGTTATTTTTGTTTTATGTATCATGTTCAGACTGAAGCTCAAGTGAACCCAAAAGGCCTACCCGCTGGCCGACGCCACGCTGACCAAAACTATCCTGACCTGGTGCAGCAAGCCTCTAACTACAAGCAGCTGGGAAGGGAGCTAATGAAGGTGAGGAAACATAGCAACATCTGACTAGAGTACAAGTATTCAGGTGGTTAACCAACAAGCTCGGAATTTGATACGATAATCCGCCACTGTCACAAAAGCCTGTAAAAACGTGGTGTCCCCTCAGGTAAATAGAGCTGGGTTTCTTGGAAGGATTTAAAAGACCCAGACCAGGAAAAGTAATTTCACACACAAATAAATTATATTATCACAGAGCTGCAAGGACAAGGCAAATAATTGCCAACTATATGCCAACTTGATAATTGATTATTTCTCATTTTTCAGACAAAAAATGCCAAATATCTGCTATGCTGTGTAGCCATTTGTTTTTTGACTTGTTGGTTGGATAGAACAAATAAGACATGACTTTGGGCTATGGGAAGTTGTGATGGGCATTTTGCACTACTTTGTGATGTTTTATAGGAAAAATATCTGGCAGAATAATCCATAATGCCAGGTAGTTGTAGCCCTACACCACTGGTCTAAATACTTTTTAATACATCAGTTGATTGTGATCAAAGGTTGCATTTTTGTAATGTTTATGAATTTTTTTTGTCTTATTGCTTGTTTTATCTAGCCAAAGGCCTAGTGATATTGTGTTCACTATGCTGTGACACAGGCCAAAGCAGAAAAGCATCGCAGCTCAAGCTGTGATCAGCAGCTGTTTGACGAATCATGAATTTCTGGATAAATGTAGAAACGGTCTCTATTTTCGACCACATTAAGAATAGAAATGTTAAACTGGCTCCAATATGATGATTTTCAGTTCTATTTAATACAGTGCAGTACATCAACCTACTACGTCAGTAAAACCTTTAATATTCTCAATGATTTTTACTGATTGTCAGAGGTGTGTGTATCTGTGTTCAGAAAGAGAATCACATAGAATCTGTGGTTTTTTTATTTCAGAATCACTTCTCATTTCTTTTATATTTCTGTTACTCTGCTTCTCCAGCCACTAAAACCTTGAACAGAGGCATCGCTGAGTTCATTGTGATGGCTGCTGATGCTGAACCACTGGAGATCATCCTCCACCTGCCACTGCTCTGCGAGGACAAGAACGTCCCTTACGTGTTTGTCCGCTCCAAGCAGGCCCTGGGCCGGGCCTGTGGGGTGTCGCGCCCCGTCATTGCTACCTCGGTCACCATTAAGGAGGGGTCTCAGCTCAAGCCACAGATTCAGTCTGTTCAACTGGCTATTGAGAGACTGCTCGTGTGAGCTTTGTTGCACTGTTGTGATCAAGTCTCCTGAAGGAAGGGGAAGATGAATTCCAGTTTGAAAGTAATCCTATTTTCTGTTTGGTTAAAAAACAGATATTATGCATGGAAAGGAAATATAGATGTTTTTTTTATTTTTTAGGACATTGTGTCCACTTCAGTGTATCGGTTTGCTATGGCATCACTGGATTCATAATAAAATCATTTTGTATGTAAACCTGTTTTTTTGTTTGTGTAATCTTTCATGTTATATTCATTTCATTCATATTAAATAGTAAAACTTTAACAGTATCAGGTGTCCAAAGTCATTTGTAATTGATAGAAGAATTGATACATTTGTGTCATTGCAACCAAATAAAACGGCAAGTAATTGTTGGGTTGTG
The DNA here is from genome assembly GCF_002260705.1 of Seriola dumerili. NCBI lineage: Eukaryota > Metazoa > Chordata > Actinopteri > Carangiformes > Carangidae > Seriola > Seriola dumerili. Next base: position 13,972,980 of record NW_019174323.1, read on the forward strand.
GCCATGTGCTTCAGGCCACTTACAATGTGATAGCAAAATCTCTACATGAACTGTAAGAGATGAACTCAAATTATTTGCTTTTAGCACACAGCATCACACTGTTTGACTTGTTTCTTTATAAGCCAATATATACATAATTGTACTTTTGTAACATGAAAACAAAAGGAGACTGCCAGGTATCTGAAAAAATTAGACTTAAGGCAATATTCATGTGAAAGTACAATGCTGCGTCAGCATTAATAAAGTGATAGGTCTCAATCAATGTGAAGAATTACTCGGATTGCTTTGTAAAAGTACCAATATAATATATAATACTTAATCTGAGATTATTAATGATGTTGAATAGAGAAAAAGTTAAATAAGATTTTCTGGACTATTTTCTTACTGTTTGCTTTTTGTGGAACATTGTGCCCTTTCCCTTATAGGACCTCAAACACCTTTTTAAATGAGAAATATTGGGAGCCATTGGTTTAACCTTTTAACAGTGTTGAATTTCGTGAGCTCATCTTCCTTTCTATGTAAAATATGTTATGTAGCTATTACAGCTGTTAAATAAATTCTGTGGAGTAAAACATTATAGTAATTCTTTTAGAAATGTATTAAAGTTAAAGTTTAATGTGGCATAAAATGAAAATACTCAAGCTCTGTACTGGTGTAAATTTACTTTCAACCACTGGCCTATTAAAACAGTGAGAGTGGAGGTAAGTATTATTACTTAAGTAAGGGATCTATTTATTCTACGTTTTTATTCTAAGAATTTAAGATCCTTATTTTTTATGGTTATCTCTCTTTTCCACCCTCTTGGCAATGTGGTCCTTTGTTTTTTTATTTTCAAGTCTGTGGTTCTCCATAAAACAGAAAGGAATAAAAAAAACTGTATCTCTCTAAAGTTGCTGATCAAGCAGGTATTCCGTGTGTGACTTTTACCCCTCACTCGCCCGCGATGTTTTCATAAAACATTAATTAGATTAAACTTAATTATGTGTCAAAAGACTGATGTGAGCTTGTGTCAGGCCTGAAAATGTTTGTAACAGACTGTATATGTCTGACATATTAAGGATAACACTCATATTTCTCAAATAAATAAAAACACTGAAAAGCTTGTCAGTGTTTGTGTGAACAACCTGCTGCTGTGACACAGGTGCGCTGGGCTCCCTCGCGCTACGGAAAGTATACCGACCTGTCTCTTTGGGAAACGCTCGACAAATCGGGGAAGGAAACGTTTCGGTACGATAGGGAGAGAAGGTGCGTCTACGCCTGCGTCAACGTTTCCTGAAGTCTCCGTTTATGCCGTAAATTTTCCGCCCGTCAAGACTAAAGCCCAACCCCGGATTTCGACCCCAGGCCGAAACGAAGCAAACGCGGTGCGTTTTAAAGCTAGAACTTGTGGATGAAAAGCAAAAGTCATGGCTGACCCCCCTGTTACCATATCGGAACGCGAAGTTGAGAGCCTGCTGCAGTACAGGGAGCTGACCCCCCGTCTGGAACAGGCTCTGGGGAAGTTTTCCAGAGGAGAGGTTGTCCAGCCTGTTCGCACCACAGTGCCCCTGCAGAAACAAAACGGGTTAGCATGTACTATACTGTGAAACATTTACAGTCTGTGGCTATTGCTGACACTCAATCACTTTTACAGGTTCCTGGGACTGATGCCCACTTACATAGAGCATGACGGAGTCCTGTGCACAAAGTTGGTTTGTTTCTATAAGAGGGAGGATGGTTCCACTTTACCATCCACTCAGGCCACAGTGGTGCTGCTGGATCCAGAGTATGGGAGTGTTAAGGCTGTGAGTAAAACTGATGCACACATGAGACAGAAAAAAAAACAAAAAAACAATCTAAACATTCAGGTCTCACAGTTTGAGCAGCTTCACCCTCAGACCAGTCAGGCATGTCTCCAACCTGCAGGTCATGGATGGAGAGGTCATCACAGGCATGAGGACAGCTGCAGTATCTGCAATCTCTGCAAAGGTACGATAAGCTTTCCATTTTCAAAGCACCTGTTCACAGTACCTGTCCTCTAATGTCGCGCTGTTGTTCTGACTTTGACACTCTTGGATCTGTCCTGGTGTGTTCTGGTCCTGCAGCTGTTGATGCGTCCAGAGGCTGAAGTGCTGGCCATCTTGGGGACTGGCAAACAGGCTCTGAGTCATTACAACGTCTTCACTGAAATGTTCTCATTTAAAGAGGTACTGTTACAAACATGTCTTGTGAACGTATGAATAGAAAATCAGTTCAGGGCAGTGTAAAGGATTTTTGGTGAGTACAAGTGGAATAATATCCTTATGTCTGTAGCTCAGTGTTTCCCAACACAAAATAACCTACAGAACCTAAAGGATCTCCCTTTAAACAGTGTTTAGGAGTAAAGGAAAATATAGGGCAACCCCTTAATTTTTTTAACCTATATTTCACATAAATATCGACGTATGAAATGTCTGTATGGTGCAGCCCTACTTTATTGGCATGGGACTGACAACTTTGTAAAATCTTACTTGTTTATTAAATCCAACTTTTGCTTAAATCATCTTACAGGTAGACAATAGTTTAACATTTTAGGAAACATGCAAATTTTCTTTTTTTGCCGAGAGACCGACACTGCCGTTGCTTTAGCCGGCCGAACATTCAACAAATGCCTTTGTAGTTTACTGACCACAACATTTGAGCAGCAATCTCCAAGTAAAGATTTGAACAAAGAGTGAGATTTAAAACAAGTCTGAGGATTGAAATCTGATTTTACATGCTCTCCAGTATGTGTGCAAGTATCTGGACATCCTGATTGATTACTGTTGGAACTTGTTTTGTAATTGGTTGATATGACATTTGTAATTCCCCTCGATCACCCCAGGTGCGTGTGTGGAGCCGCACAAAAGAGAGAGCTGAGAAGTTCATGCACTCAGTCACAGGTCCTGTGACGCCTTGTGTCTCGGTGGAGGAGGCGGTGAAGGGAGCAGACGTCATAGTGACAGTAACCAGATGCACTGAGCCGGTGCTTTTCGGTCAGTGGGTCAAACCAGGAGCCCATGTGGCAGGTGAGAGGAAGTGTGGAGAGTTTTAGATGAGTACCATGTAAAATGGGCAGAATTCAGGGAACATCAAATGTTTAAAACTTAAATGTCAGTTCTTGAGTGGACTTTGGAGCTCTGTAAATAATCGGATTGTTTCTCTCCTGTTGCTGAGCAGCGGTGGGAGCCTGCAGGCCAAACTGGCGGGAGCTGGATGACGTGTTGATGAAGGAAGCCGTGGTGTACACTGACAGCAGAGAGGGAGCAACAACCGAGTCTGGTGACGTCATTCTCTCTGGGGTCAGTGTCTTTGTGCTTTTGAACTGACTTGATAAGATAACTGAGGCGTGTGTTACTGGCTCCCTTTGCAGAGCATGTGTGGAAAAATGTGACTGTGGATCTCATGTGTTCAGGCGGAGGTGTTTGCAGAGCTTGGAGATGTTATTAATGGGACAAAACCTGCTCACAGAGAGAAGACAACCGTGTTCAAATCCCTTGGTAAGCCCCTCCTACAAATCCATATCATGTGGAAAGTACTTTATTTTTTTATCTTGGTACAAGAAGAATCCAGTTTACAACTATACTTTCATGGTATTCAGTGTAACTGTATTTGTTGTTGTTTTTACAACAGGGATGGGAGTTGAGGATGCAGTGTCTGCTGAGCTGGTATTTGACCAGTGGAAAGCCAAAAACAGCCAACCATGAAATGTCCATGTATTCCTCTCTGTTTGACCGTTACGGTGCACAAGCTGATCAAGATGAAGGCAATGAAAAAGTCACTGCTATATAACCTGACGCTGTGTATTTAATGCTGAGATAATAATAAGTCGATTAATCAGACAGCCAGTGAAAATGCCAAGTATTTTCTGGCTCCAGCTGCTTTTTCTTTGTAACATGTAAAATCAGTAAATTCTGGTTTTAGACTGGTCAGACAAAAACAACAAAAAAAAAATGAAATTTGAGGACTACTCATTGTGATGTGGGAAAGTGATAAGACATTTGTCACTATACGCTAAAGTAAATGAAGTCATGCAGTCGATACAAACTGTAGTGTGTGGTCAGAAGATATAGAATACATTGAGCATTTTCAAAAAAATTTATTTGCTTAAAAAAAAAAAATCAGCATATAACTATGTACTATTACATATTGTGAAAATGAAACCACATTTAGCAAGAAAGTAAATCCAAGTATGCACTTCATCTGTGCCACTGAAACACAGATGAAATGAATCCAGATTTACAGTGATTCCCCAGAGCACCCATGCAATTTGATCATTGCTCATTTCAAAATAAAATGCAACCGCTGAATCGTTACCGCTCAAGGTCATATTGTACAAGAAAGACAGTAAAATGAGTCACAACCATCGAGTGCTGATACACTGGCTCATAGACTTCATAAAACACAGCAATAGATGGGGTCAAAATGACATGGTTACACACCATTATGACGGCAATGAGCATCATGTACTGAGTAAAAAGCCTGAATGTTGAAAGCACTTTCTGAGCAAGAACTTCATGAAAACTTGAAATGATGGGTTTAACTTTTAAAGTTAAATAGATAACGAGCCAGCACAGCAACTGTGGCTGCACTGTACCTTCACATGCCCGACAGTCAGTCATAAAACACTGTGTGTATTCATTTACCACGTAGTGAGAACAATGATTTATCTAGAAAGCTCAAGGAACAAAATGAAAGAATTACCTGTTAAATATCTATCAGACTGTGTAATGTGTAATTACTATTTAACTTAGCAGCTGCTACAACATGTTATAACTCAAAGTCATTTAAGGGTTAAAGAATTTCTTCATAACTGCATTGATAGAAGGTTAAAACAAAAGTAAAAGGAAGAAAAAAAACAACATTTTAGTGTTCACAGAGTGACTACAAAGTGATGACCGTTGACTGAGTTTTGGCAGCACCTCAGTCTCGTCAGATGACATGTAAACAGAACGGTCCATCAAACAGCTGACAAGAGACTGACAATGAAAAAAAAAGGAGAAATTAGAGCCTCTAAAAAACAATTTATCTCAAAGTAAAATTTCATCAAGGCAGCAGGAATCTCTTAGTGTGTAGGGGAAAGAGCGCAGTGCAGGACCTCCTTCTTTTATAGAGTTAAATCTATGGTGATTTCACGATAAATTCATGTTCAAGTAGTGTTTCTTCACAATGTCTGAGAAAAATTACATGAATGTTTTTTTTAGTTTTTTTTTGCAAAATCCTCCCTCTCTTTCTCCTTAATTAACCCCAGATCCCAAATCACCCCCCCACCCTCACATTCCCCAAGGCCTTAAGCAAAGTCACTTCATTCCAGTCAATCTGAAAGGACTCAACAGATGTAAGAACCCACAAGCCAGACTTGACTGAAACCTGCCAGCGCTGCTTAAATCTGTAAAGTTCTTTCAGATGGACGTCTGATCTACCAGAGCTTCTATGTAAGCAAAGACACAGGGGGTGAACAGATATTTGGGAAACCCCGACATCATCCTCTTCCCTCTGAGTAGGCGAGTTCTGACTGCAACTGTATTTTCTACTCCCTGTGGTTTTCCATTACAATATTCTGCACTTCCTCTTCCTCTTCTTGATGGGTGGGGGGCAGAGGACCGCCCTGATGGCTTCGTCAAACACTGTCTTAAGGCCGCGCTGCGTCAGAGCCGAGCACTCCAGATACTTCACTGCACCTGGTGGCCAGAGGAGAGAGAAACAGAAAAAGCAGAAAGATAAAGTGAGTAACAAGATTATTAACAAGTCACAAGATTATTTTATGTTTGCATGATCATAAAGTCCAAAAATATTCTGTAACTTTAGTGAGAGAAACTCTCAACCAAAGAGAGTAAGAATTGTTCCAAAACCATTTCAATACAATGTTTATAAATTACAGTCAAATGATGAAAAAGAAGTGAGTTTTACCAACATAATGTCCAACATCTTTCAGGTTCTAAGAAACCCACCCAAATGTAACATAATACAATTTAATGTAAATAAATGATTTGATTCATGGTCCCATTAATCAATTCTGCCAAGTAAGTCTTGCAGAATTTAAGTAAAGTGCAAACGTCACCATCTAATTTTGTCGTTTATTAAAAATAAAACGGTGGTAAACCAATAAGGCACATAATTTTGAAAAATTAGGTGGCACCACTACGGTGTAAACAACTTATTAAATTCGCATGATGTTGTGATTAGAAAAATGTGACCATGAAACGGTGGCTTGTTCTTTTTTTAGCAGAACTATTTTTTTTTTTTATGGCTTTAGAGAAATGCCACAAATAAAACTCCCACAAGAAAAGGCTCTTTCAGTTGGAAACTTTACCAGACTATTATGATAATCTAATAATTTGAAGGATTGGTGAATGTGTTGAGCCTCAACTGACTTATTTCTTTAGCCATAGCCAAGCCCTGGGGGTAGATGATGGGGGAGAGTTTCTTTTCCTTGAGCTTTTCGATAGTGTCCTTGTCGTCTCTCAGGTCCAGCTTGGTGCCCACCAGGATGATGGGTGTGTTGGGGCAGTGGTGCCTCACCTCAGGGTACCACTGCAGGAGGACAGAGTCAGAGGCGGGATACAGGATAAAGACGGACAATACGACACACTGTGTGGAATGTGGGTGGGTTGCTAAAAGGATAGATTTCTCTCTCAGTTTTTTGGTTGTTATCCAAATTCAACATGATGTGACCTCTGAGGAACTCCGGGGCAAAAAAAGGACACAAACTTCTACCAGCACATAACAACTCTCAGTCCTGCTGTTGTGATACTTGACATTTATTACTTTACCAGCTGAATCCTAATTATCCCCTTCAATTTAACTATTATGTTAAGTAGCTTTAAAAACTGGGGGGAAAAACAACATATTTTTCCAATTAAAAAAACATTAGCACAACAAGGGCCAAAGAGCTGATGTAGTTTTTGCAGAGAAATATGTTTTTGTTTTTCATGGTTGCATCACTATGAACGGACCTAAAAATCAACTTTGGGGAGAAAAATATAAATTTTTCTACCGAGTTCATTTTGAATCCCAGCAAGAATCTATTTTAAAGTCCAGTTTCTATCATTTACTTTTAGAGCTGAGCCTGAGAAATGGAAACTAACTGAAATGTGGCCAAAATTCCACATCTGGATCATTGACAAAATTGAGTCAATTCCTCCTCCACCCAAACTGATCTGACCATGAAACTTTGTGGAAAACAGTGAAAGAGTTTTTGAGATTTGTCGCTTGCAGACAAAAGCCTAACATTACAATCACTGGCAAAGGTAACGGCTTTAAAGAGCAGGCTGTTCTTACCTTGGCACGGACGTTCTCAAAGGAAGCTGGACTGACTAGTGAAAAGCAAATCAGGAACACGTCCTGAGGAGAGTGAAGGACACCATTAGCCAACTTTGAAGACAGCAACATTACAAGAGACAAACGTTCAATATCAGATTAAAAACTTCCATGTTTCTGTTACAACTCAAAACCTAATCTAATAATTATCTAATTAAATAAAAGATACATAAATCTAATTCTGAACTGGTCCTGTTGGTTAAATACAAACTGACTCCCACTTTCAGCTCCCTGCAAGTCTTTGGCACAGAGACCCTGTTTGTTGGTCAAAGGACAAAGAGGGCAAACAAGAGCTCCCTTTCACTTCCTCCAGCCGTTCTCCAGACAGTGTATAGGTACTGTGGATACAAGGCTCTACTCTGCTGAGTGCACAGACTCCGTCTTAAGTATTACTGGCCAGTGAATAACTGCAAATCAATGCTGGCAAAGTGAAAAACAGCATTCATGCCAACATTGTTTGGCTGATACTAGTCTGTGCAGGACAGTGGACAGAGACAGCCAGTTGTTACTACTGGTGTGTGTGTGAGTGAAAATAAAATATATATATATACACATACTGTCTGTGGGTAGGACAGTGGCCTGAGCCTGTCGTAGTCCTCCTGTCCTGCTGTATCCCACAGCCCCAGGTTCACTGGTTTCCCATCAACCATCACATTGGCAGAGTAGTTGTCGAAGCTGTGGGACAAAAGGTGGATATTAGATTTTCAATTAGGTAGTGTTATAATGTACAACATTGTAATGCATAATTCAGGGAGGAGATAAAGTTGCTGACAAACTACTCAATGATTGATATCATTGTGAATGTTAGCTTCCCGTACGTCTGGTGGGTTACGTCCCTCACCTAAACCTCGCCACATATCCACCTCTACACCACAGCTGTTCATGAGAGCTGCCTTTGTGTGTTACTTACACTGTGGGGATGTACTCTCCAGGGAAGGCATTGGTAGTGTAGCTGATGAGCAGGCATGTTTTACCCACAGCCCTGGGAGGAGAAAAGAGGGGAGAGAGGGAGAGTAGGTAAATAAACTGATAAATACTGATTTTATACTTATTCTCTCAGTTTTAATATTAAGAGTATATCGTATAGTCTGCAGTGACATTAAACAGCAATTTAAGTCATATCTATAGCATGTACTGTAGGTTTCTTGCTTGTATGAGTTTAACAATTCAGAAATCGAGACCAAAGCCTCAATACAAACGTCCATAATCTCGTGTCGCGATACTGGAACCTCTAACCACTACTCGTCTGACAGGTTAACAAGTCACGTGAGACAGGTTTAACCTGAAAGATCAAACCATCTTCTTTTTTATTTCACAAAGAAGCTTTTAACTTTATTGTGGGTTTATCCTTTACAATTCTACTAGTATTTCACAGTATTTTATTTGATTATTTACCTCTGGCAAAACATTAGAAGTTGCAAAACATTAGTGTTAATATTGCCCTGGTGACCCTGTTGTGTCCTACATCCTTTATATTTGAAGGTTTATTTCGATCATGACTTGCATAGTTAAAAGCTTTGGTTTAAGAAAACAACCTCCTTAAATGACAGTCAATAATCTGAGCTGCGATGTACTTGGTTTTGTCCTGAAAAAGTTTCCTCCATGTGATGATGCACAAGTCAAACAATAAAAACAGTAATAGTTTAACTATATAAATGTGTGATAACAGATCACAATCTTTACTAAACCTGATTTATTAGTCCAAAAGAGCACCAATATTTTTCACATACATATATAGTCAAATGTCATCCATTAATGAGAGATACTACCTTAAAATGATGGAAACTTTGTCCTACCAGAAATCTAAAATCAGTTTGTGTTAAGAAGTTTAAATTGGGGTTTGAGGTCAATCAAGATGACTTAAGCTCTTTATCTCAATTAAAACTATTTCAGTTAGACATTTTTATATTCAATTTTGTTTAAGATAAAGCCCTGCTATAAAATTTTTTTTTACATTTTGCACTAAATCTTGTCAAACTATTTTACTATAAAATAAATCAGCTGTTTTGAAACACAGCTTTCCCAAAAAAAAGACACAAATTGTTCACCACAAATCTGTAAATTCATTCAGTGAGAATCCACAACTTTTATTCAGGACTAGCTGTAAGTTAAAGTAGCTGACGACATGGCAGCCTGCGTCAGGTCTAATAAATGACATACTGTGGCCCATCTAGTCACACCTAACCGGAGCATGTAGATAAATCTGTCTGACCCAGCTGGACTAGAGAGCGGGCACAACAACAGCTGTCGTTCATGTTGGCATGTTATCCGAGGCTTGTTAGTCGTTGGCCAACTGTTGATAACTGGGTCAACGAAAACAGCCGTGTTTCACGCTTAAGTCGCTATCATACGAGTAAAACCCGGACATTTTAGAGGTCAAAGTACGAATAAAAAGACACTTTAACTTACCCGTCCCCTACTACCACACACTTAATGGCCTGCATCGGACGGCTCTCTCGCTGGTGACCCAGCCAACGTTACAGCAGCTCGGTCTCGGTTAGCCTAGCAAGCTAACAGCGGCTAAAGTAACCCGGTCCTGTGTGGCCTGAAAAGTACCGCGTACACAAAATGACAGGACCTCGGCCGCGCTCCAAAAAGTTTAAAATGATATCGATGCAGAAATGATCCGGTTTGACTCGCAGTCTTCACAGCGACACCCCGGTACGACAGGCAGGCAACACCCAGGAAAAAAAAAAAACAAAAAAAAAACAAAAAAAAAAAAACTCCGGAGTCAAGATTGAGGGGAAAAAAAACGCCCACAGTTCGGAAGCTGCAGCTCCGAGATCTCTGCAAGTCATATCCGGTCAGACCAGGACCGTGAAACCCCGCCATCTACCGGTTACTACAGCAACAAGGCCGGTGTCAGGTAACATGACTTGTCTTTGTTGAATGCAGTGATGGAAGAAATAATCACATCATTTACCCAAAGTAAAAACTGCAATGGAACAATATAAGAAATGTTTTAAAAGAATCAGCAATGTGTTAAGAGTAGTTAAAAATTAAAAGTTCCATAGTTTTATTTTACATAAGTAGATCATTTTAAGTCATATTCATATTAATACAGCTGCACTCTTTAAAGCGGTTTTATTTTGTTCTCAAGTTCAAGGATTTCAAATACTAACCTCCCTGAAGAAGTAATAGAGGAATGGTACAAATCAGTGCTGGAAACTTAATTCACTCAATTACAGTTGTAAGTTTTGTATTTTCTTTTTAAGAAACCTTTACATTACATTTCATAGGGAAATCTATAGTTACCAGTTACTTTGTAGATTAAATTATTATAAAATATGATGCATCTTTATAGATTAAGTGTATAAAGTAATTAAAATGAAATGTTTTTATATCAATAATACAGTAATTTAATTATGAACACTTGAATGGAGCTATTCTGCAAAAAATGCAGTTTTACGTTTTAACTTTTATTATATTTAGTTGATTTACTTTTGTACTTTTAAATGCAGAACTTATATGGATATTGTTAGTTTAACTAAAGTAAAGGATTTGAACTCTTCTGTCATTACTTACTCAAACAAAAATGTTTGGCGTCTTCCTTTAATACTGCAACACAATCAAATGTCAGTGTAGCATGTGATCACTAGAGAGCAGCATTTTACAGTTTTAAAGCTCAGAAAGGTCAGTACATGATACTGAATGAATTTACTACCTGAGGAAAATATAAACCTCTCTCTCTCTCTCTCTCTCTCTCTCTCTCTGCTTTACTCTCTCACATTCAAAGTCCTAAACCATCATCCTTGTAATGGTGTTATTTCTCCATCAGTTAATCACTACCCATGGCAACCACTCAGTTCAGTATCATCTTCAGTCTCTGCACACACAAAGGAGACACACACACACACACATACACATTAACAACCTTTAGTCTGGATTATGTTTTGGGGGGATTTTTTCTGCAAACAACACATTAATAGGATAAACGTCATCATTAAGTGCGGGGTAAAAGCAGGGGAGAGAGATTAATGAAGGATAAACAGGCCTGTTGCCAGCGCATCAGGGAGGCTGTAAAACACAGTGGAGTCACACTGTGGGACCGTAGGATGTCAAACTGAGAAAAGACATTAAAAAGAAAATCTTCCCTGAGGCATATACAACATATAGCAGGATTTATGTCTTGGATGAGTCACAGGGCTGTTGGGCATATTAAATGCGACCCAACAAATTTGTGGGTCAAATAGTGACAAGCACCTCTTTTAGGGCAGCTTGACTGTGCTTTTACCAATACACATGACCACAGTTTAGCCTCCAATGATTTGGGCTGCAAACATGAGAGTGGTATATATCTAACTCTCCACAAGAAATCAAATAAACTTAATTCCCAACATTACAAGGAATTAAAACTCAATCGGACTGATGCAGATCATATAAAATTTTTGAATCAAGACTCTAATTTTATGTTCAGTGATACACAGATCTACTGATAATCAGTGGAGGAGATGCATCTAATTATAGATCACAGTCTTGGCTGTGTTTATGCTAAACATAGAGGGAGTTTTTACACCATGCATTGTCTAATTTGAAGAGAAATGTGGGGGTTCTGTCCTCCGGGATGTTTCTGTGTTTTCTTGTGATAACGGTTGGGTCTAGAAGAAGGATTGGTACAAAGGCTTTACATCAGAGGTGAAAGGAAAGATGCTTGAAGAAGCCAGAACCTCTTTTTAAGAGCTTTTGTTAGTGAGGCTTTGTTATGCGCTGTCATGCTCAGTTCTCCTTCAGCTTCCCTGTTGCCCTCAGTCCATATGCACCTTCCTTCAGGCTGCACGTTCAGAGAGACATTTCATCGGCTCATTATGTTCGACCATTAGTTCTCTAAATAATCACCAAGATTTAATGACCCCTATCACAGCGCCCCTCATTTGCATAGGAGTCAGATTGACAGTCTGCAGGCAATCAGCACTTAAATGCCTGAATGTGCTCTGTAATGGTAACACACTCACAACAGAGTCCACAGGATGCCCATTCTCACTGAATGTGTTAGAAAGTCAACATTTTTAACAGAGTGAAAGCTGAATGATGAGAGTATTCGCAAGGTATTCCCTGGATTTCATCATTTCAGCTGAACTGAGCACATAAAGCACATGGTTGGACCCAGCTGAGGCTTTGGCATTTGAACTGCTGCTATCTCTCATTCCCACATGATCAATGTAAACCCATACACTGTGGTAATAAAATCCTGTAGATAACGAGTGTTGCTATGAATCATTCAGCAGCTCAAACACATCTGATGGCTTTTCCGAGAATGTATCTGTATATGAGAAGCACATCTGATTCGGGCTTGCAAATGTTTATTTTTGATCTGATAATAGACTTTCACAAGATTGACTTGATAAAAGAGTAACACTTAGACCTTTCAATCCAGCTCATTATATATATATATATATATATATATATACTATATATGAATAAATGCACAAAAAATACTCTTTATTCCAGTGCTAAATCTGCATGTAATCTGCTTTTATGCACAACAAAGCAACAGTTTCCACCTGAAAATGTGTCTGTAATAGAAATCAGTTCCTTTTTATTCTTTGAATGCCATGAACAGCCTCCAGACCTCACACCTCTTATTCGCCTGCATGTTCAGCTGTGACAGGAGGATGCAGAGTTTACTTCAGGATAGTGTCAGACAACTCTGTGCAGCTTGTTCATTATCCAGTGGCTACAGCTGTGAAACTCCCTAAAAATAAACTGCACTTTTGAAGAAGTCCTCACTCTGCACCAACAGTGACACGCAGCATACGCAGAGCTTTAGTCATGAGATGGCAGGGAGCTTGAGTCATTCCTGCAATCAGATTCATTCAGATACACTGGTGAGTCACATGTTTCTGTGGTGGATGTGATGGGAAGTTTCCAGTCAATGGGTCAAATCACAGCACTTTGCTCCAAGTTGGAAAGATGTCCTACGTGTTTCCTTTGTCCCCCTTCTAATCCTGTGTGTTTCCCTTCTTTGCCGACACTGCCTGCTCCACTCTCTTGACCACTGTGAGAAAGGAAGTGTGTCACTTTCCTTCTGTGTTTGCATTAGCAGGAATGTGTGTGGGACTATTGCAGATGGTTCTCAGGAATTCCTCAGACACTCTCCAGGCTCAAACAGAAAAGATACAACAATAAACTTTATTTGAATTTCAAAGGAAACCTTAAATTTGTTGTATCAAATCATTACCAGAAGTGGTGATAAATCAAGTGCGGCTGACTCAGCTCATTGATAAACACAGCATGTTATTTTATTGCTTTAACATGAAGCTCTCGTTCAAGGAACCAATATTTCACTATGTGTCAAACAGACAAATGGCAGGGCTGAGTAGACATTGAATAATCACTGGGTCTCGTTCAAAATAAATCAGAATCTTTCATACAAAAACTCTGATGTCGTATGGCTCAACATGTAGGCTACCTCATTATAACAGCATGGGTCATGAAGCAGGTTACTTGCTTATACGCGTACTGGATGAATCCAGTTCCACACAGTACAGGGTCATCTACTTCAGTGCAGCAAAAGTTCGGATCATGACATTTTGGACGAGCCAGAAAAAAAAGCCTCATCACTGATGAGATAACGTGCTGAAATCTTCCACAATTATATGAGACTGGCAACAGAAAGACATCTGAGAAGAGTGCGTGTGTGTGTGTGTGTATTTGACATATTTCCGTCATTTCTCCCCCTAAAGGTTTTTGAACTCCTACATTTCCCAGAAAGCCCGTCTACAACCACCAGAGAGTAGAACTTGTTGCATGCGCCAGCTGTGGGCGCGATTAAACTCGATTATACAACAGTTAGTTCCGACCAAGTGATTTGATTGGACGAGAGGAATTCCATGAGCGCTGGGACTTTTAACTACATGTATCATTCCGCTTCACAGGTGTTCCATTAACGGTCGTTATCTATCTAAAAAATGAATATATTTCCAGAAATAACATTTGAATTAAATGATGTGTGGTCGTTAGAAGAGGATGAAGGGAAGAGGCCCGGATACTTCAGGGCACAACTGAGGTAACGTGTAGACAAAGTAGCTAGCTAATGTGCACTGTGCATGTGAGGAAAATGTGTGTGTTCCTTACCAACAGTCCGGTACCAGTCCAGTTGCGGAACTATTTGTGTTGGCGTTGCCAAATAAATGATGAAATAAACAAACAAATCATAAACTTTTGTTGCTTACTTAACTAATATGGCGCTCCTAAAACTGTTGTGTAAAAGCAACATCACACGAGAGGGAGTGATGTATTGAATACCAACATGATTGTGCGGCCTCGTACCAATGACCGAATCACTCCTTCTGATATTCAGTACATCACTCCCTCCTGTGTGGTATTACTTAAGTGTGACAGTAACGGCATGATGCTTTTCCCAGGTAAGATAAGGCTGTCGCCCACCTGTTTTTTTTGTTGTTGTCTTTTAAAGCAAGCACTGACGGAGTATTTTCCCTTGGGGCAGAGTAAACAGACTGCCACTGTGTGATGTGACAAAATGGCACAACTATTGTACTGATGTCACGAAACTTTTTGCAGACATTCATGTCTCCCAAACAATGAATCCTGTAGCTTTGGTGATATTTGGTGACTTTTCATCTCACGCCAACATAAGGTTGACTTCTATGAGTCAGAGTGAAATATGTCTGAAGCTGTTGGGTAGACTGCCATAAAAATAAAAAATAAAAATCCCCCGTCTTTTTATTTTATCTTATCTTATTCCCATTAGCCTCGGCTGTACTTTCTGTCGAGTGATTTACTAGAAAATGTTAGCATGCTAACATGCTCAACAAAGCTAGCGAACGTGATTATACCTGCTTAACATCAGTATAGCATTAGCATTTAGCACCTTAGCATTTAGCTACTGGCACCGCTGTAGACTGTCATGTGAAGATAAAAGTTAATCTTCATTGTGAAACTACATGTCTTGTGGCTGCATTCCACTCGGGTTTACGGAATCTACTGACAGTAGCTAGCGGAGAAATTAGCATTGAAATGACAATATCTCACCATGGTAGATTATTGTCTCCATTTTGCCACTTGCAGGGGGGCTATTAAACATACCCCACCAAAGAACAAAATAGTTCAAGGTACATTTCAATTGTCTGTTTTTTGTTAAACACTGTCAAACTGTGATGGGGCATGATAAACTAAAGCATGTTTTGAGACTGTGACTGTGAAAACTGTTGTGTAAAATCACATCTTCACTTGATTATCCACTTGATTTTTCTTAACAAAGAAATAACAGCAAATTGATATATCAGCCATATCCAAAGCTCTTGCATGTTTATATACAGAGTGTATGTGCCGAGCGGCCACTCACAGGGCTCGAGGTCCGTCCATCCACTTCCTCGCCCTTTATATGAGAAGCTGTAATGTGGCTGACACATGCTGCCTTAAAGAAATATGGAGCGCATTCATGCAGTATTTTCTGCTGGCTTGTAAATGGAGAAAGTAAATATAACTACATTTCAGTGCAGGCAAAGATGATGTCAGACTAAGGTCAAGTTTATGGTTCAAAAATTAATCAGTGAAGCTGAGCCAAACAGAGGCTGACCCTTACTTTTTCCTGATCTTTTCTATTTTAGATTCCCATGAAATGAGATGAGCGATCTTCAGTTTGACTCACAAGATATTTTCTGGCATATGTCTGCCTTCATTTGGAAGACAAATGCTTCATTTTCAAGTGTTCTCAATCCTGTGAAGCACATGCTCACATTGTGAACAACAGATGAACTAACAATAGCGTTTCACTGATTAGAGGGAAATAATTGAATTGTATGATGAAGAGAACTCTTGATGGACTCCATCCCACTTGGTTCCACTGAAACTGGAAATGGAGCCTCTTCCTGTACTGGTCCGGACATCTGCACTTAACACAGGACTATTCCCAAACGGCCTTCACCTCCCAAAACTCTATATTTACATGTCAAGGAGAAGTGCAGGCAGAAAAAAATAGAGAAAAAGAGAGATGCTGATGAATATGTCATGTGTCCAATAAACTTTTCTGTCGCGTTTCTCTGAAGAATCATACTGTATGAAACCAACTATGTTTGGTTCTTGGCCGCAGGCAGGCCTCTGAGGGGGTGTGAGGAGGAATTTATGGGAACTTGCTGCAAATTAATTGCAACTACCAATGCTGTAGAGCCAGTATTTGTTTATGCCTGGAGCCTTTTGAGGGGAAAAACAAGTGAAACCATTAATTTTCTATTTTTAGGAAAGAGAGGAAAGTTGTTTTGACAATGTGCTGTCATCCATTCGGAGTTAGAACATGTAAGTGAGAAACATTTTTTAGATTATGCAGGAAATGCTCATGTCCCTGGAGAGAGAAGCGTTTGGTTCAGTAACATGATCAGATCATGAGATTGACACTGAACTAATCAATATTTCAAAGTAATTAAACCATGGCAACTCTGAGCTTTCACCATTGGATCATTTCACCAGCAAATTGAAGTGCACAGAACACATTGTGTACTGTTGTATGCATGTGAAAGCTTTGTGTTTATACTAAAGTTAATCAAGAACACCCTTAATAATCAATTATATATACAAATTTATGTAAATACTGTATATGGGCTGTTGTTGTGGCTGGTCTGTGTATGACTCGGTCCTACACTTAATGAGTTCAGTATGTGTATTTCAATGGCTGTTATGTTATGAGCGTATTTGCACTGATTGGAAATGTGTTTAAAGTTTTGTAAAGTCTCAAGAAAGTGTTTTATTATTTCCAGTCACACTGAGGTAATTCCTGCTGTATGAAACAACTGATACATGCATCAGTTATGTCCGTCTGGCTGTACTGCCAGCAGGTGGACTTTCAAAGCAGGAGAAGTGGACTGTGATTGTATCACAGAATGGAAACTAAGGGTGGGAGTAGTGTACAATTTTCCATATTTATTGCATAACAGGTAAAGCTTCGTATGAAGAAAGGGGAAATTCAAAACCCTCACTATAACTCACAGTAACAGTGAGACTGGTTTCATAGTGAATTTGTAGCATATTATATATTAGTAGAAGTAAAAACGTATGAAGAAAAAAAAAAAAAAAACATCTGTTTCAAACCAAAATCTGAACATACTGTCCAAACTTTGAGTAAAGGAAAAAACTGAGCTAAGTTGGCCATGATGCTGTAGCTGATGATGCTGCCTCCACTCTTTGTGTGTGCACAACCTGTCAAACAGAAATCGTAGCTTCTAAGTCAGATACATTAATGTTAGAAATACAAGAACAGGTCATTGCATTATCAGCATCATGTTGCAATTAAATCAAATGTGAGTCTTTGCTGAAATGTAAATGGGAAAGCATTGAGCTCAACAGACTGAAGACTGTAGACCAGATAAATGGCTATTTTTAATGCATGCAGTACACACACAATTACAGAGTGTGGGAGTTGTAGGGGTCAATAGGGGACCAAATGCCAGTGTTTGGCCCTTGGCCCCTGTTTAAACTGTTTAATCTGATCATTCCTGCATTCATACTTTATTAGCCAATCTAGTTTAGGCAACATTTTCCAACATTACAGCTTGTTAATAAACCCTCAAAAGTCAATTTAAAGTGACACAGATCAGATTTCATAACAATGTGAGGGTGGAGGAGGGCAGGCTGATCACATCACTTCCTTTTCTGTAACTCTCTCCCATTGTCCCCCTGTAGTGCTGCACAATGAGTCCTCAGCACAACTCCCTTCCTGAACTTTGGACTGCACGCTGGGTCCGGCCTTCATATTCCCCTCGTCAGTACATCACTCTTGGCGTGGCTGGGATCTTCCTCACATGGGCGGGGACAGGCAGGAAGTATCCAAGCTGGACTCTTTCAGCCATGAGCTTTTGAAGGTGTCATCATGCCTGCATCACCAATGACGGATGTGGGGCGGATGAATGAGGTCAGAATCACTTTTTAAGGCAGCTATTTAGTGGCTAACTGACATATAAGACTGTTCAGGAGGGCTTTGTGGAGCAGTTCATCAAAAGTATGGATCATAATTGATAAAGATTTTAACTATTTCTGAACGATTTAAGTAGACTGCGCATACATGGACTAAGTAGCTTTAAGGAGTAATTCAGCTAAGTCTGTCTGTCTGTCTGTGGTTGAGTTTGTGTGTGTGTGGGGGTGTGTGGGTGTGGGGGTGGTCAGAAGTAATCTACACTGACTCTTGGCTCCACAGTGTATGTGTAGTTAGGCTTCATTTTAAGTCATAAATCACTGACTACTTAAAAAAAAAAGACTATAAAATGGGGAGTTGTTCATTTATTGCTGTCTGTGTTTGAATCTGACTGGCGAGGGGTGTCGTACATTCATGTTTGAGAAACAGTAAAAAGCTGTTTCTGTTTCACTGTGGCTACTCCAACAGAAACTTCACAAACTGGTGGTGGCATCTTGCTGCACCGTTCAGGCAAGGTCAGAGGTTCAACCTGTAGAGGTCAACAATGCTTTTCTGCCATAAAAGATTAAGTGTTGAGACCTTCAAGAAAGTGATAAATCTTGTCTTTTAAAGGAATACTATAGTGTGATCCCCTTAAAATAATAAAAAAATATCTAAATTCAAGATGCTACATAACATTTTAACATGTATATCAATTGCGGGTATGTGCTATAAGCTTTGTGAAACTTCTACTTATAATCTCATCACAAAGTCCATTAGTAGCTATTTCTTTCGATCATATCACATGATCTTCCTCAGCAGAAATACAGTAGTTGCCCAGAGGTCACTGAATTGTAGATGTTCAAATTAAGATGGACATCATTGATCCACAACATCTTATGTAATAATCAAAATAATAATCATTTTAAACATCTGATGAAAAGGTTAAATGTTTTTTTTTTAAAAGCATTTTATAAGAATATCTCATTATTGCTACCAGTAGTAATATTAATAATAATTAATAACATTTAAATCATATCTGGAAACATGGTAGAATTGCTAGAGGTTGAACAAGCTGTAAATAAACCCTCCAGTTTAAGCCACTTATCTGCATCAGATAGAAAATGAAGGTGAACGAATGCACGAAGCTGCTTTGTGAAATGAGCCGGGTAATAATTAACACTCACCTTTATTTATAACTTACAAATACGTTTTGGAGACACTAAGTGGAAATCTATTTTCAACCAGTGTTATCATCTAACCTGCACCTCATTCAGATGTGACTGTCTGCTCATAAATTGGCAATTACAGTAAGTGTGTGAGAAAATAAATGCATGCTAAGAAATAGAGATTATTGTAAAAACAAGGAAATAAGAAACCCTGTATGTTTGCCACCTTTAGAGAACATGTTCAATCTCTCCTCTGGTCCCTGCAGGTAAGAATCAAACAATTTGAATTTAATAGTTTATTTATGCTTTAGTGAGATCTGTGATAATTGCTTCGACTGTTCAACAACAAAAGCTACACTGAACACCTGTAGTGAATTGGTATTTTGTGTGTGTGTGTGTGTGTGTGTGTGTGTGTGTGTGTGGTTGTGTGGTGTGGTGTGTGGTGGGGGGGGGGGGGGGGGGGGGGGGGGGGGGGGGGGGTGGGGATGCAGGGGCGGGGCTTAATGACGTCGCTGTGGTTGCAGTGTAGCTAATGTGAATGCAGACGGAGCAGCTGAGGATGGAGCAGAGACGGAGAAACGCCGCCGCCGTCTCACACCGCGGTCACACACCTCTGAAATATCCCATCTTCACATAACAACCCCGCTCTCATTTACACCCAGACCACGACTTCTGCTTTTTTTATTTTGAAATGTTTTCCTTTTTTTTCTGTACATTTCGCCGCTGACATCTGCGCACCAGTCCACTTCACCCATCTGTCTGTCAACACAGCACCGGCTTCGACTGTCTTGTCAGTGAAAGGAGAGAAACCCCGTTAAAAACCACTCGGCTAAATCCATCTTCCGCGAGGTTCCCGCCGGACACACCTTCTCCTGGACGGCCCTGTCACTGCTGCGATAAATATGGATGAAGACAATCACGGTAAGGCTGTTTTTTTTTTTTTTTTTTTTTTTTTTTTCCCCCCCTTAATGTCCACACATTGGTTTCCTTTCCCTCTCAGCCCGTGTGCAGGGATGGATGGACGGCATGTATGGATGTGTGTGAGTCGGATGTGATGGAGCTATATCAGATCAAAGATGTTGTGGTTTTTGCAGAGACGACCGAAAAAAAAAAAAAAAAAAACCCAACAAAAAAACAAAACAAACAACGGGTGTCATGATTTAACACCTGTTACTAAAGGAGCATTTCACAGAAATACAGCTTGCTTTGCACGCTCCTCTTACTCGCAGGTGAGGCAGAAGCATTCTGTTCCTTCATAGAAACATGTTTAGAAACGCTGGTAAAAAAGGAAAAAAACAACAACAAAGCACAGGAATTTTTACATTTTTTTTTCTGTTCATGCAGTCACCTTTTCCATCTGTTTGATGTCTTGCTTTAAGGCTTTGAAGTTGTTCTCACTATCTTGTCGCTCTGTTTGAAGCCTGTAAACTGGTGGAAATTGATAAGATATCTGACTGGCAGGATTCCATATGGAGGACAGACCAAGCAGGATCTGCATCCTTTTGACCAAAGCATAACAAAATAAATAAATCCATGTATTGATATTTGAGGAATGTAGTGTTACCAGTTCTTATTGTGATATGAAATATTGTAGGGGTGGAGAAATATCACATACAATCACATTACTTAAGTTAAACACACTAATAAGTATAAAAAAGAGGAATATGGCTGCAACTTATAATCACTTCTTTATGGATTTGTTTGAAGGTTAACAAAAAATTGTACCAGGAATTATGAAATGTCAGAACATTCATAAAAAATGCTTATTTCAACTTCCCAGAGCCCAAGGGGGCGTCTTCATATTCCATATTTTAGTCCGGCCATCAGTCCTGACCCAAAGAGATCCTGTTTTCATCCATCCACTAATGGACTAATTGTTTCAGCTCTACAGATGAGTGTTAGTAGTTGAAATTTATAAAAAGATCATTCTTACCTAGGGTATATTATTACTATAGGTGTGTGTCATGTAATGTAAGATGCCGTAGCCAAGCTGTAGTGAGGTACTGTATATACTGAATGGTAAATGTATGTAGCACCACAGTCCTGACAGTGTGATTTTGTGATAAAGCTGAATGAAATGAACCTGTGCAGCTGCATTTCGACCCTGGATTACTGCTCACATGGTGGCTGCGGCTTTATTATAAGATAGTGGCTGAAACACACACACACACACACACACTAACATGCAGGATGCTTCTGAGCAGATAATCCAAACCGCCTTGTGGGCTGGAGGCCTTGAAGGCAGTGTAGTGTAAACAAATGGCTATAGTCTGATAACAGTTTGTCAGTTAAACTGTAAGAGATTAGCAGGGCCAGGAGAGACCCTCATCTGAACTTCACCCCCCCCCCCACGTCTGAACAGTCTGAATATACTGTATGTGAGAGTGAATATGTGAGAATAAAAAAAGAGGGTCTCTTCCTTGAGGTGTAACTATTATTGTGTTGGTGTGCTGCAGTTGTCTTCACAATAACATTAAGACATCGTCATACTTTTAATCTCCTCTTCAATCGTATACATCTCCATTGGCTATATTATTTTTGGACTGTAGTAAAACTTGCTCTGTACATTCATGGTCCTCAGAGGAAGAACTCCAGAGTTTTTAACGAGACTCTGACCGCTCCTCTAGCGCCACCATCAGGCCAGATTTTCTTCCGATATGCAAGCGACATTAAAATCAAATTGTTATTAACTTGACTGAGTATACTGGGGGATTCGTGAGGGGGTGAAGTCCTCTTGTTTAGCAGATTTGAGTGTGCTTGACTCCCATGTCTTCATTGTAATTTCATGAGGACTTGCCCGTTGTCATATATGCACCCCTGCTCCCCAAAAAAGAAAAAAATTACATTGCATGTGCTACGCATGCACCGCCCATGGATGAGGCTGGTCTGAGAGATATCGTTCACTGAATCATGTGACAGGATGTCTGAGAGCACAGAGGCATGCTGTCTGTGATCAAACTGGAAACATACGCCACAAGCTCAGGCAGATTGTGTGCAGCTCTGTGCAGTTTGTGAATTATTAAAATAACTTACCATAAATGTTCAACTAATCAAGAGCTCTTGTTCGCTTGCTCACACCCTCGCTCCCTCCCGCTGACTTGCACACATCACTTAACATTGTTCACATGCACACCTTGATATGCTGCTATCACAGCTCAGACACTTTGTGTGTCCCTGGGTGTTTGCTCTTCTGTTGCAACATATGCATCAAAGCAACAATGACTTTTTGAATAGTTCAAAATTCCAGTCTTTTTTCTCCCGGATATGGGACAATACAAGAGACATATCTTATTGTCAATGTGTAGTTTTTATTTAAAGATTTTAGCCTAAAATTCTGATGTCAAAAAGCGTAAGACTATGGATGATAGTTACAAAGCCAATACTGGTGACCTTTCAGCACAGTGCTTGTAAATGCATTCAGTGACGAGCTGTGCTTTGTAGCTCTGAGGTGTTTTTTTTTTGCATGCCAACAAATGTGCACATTATCGTCATGGGTTCTCACGCCTGCGTGTACAGTATGCATGCAACATATGTTCAAAGTTGGAGCTTTAATTTGTTCTGGACCAGTGAACCAATCTGAGAACAACAGAGAGGGCGGGGCCCAGCAGATGCCATGATACTCTGTAGGATTAAGAAATAAAGAACTAATGCTCCCACAAGCCACCTCTGATGAAACTGAGACAGGATGTAGATGAGACATGTCCAAAAGCTCAGTAAGGGACATTACTGGTGGAATAAAGGTGCAACATTGGGATCATTACCTGCACATAGGATCCATATTTCTTCCCTAGACCTCTGAGTGACACTATAAACTGTGCCACTGAGTGTTATTTGTGGGACTCAGCTGTAGCATGGAATTCATTAGTCCATGTTTACTGCGCTCACTAATCAGAGTTGGCGCTTCTCTGCTCAGTTTACATGCCACAGAGCAGACAGGGCCTGGCCTCAAAATGGATGAAAATCAGCAACAGGCTCGAAATCCTAAGTGTTTTTTATTACTCATGTGTCTATTTTTAGAATCATTGTATAGCTGGAATGAGAAGTGGAAAGAACACAGAAGCAGAAACTGGCTGGGAAACAGTTCACTGAACGGCTGGAGGGAGGCCATGAATTTTAACACTTGGCTTTCTTGTATTTTCTCTTCTTTATAGCAGCTCTATGATGCGTCAGTCAGGGGATTAATGTGGGCTGGGTGAATGGCTGCTTTGGGAGTTAGACGTTATTAAAACGTGGATGAATAGAATTCACCTTTTAAAATTTTCCTGCACTTTTCCAGCCTGAATGAAGATGTCCGATGTCACGATTGAGGCTCCTAATAAAATGTGTTTTGTGTTTGCGTGTACAGAAGCCCCCCCAAAAAACAATGTGCAAAAATGTTTGTTTACGGGGTCCTGTTAGGTTCCCTTGACCATATTTCCTGTGTAAGTGTCATGATAACCCCACGGTGTCAATCAACACTCTTCTCTCTATCTGACCGTGGGAAAAGTTGAATGGGAAAGGCCTTTCCTACAATTCTTCTATTCTCTTTGGACTGAGCGTGTGTGCGTGCTAAAATAACAACTGCTATCAGACTGCAGCACTGATGTTTTGTCTGTGTGAGCTTTTTTAATGGTGCACACATGGCAGTATCTGTGTGCAGAATCACGAGTGCACATCTTGGTCTGTGCCCGTCTACTCTGCATTTTTAAATTATTTCCACATATTTAATGGACTTCTGACTTTATGCACTTATTGCATATGACATTTATCACAGCAGGCATGAAACCTAACCTCAAGTGGCTTTTGTGAAAACCTGAATCAACATACTGTATTGTACGTGTGGTTTCTTTGGATCCAGGACCTTAGTTCTGAGGGGGATTAGTTGGTAAGAAGGGGAAGTTGTTGTGCTTAGGGTACGGTCTGTGTTGTGGCTGTAGGGGAGTGTGTGGGTGGACATCAGACAGTCACTTGGGGCGAGCTGAGGCTGTTCTCTCACTGTATACTTCGCCCTGGGAGGCTGGCTTAAAGTAAGTGGTTAGTGCTGAATGGCTAGACAGCAGTGAAACAGAGCTCAGACATCTGTTTCTCTCTGCATCTGCATGTTTCATCGGCCTAATGTCGCCCTGGAGATGTGCTTCATGTGTAGCTTATAAGGGAAATGCATTAGAGCTGAAATGATTAATCTATTAGTTGATCAGCAGAGAATTAATCAGCAACTATTTTGATGGTTTATTAAGTGTTTAAGTAGATTAAAGCAAAAATGACAAAAAAATCACTCCAGTCTCTCAAATCTGAATGTGATAGTCAATGAAATATATTTGAGTTTTGGACTTTTATTGGAATAAAACAAGACTTATAAATATATCGACTATGGGAACTTGTGATGGGTGTTTTAAGTAATGGCAGGCCCTAAAAGGTTTTAGTCATCTGTTCAAGAATGAAGAGTAAAGCTATGACAGTCTAGTGGAAACTCCTTCCTTCCATGTGGAAATCATGTGTTACTAATATAATTTGATGATTATATCCAACAATAAGTAATTATTAATCATTTTCAGAAGTATTTGCTCTCTTGCAGAGAGTTAGACGAGTGGAATGATACCGCTCTTGCTAAATATGAAGCTACAGCAAGGAGACAGTTAGCTTAGCTTAGCTTAGCTTAAGAATGGAAACGGGGCAAATGGGGGTTGAAAACTAGCCTAGGTAACAAAATACCAACACCACCTTTTTACAGGGAGTTATGTCCTGCACTATTTTTATTATAAGGAATTTGTTGCCTTTGGAGAGCCAAGCTTGCTGTGTCCCTCTGTTTCCAGTCTTGATGCTAAGCTAAGCTAACTGGTTGGCCAGCGGTTGCTTCATATAATTACCACACAGAACAAAAAAAAGTGACAAAGGACATTTTCCAAACTGTCAAGCTATTCCTGTAATGAACAATACCAATACCACCAACACTGTATGGCAACGTGTACGTGTTGTCTAAAACCGTTGAAAAGCCTTTGCTTGTATGTGAACGTCTGATGCACGATGATGGAAGAATTTGCCCTCTAGTATTAAAACATGGAGCCTGATTTAAGTCACCTCTTCCAAATGCCCCGTAGCATCTCACTAGCCTGACAAATGAACGTCTGCAATGGTTTAAGCAAAAGAATGCGTCTCTTATGTGTGTTGACACAGATGCCAAAAAATGTGCTAAAATGTACTCTTTACTATCTCGCTGGTTGACCTGGCAGGCTGGCGGTGTTGTTTAAAGGCTTAAGGGGAGATTTGGCAAGAACAGAAATTCGTTTTGAATGCCAAGATTATGGGTTTTGTGGTGCAACATTAGACGATTAAACATACAGAACATTACACCACATGCAACAAGACGAATACACAAACACAGACATAGACACTGCCGGCGCATTATGTGCAGGGACTGAGTCTGAGCTTGTAACAAACTGCACTGTTCAAGTGTTGAGACTATACACATGGACCTGATTAGGAGTGAGACTGGGGAGGCTTTTCGACATGTTCCCATCTCCATGGTAGTGTGTGTGTGTGTGTGTGGGAGACAAGACATTGTAGCTGTCTGTCAGTAGACAACATCTCCTCTGTTGTGAATAGAGGTACGCTTTGCCTGGAATTATTGCTTGGAGCTGTCGAGAGGGAAAGCTCTTTAAGTGTGAGATGGAGAGCAGATGGGAGACAAAAGGCTCACCAAATTAAATGAGCAGGAGTCAGGGAAGAACACAGGCAGACATTAAGGGCAGCAGAGATGTACTGTGTTCGAGTAATCCACACCTAATTTCAGTAGAGGGAGAGAAAACAGGGTCCAGCTGACCATACAGAAGGGTAAGGGGGGGGGTTTGTTCGAAGTGGCTGGATGTGTTTCCTGGCTTCTGCCTTGATAGAAATGGAGAACCACACCAACACACCCAGCTCGTTCTCACCTTAGTAAAATGTCCTGGCGCTCTGTCATTTCATTTCCTGCACTTTATAGAGTATATTTTCTCTTCAGTTTCAAATAGACTTGTGTGAGGACAGAGCTGCTTTTAATGGAAAGTCTTTGATCCAGCAGGTAGCCATGGGACAGGTTGATATTTAAACATGATCCATCTACAAGGATCTGCAGTGAACTGCCAAGAGAGACCAGTGGCCTGAACTTTGTGGGTGGTTTCGATAGCTGTTGTTTTGATCAAAGGTTACTCTGGTCTTATTGTGAATGGGATCGTGGTGGTCCGCCAAAGTCAGTGTTTTTGCAGGCAGACGCACAACCATCACAGGAACATCCTGGACAAGCAGACTGGAGGCCGACGCACAGCGGCTCACTGAGTGGTTTGAAGTTAGTGCCAGTCATCCGACACAGGGCCGACCCCTCCTCCTCCCCCCCTTTTTCTGCCGGTGTCTGCACATTGTCAGCATGTTTGGAGATATCAAAACGTATTTGCTCTCGTTCATTGTTGTGTGTAGAATGAAAAGCACCCAAGCCTACCGATTTCAAAATTGCTCCCAAGCTAGATATCTATCACAATAATGGAGGTGAGCGTGTTCATATCAGATAAAGCGTTACATTCATTCGGCTTCCTGTCAATCACCTGACACCCACAGGAAACAGCAGAGGTGTCTGTCAGGAAATAATCCCTCGGATATGTTGCCTTTCAAAATGTATTGTCACATCCATGTCTTCCCTCTTTGTTTACTGGGTTAATTCACAGCTAGGCTGAGCCTGTGATATTTTAATTTTACAAGGATAAAAGCACAGAAATGCTAAAACAAGACTGAGTGTATACAGCCATGCTAACAGCAACATGAGGTTGTACTTACACACAATGGTGATATGAGCATACAAACAAAGCTAGTAATGACAATGCTAACAAATGTTTGAGATGTGTAATGTTTACCATGTTCATCATCTTAGTTTAGCATGCTAGCATGCTTAAATTTTAAAAACAACCAACTGAATGACATTCTCATAGCCACAATTGCTAATGTGGCTAACGCTCACGTCATATTGTTTAGACTGTAATTACAAGTCACCCGCAAAGGAAAAACCATTCACGTCATCCTCCTCCTACTTGGTGAAAAGAAGAAGAGTCAAGAAACCTGTGGCAAATTTGCTGCAAAGCTATAAGTTATACACAGTCTGTTTGTATCTAGTTTAATTTGTTAAATAATTGCTCCAAATATGTAACGCCACAAAAGCAGCAAACATACAGTTATATATTGTACAGTCTGGATGTTGGAGTGATTGAAGGGAATGTGAACTAGATGTAGATAGCAATAAACAGGCTAAAACACTAGTATTCAGTCTGTTGCTGCATTTTAGATATTTTTGCCCCGTGAAAGAATGAAAGTGAAGGATATTTTACCTGGAGGTTTTTTACAGTTTCCCCATAAATTGTGTCTAAAACCTGGACAATCATCTGAGATGTCTCGCAATGAGGGAACAGTGAGCGACTTGGACCACACTCCGCCTGTGAAAGCCCCTCATCCTGCCCGGATGCCAGAAGAAACAGCATCCATCTAATTCATTCTCAGGCCGATCAAATCATCAGATTATAGTTACTTTGGCCTCCAGCATATGGCCGTGGAAGCCCCTCAGATCCTACTGGCAGTGTTCATTGAATCAAATATTGACATAGTGCTGATGCTGAGCAGATGTGTCATATAAGGAGGACATGGTGTGCAGACCACCTCCTAGGCAACCACGCACTCACAGCAGGAGGTCCCTCCACAAAACTGCAGATTAACCAGAGCAATCAGCATGAGGGCTCTTCAGCTCCCTGAGCCCCAGATTCTCCCTGTGACCCCAGCGGTAGTTAAAAACTAGAAGCCATATTAGCTCCACAAATGTGTCTTCTCACGCAGAGGGCAGCAGGACTGTCGTTACTAAATGATTACTGAACAGGCTGCAGCAAGGTGCGCTGTGATAATGCACATTTTCACAGGCACAGGTACCACATCAGATGCATTTATCACATATTCATACAATCTGAATGGAATTATTTAATCTACACAACGAAAATGGGCAACGTTTGTTGATGATCGTTTGATATAAAGAATTTTTCAAGTAAAAACAGTGAGATATTGTTTCGGTTCTGAAATTTTGAAACTGAATTGTAAATTAAATATCTTCTGGTTTTGGACTGTGGATTGGACAAAAAAAAGGTTTTCTGACATTTTCTAGATCGAACAGTAAATCAATTAATTGAAGGGATTAATTGGCAGATCAATAATCGTTTTTGACAGCAGTTTGAAGGAAATGAAATAAGAACCTTATGAAGAGCCATTTATCATGATGAACTTGGCCTTGGAAATGTCTTTGTCTCGCTAAATACCTGCTGCTTATCGCCACATAGCAGCGTGCTTTTTACACATGCATGTAGACGCCTGTTCGTGCGCGACCTTTCACCCTCTGTATCACAACCTCTTTCCCCTCACATTGGCCTTTGTGCTGACAGCCTCACCAGACTATCTGCTGCTACACTTACTGTCACGTAATTTTGTCCTGCATCACGGAGGCAAAGTAGGTTAACGTCAGGCAGCGGCTAGTCGGCGGGAACATCTGTGTATATGATGTTATACATCACACTTCTGCTCTAACAGACTCGTGTTGGGCTTAAAGAGTGGCGGGCAGGGCGAATGCGTGGGATTAACACCAGCTGGCCTTTGTGTGTATGTGCTCATGTGCATTTCTATCCACGCGTCTGTCTGTCTGTATGTATGACCCCGGCTGTAATTCAGAGCATGTCTTCGTCTACAGTTAGAGGGATTGAGTGTGGCGGGCTTCAGATTAGAGTCTGGGTCCAGAGCAACTTTCCCCCGGCCTTCCTACTTCCTTGCATGTGTCCCATTGTGGTGCAGTGCCAAGCGGGGTAACAGGGTTATCTTTTTTTTTTTTTTTTAAAGCTCATCCACTTTAAAAGACATTACAGTAGGTAAAGTCGCTAGTTTAAAGCCAGTGGATCTGGACAAATCCTCTCTCACACACACGAGTCAGTGAAAACTGGGACTGCAGCCAGTGTTAAGTGAGCGTGGGATTTTCACTCCGAGCTCCATGTGCTCCGAGGACCTTGCTGGTTGTAGGGAAGTCCTTGAATGGCCTGTTGAATAATATCCTTCTCTGTGTCCAGTCTTATGAGGGGGCTTCTAATGTTTGAGCCCAAAATAAACATTGTAAAAGTTATGAAACTGATGGAGACTGGTGATGGTGTGTGTGCGCCAAAGTATCCCTGCATTAGTTTAAATGCCATTAAAGCCTCTGGTTTCAGTGGGTGGTCAGGGACAGTTGTTAGTTTTGGGTGTGAAGAGCAGCAGGGGATTTACTCCTAAAAGTAGATTTTGAGGGATTTTGTTTTTAGGGGGGAAATTACTGGAACCTCTTGTTCTTTGGTGCACATGTTGGAGTTTAAACCCTTTGGACCCTCTCAACCCACAGCTCAACACACTGGATTTCTGAGCTCTCATACACTAGATCTCTCTTAGAAGTCACAGAGAGATTAAAATGTGTTTCAAGTCGAGTTCCCTGCACATTTAGCTCCATTTAAATCAGCGCTTCACCAACTGCAGCTACCCCACTATCCTACCCTGGGTCTTCTGTTTGCTATGAAGCAATGACTCACACCATAATTGATTTTAGTAGATTATCATTCAAGCGTGGCTGTGTTTGGTTTGAAAGTAGTGACAAACTCTGGCCCCATGACTCCCTCTGTGCTTGCTGAAGACACTAAACTCATTTCCTGAATCAGCCATAGAAGGTCACAGGGGGAAGTGTGTTAATAATGTAATTGGTGGACCACCTCTGTAGAAGAGCCCCCCAACACTAAACAAGATTTTCTACCGCAGTGTAGTTTGAAAAACATACTCCAGATCTAGTAAGAGAGGCCTGGATTGGAGGATAATGGTGGTGGGCTTTTATTAAAGTGTGCATCCTCTGCTTTTCATTAGATTAGTAATGAATGAAGATTGTAATCATGCACACTGTTGCAGCCAGTGGATATCTCCATTAGCTAATGCAAGGCCTCAGGCAAATGGAAAACATGAAGCTGTCTGCTGTGTGCACATTATCTTCCTCTGGGCAAATTACTTCAAAACAGAATCCTAATATTATGGCTGTAAGTTAACTAATGATTTTTTTCACTATTGATCAAAATCCTGATTTATTTTTTTGCAAAAAAAAAAAAAAAAACACCCACCCAGGATGCTAACATGCTCACAGCATTAACAGTTTGATGTTTAGCAGATCAAGTGTTTAGCATGTTTACCTTAGTTTAGTGTGTTAACATGCTGTTATATGCTAATCAGCATGAGGATGTCAGGTATTTAGTCATAAATCTACTGTAATACTAGATACATTTACTTAGCTTAAATATAGATGATCAAAATTGTTGCTTGTTAATTTTCTTTTGATCGATTAATCAGTCTAGAAAATATAGTCCGATGTGTGTGTTATCTCTGTTACACCAATTCATGACAGAATTGAAAAGTTGTGTGCTTAAACCTTGAGCCATTTAGTACCATGATGTGTCATCTCTTAGTTTTATCAAAACTGGAGCAGTGTTGTGGCAGTAACAACCTTTTGAAGTTTGAAGTCTTGACCTTTTTAATTACAGTGTCTCCTCAGGCCAATCACTTTTGTCTTTTTAGATAAAATGCATCAACCGTCCAGGCTTTGTCAAAATGTGACTGGGTGGATCTGAGTCAAAAATTTTGACATTTACTTTTAATGCCCTCAGCGGGTAGTGCCACATTTTTGGAATTACCCTTATTTTATCTCTTGCTGAGAGTTAGATGAGAAGATTGATACCGTTCTCATATGTGTCCGTTACTTATGAAGCTTCAGTCAGCAGCTAGTTAGCTTAGTTTAGCGTCAAGACTGCAGGGAGACAACCCCGCGCAGCAACACGTCTTTCTCCCAGGTTACTGCTCCTTCCTAATTTCATTGCATGTAGACCAAAAAAAAAAAATCAGAAAATATTCCTCAAGTAAAAGATTAAAGAATTGTGTAGCAGTCTGGAAACTTTTTAGGAGCACTAATTGGCTTTAAAGCCTCATTCGCAGCACTCACAGTTGTATTGCTGAAGTGCTGTGATTTAGCCAGAGGTTAGCAACGCTAATTAACGTCTTTATTTTCATACTTTATACCCCCCTCTGTTCTCTATTAAAAACACGGCCCACAAAGGAAATCCCTCAGCTGTTTCTCCTGCTGTTTACCTGACCCTCATCACGGTGCTTCAGAATTACATAAGCAGGTCAGGAAGTGCCTTTTCTCTCATTGTTAATTTGAATGCCATCCATAACAACACTCGGCTCCCCTCAACTCTTTTATAGGCTGTCGAATTAAAAGTGGGCTGAATGCTTCCTCTTATAAGCCCACTGACCTTTTTTTACTTTAATTGGCGCAGACTCCCGCCTGCAATGGAAAATAACAAGTGATTTTTTTTATATATATATATATATATATATATATATGTGTGTGTGTATCTCCTTTAGCAACATGTAGGCACAAAGCTGAAGCTGTGATATTAGACGTGCTGTTTTCCCGTTGAGAGATATGCGCTTTCTGCCTCTAAGCTGGCTTAATGAAGCGAGATTGCATGGGCTCTCTGTGCGTCAGAAAGATGGAAAAATTGAGAAATAAAGTGTGTGTGTGTGTGTGTGTCTGTGTGTGTTTGTGGAATGAAACAGAGAGAGAGAGAGAGAGGGAAGTAGAGATTAAAAAACAAGATTGAGACAGAGACAAAAGGCGGAGAATGAAAGATGGTGAGGAGCAGCGAGTATAAAGCGAGTCATACTCCCTTCTTGCTCAGTTTTTTGCCCGGAGCTGTAAAAGCCTCACGGCCGGGGGAATCAGGGTTGTAGGCCGTGTTAAATTACCAAATTCACATGTAATGAACGAAAACTTAATCTGGATTGGTTTTATTAATAGAATTCCCCCTGAGCCAAATGGAGAAGGAGGGAAGGGGTAAAACACTTTCAAGTGGAATAATTAAGATCCTTCGCCTCCTCTCTCTAGTTAATTAAGACGAACATGCAGGCGCCTGATATGCGTTGCTCCGGCAGAACAAGGTGAAAACAGTCGATGCGGTAGCGGCAGCACTCCTGTTACTTCACTGTGTGTGTGGAAGGATGAATCCATCTCTGCTGTGAACTCATGAACTTAAGAACTTGTAGCCACTAGATTGGATTTAGGGCTCACTACTTCTGTTTCCCTTCGTCTTTGCCCCTGTGATCTTTGCCCTTTTTCCTGTTGTGCAGGGAGCAAGGAGAGCTGTTGGATAGAGGGATGTGAGCTGTGTAGAAATGAGTGTGAAGGTCTGCTGTGTTTTCTGCATCGTGTGTTTCAGTTCCTGAGGATCTGTCCCTGGAGGAGAGGGATGAGCTGTCAAACATCCGACGCAGGAAGAGAGAGCTGCTCGATGATATTGAGGTGTGTATGATACTGAGGTGCATATGAGCAGATACTGTATTGTAGGAAAGCAAATTATTTTGGCAATAAACTTTATACATCTATAATTTTTTTTAAATTCAGTTTTAATCTTTGACCTTTTTAATTCTCTTTGCCTATCTACTGCAGCACTGTAGGTCTATTTGCATGATGCAAATTGCCCCAGCGGTACATCTTTGCACTCCCAATTTGCTGGGGAAAAAAAAGTGATGATGATATTCGACTGCGTACAGTCGCACACTGTAACGCTCCTCTGTGCTTTATCCTGCTTTTTCTCACTCTCTTCTCTCAGAGGTTGAAGTTTGAGATAGCAGAGGTCATGACGGAGATCGAGCAGCTGACGTGCGTCGGAGAAAGGTAAGTCTGTAGTTTGTGTACAGTGTAAGATGTCTACAGCATTCATCAAGTATTTCTATGCGCTTTGTGGCTTGTACTAGATTGTACAATCTATAATCCATTACAACCGCTCTGCTATAAACTCAACCTTTATGAAGCTTATAATTTTAAGGTTTTGTTAACATATGGTTGGAGATGTGTAAACTCAGTTTATCATATTAAAAGGGAATAATCTAAATATCAGAATATCAAAAACACCTCTCAACATAATGCAGTCCAGGACAACAACATCACTAACTGTGACCTCAACACTCAAACATGTCATTCAACGAACACCTCTATGGCAGTGTCGACAAAAACTGAACATTGAAAGCTTGATGAAGATATAATAGGGTCGAACTGTTATATTAATAATAATAAATAATAATAACACATTTTATTTATAGGTGTGTTTCAAGGCACTCAAGGACACCTTACAACACACAGTAAAAGATAAAATGCAAGTACAAGGCATAAAATACATAACAAATTAGAATAAATGTAATTGCATGAAAATAAATATGATTAAACTGTTGGAGTTAAACAGAATAGAGAACGTTTGAAGATGAAACGTGTTTTGACGTGGGGTTTGAAAATAGGGAGAGAATCAATATTACAGATGTCAAATTAATTGTGAATTTGAATATTTTCACATACATTCAGATCAAAGATGTTTTTGTGTTTATTAAAGATGCTGAATCAAAACATATTACCATCTTTTGAAAAGGATTTTTATGTAGGACATTGAATTGTACCTTCAGCCATCAATAGCAGCCAGTGGACTTATGGCTCTTAGTTGACTCATTGCCTCTATCTCAGCTGGGTTTGAGATTTGCATGTTGCATGTGCTTTTTGTTTTGAATGATAACCTGCAGGTTGGATGTGAATAAAGTGGAAATACCTGGGAAGGATGTGAATTTATCTGGAAGACTCAGCTGGTTGTGTGTTTAGATAAATTTGACTATTTACACCCATTGGTCAATGAAATGCGAACAACGTGACGGTAACATGTGAGGGTCTGGCCACACAGTGACAGTCAATATATGCCAGTATAAATCAATCAGGCCTGTTCTCCTTAGTGATTCATTGTGTGTCCACAGTGTGTGCTGTTTGTCATTCCTACTTTGTCTTCTCATCTGTCACTTAATCACCCACCTGCATTACACACACACACACACACACACACACACACACACACACACACACACACACACACACACACACACACAGACATACATTTGGGTTAGTCTGTGCACAGTGGGGGTTTTATTTGTCTCCATGTGCATATGTCTTTCAGATTAGATGCAAGCATGAACATACAAGCATATAATGAGTAGAACAGATGTGGCAGGAAATAATCTCCCCAGTTGTAACTATAAATAAAGTGTAATTGTTGTGTTTAACATTCAGGTACTTGACTGTCCTGTTGTTTTCAGTGGTTTTTTTTTTTTAGGGTGAGAATGTGGAGTCACCTATTTTAAGCTGGACATTTATGTATTTGTGTTCCAGTAAAACATCCCAGAGAAACAAACAGATCGCCATGGGCAGGAAGAAATTCAACATGGATCCAAAGAAGGTATTGCTTTTGTTTTTGAGTCCTGTACCAGCCTCACAGGCTCCAGTGTCTCTGTGGCCTTTCGATGAAATGAAATGAATCAATTCTCATCAAAGAAATCCTTTTATTTTCCATCCATCTGTAGTTGATCGAGATGAACAGCCGTCCTGTTTTCTCCTCTTTTGTCTCCAGGGAATCCAGTTCCTGCTGGAGAACGACCTCCTTCAGCACACTCCCGAAGACATCGCCCAGTTCCTCTACAAAGGCGAGGGTCTCAACAAGACCGTCATCGGAGACTACTTAGGCGAGCGGTAAGACAGAGCATCAGTCAGGCTGAGGGAGAAAGCCCTGCTTACATGGGATTTATGCCCCCTCCGTGATTAGAGAAGGATATTATGGGCTGGATTTATTGACGAAAGAGGGAGAACATGATTGACCCACCCCACCACCCTGCCCCTCCTCCTCAACATGAATCTTTGAGGCAGTGTGGGTGTCTTGTCATAGTCCACCGATGTGGACTTATAACTGGTAATAAAAGGGCAATCCAGCTCCTCAGATCTGTGGCCAGACTGCTGGGTAATGAAGAAGAAGGGGATTCCTGCAGAAGACTATTGAGATAGATAGTTTTATCTGAAGGTGAGATTAGATAGTTAAACATACTATATGACAAACAAAGTACAGTGAATCAAAACCAGGAAAAGGGGAGCTGAACATGCAAGAACATCAAAGGTTTAGTGTTCAGAAGGCAACACCAACTAAACTGAGCTAAATAAAAGAGGATTAAATTAATTACACACAACGCATATCCCAGAGAAAATCATCAATTGCTCATGATTTACAGAAGATATGGTATTTAAAGTCAGTGCTATCAGTGCCATTTTTACATAAACAGCACGTTCATTTTGCTCCTCATTAACGTCAGTTGATAAAACACACTGCAACCATTCAACCTGTAATCAGTTCTTCTGTAGTGTGATACTGCACATTAAGTCTTGTACAGTAGAAACTCTGTATTGAACAGGAAGTGATGCATTTGATGTCGCCGAGGTGTTTTTGTAACCCTTTAGATTTCTCTTTGAAACTTACAGAAAATGGCCCCTTCACTCTGAAAACCTCCTTTAGCAAAAAAGAATCATAGTTGGTTGTAGTTGCCTGGATATTTGTTGATTGCAACACATCGTTAGGGTCTGCCATAAACCATATGGATTAAACCAGTGAGCTGAGTGGTGGTAATATGAAAGTTCAGACAGTTTAACGGTTAAAGTTAGTTTATTTCAGATTGTGGGAGGTAGGATTATTATTTAAAAAAAAAAAAAGGATCTTGTTTAATATTGATTTTTCTGTGTTGATCCTTTAAAAGCTGCAGTACAACATTTTTTAAAAAGGGTGTGGATCAGAATGGATGATCCACTCCACTCTTAATCCAAGCAGGAAATCACATCAACCACAGTCTGTATTCACTTAGTTACAGGTGCTGATGGTGCATCAGCTGAACAACTGCAGTCAGACAGGAGCTGAAACAGTGACGCACACACAGACACACTCTGAATGAGGCTCACATGAAGGTTGGGGAGAACGGCGAACGGGGGGGGGGATCTGTGGACTCCTCTCGTTGGCAATAGGCTTTATTCATGGTGGATCATCAAAGAGGCCACCTACCCAGTGGAAATCACACTAAACACAGGCTCAGGGTTTACACTCAGTAATTATCACTAATTAAGCTTATGCAAGGAACAGGAACCTATCGTTACATGCTGAGCAGAGAGAGAGACGGGGGTGGGGGGGGGTTGGAGGGGGGTGCAAGTGGGGGACACATGGAAAGGAGGTGGAGACAGTGGAAGATAAAAACAGCTGGAAGGAGGAGAGATATTGGGAGATGGTGCAGGCTGAGTGGGCGACTGACTCTTCAATTACACTAGCAGACAGTTTTTGTTTGGCAGCACTTTTTATTGTTCTTGTATAATTCAGCTTCGTTTGTCACATACAAAACACTCACTGTGGCATGTTTATATTTATTTTTAATTTTAATTTCACCTTTCCAAACAGCAGGCCACTTCCGAGTTTCTTTGTAATAACTGTACCTATAGCAATAACCTCTGTAAGCCTCATGGGACAGGATTTGTTTTGTTAGGCTGCAGACAGACGTATAAGGTACAATACAGTCAGAAAAGAAAAAACACTTCATCCTCCAAATAATCCAAGATTGTTATTGCAATACAACTTTGTTGTTTGTTTCTTGTAAGCCAGAACTCTCTGTACTCCTCTCAACCTTTCCACAAAAAACATAAAACACTAAGTCTGAAAATTCCTGGTTTCATTGGAACAATACACAATACAAAACAATACAGGATCATGGACCCTGATGTACAACAAACATGATCAGAGAAGCGGTGACCGCAGCCAGAGAGCGGCTTTTGATTCTTCCTCAGAAACCCCTCTGATGGTCAAACAAACCTCTGAGAGAAAAAGAACCTTTTGTAAGTTTTGTTTTAGCTGTTTTTCATCAGTCAAACGCACCGTTTCGCCCCCTCTGGGAGGAGAAACATTCAACACTGGCCAGCTGTTTAAATTGCTTGCAGACCTGCTCAGCATCCGGCATGAATAAGGCCACAAACATGACAGGAATGCTGGGGAAAAAAAATTCAGGTTGAGAAATGCTTTCATGAAGGAAATATGTTTTTCCTCCACCCGGTCTTCTGGGTTCACATTGTGTTCAGAGGTATCTTGGATAGTTTTCAAAAATGGCTAGAGGTTAGAACAATAATGGAAATCAGATTTTTTCCTTTTTCTTTTTCTCCACCAGGGATGATTTCAACATCAAGGTGCTGCAGGCTTTTGTGGAGCTGCACGAGTTTGCAGACCTCAACCTCGTCCAAGCACTACGGTCAGCTGAGTGATTAACATCATGTGCCCCCCCCCCCACTCCCTGCGGCATCGTAAATCAAGACCCTCTTCTCCTTCTCTCTGTAGGCAGTTCTTGTGGAGTTTCCGTTTGCCAGGTGAAGCCCAGAAGATCGACCGAATGATGGAGGCGTTTGCCTCACGGTACTGCCAGTGCAACCCCGGAGTCTTCCAGTCAACAGGTCAGACACACAGCAAGTTACTGCAGTTTAAACCCCCACACTTACCCCCACACTTACCCCCACACTTACCCCCAGAGGCCTCTCAGATATGAAGGCCAGTATCTCTTCATCAACACTTCCTGTCGTGTTCCAGATGTCTTCATTTCAATTGATTTAAATGGAATGTTTTTTTTATTTTTTATTATTGTTTATATAAAAATCAACATTATTAGTGTTTTGTTTCTTTCTTTCATTTATACAATTAAACTTTTTAGATGAGGCTGGTAAAGTTTGTATTTATCCATTACTTTTTTGCTAACTATTCAAATCCGTTTATACTTATTTATAGATATTTCCACAAATAATCATTATTTTACTAAACTATTACAACTGTGTATCCAGTCCTTTTTAGCTATTTCAACCACTTTCCCATTACTTTTGAACCATCGGTTACATTAGTTATCCATTACATTTAGCTAATATCAACAGTTTTTTATTTATCAATTACTTTCAGCTAACTATTACTTTAACTTATTTCATCCATTCACACATTACTTATAACTGTTTAGACTTTCTTGCTGCCTATTTTTGATACTCTTAAACAGAGCTGGGCTTCAGTTTGTCACTATGAGCAATGTGTGAAATCCAAATCAGTGCAGTGACAAACGGTCCGGCCTAACATGCCGACAGAAACACTGCCTGAGGGTTTATAATAGGATGACCTGTTTTTTTTCTTCTTTTTTTTTTTTTAATGCATTTCAATCATTAAACCATAATTTACTGTATCTAATGTTCAGTGAGGATTAACCAGATTACAGTTTCCAGTTCACTGCAGCAGATGAGTTCAGAGAAAACAACCGGCAACAAACAAGGGACATTCATTATTCAGGAAGACTCAACCTGGCTAAGTGATACTTATGATAAACAAAGCCGACAACTACAACAGTTAGTACATAATTAAAAAGGTTTTAGAGCAACCTATTGTGTGTTCAAGACATTTTACAGTGTGAAGGGATACTCCAGACTTTGGTGATCTTCAGGTAATCTATTACCTGCTTAGGGACGAGGTTGAGCAAATTCAGATGCTATGAGATCAGGATGTATGGTGGTTAAGCTACAAACATTATAGAAATATAAGATTTAATGTTTCCAGCATAAAAGCCTCCACAATGACACGACGTGCATTCAGTCATCCCATAATCTGCACATAGGCTGTGTGGGTGTGTGTGTGTGTGTGCGCGTGTGTGTGTGTGTGTGTGTGTGCGCGCGCGCAGGGCAGAGCATCAGCACAGGACCATGTGTGTGGCAGTTACCCCACACCGAGCCTATAAAAGTATCACAGATCTTTAATTACCAGGGTCATGAGCAGCCGTTTCCCTCAGTGCTTCATCGTGACCAGTTCTTTCAAAACACTGACACTCCTCTTGCTCTTACCAGCAACTCCTGGCCCATAGTGCACGCTGTGTGCAAAGCTCCAGTGTGTGTGTGTGTTTTTTTTATTCTTTATAAAGAATGTGTGCAGGCAGACAATAAGCAGCGCAGGACAGCCAGCACCAAAGTGTGTCAGTGTGAGGAGACAGACAGAGTGGAATGAATGATTCATTTACAGGCAGCCACTGGGCCGTGTGAGTCTGAACATTAACACACAGTACAGAGAGACTACAGACCTGCACCCCTCTCACACACACACACACACACACACACACACACACACACACACACACACACACACACACACACAGTAAAACAGAAAGAATAAACTAGATGATCTTTTTGATCTTGGTGTGAAGCCTGTTTTTCATTGTCTGTTATTACTTGCTCCAATGTTACACTTTTCTGCATTGTATGTTAAATTTTTGCCATATGACCATATATTTGGTAAACAAAGATTAAGATTTACAGATTTATTCTTATATAGATCATCAATACTGTGTGTAAACGGGGTCTCTGTGGCAGGACCTACACTTTCGTAACCCTTTTTTTCCCCCTCCCTGTTGTTCTCAGATACCTGCTACGTGCTGTCGTTTGCTATCATCATGCTGAACACCAGCCTACACAACCCAAACGTCAGAGACAAACCCCCCGTGGAGCGCTTTATCTCCATGAACAGAGGCATTAATGAAGGAGGAGATCTGCCAGAGGAGCTGCTCAGGGTTAGGATTTGTCTACAATTGTGTGTTTGTGTGTGTGATGACTGATCTCTGTGACCGTTCTGTCACACTCACTCCATACGACTCAGGCATTTCCTCCACTGTTTCCCCATATGATTAATAGTTTTCCTCCCCTTTCTGCAGAACCTTTACGACAGCATCAAAAACGAGCCCTTCAAAATCCCAGAGGATGATGGGAATGATCTGACGCACACATTCTTCAACCCGGACAGAGAAGGCTGGCTCTTGAAGCTTGGTATGTGCATTCAGAGTTGCAAAAAGGAACCTTGATTATGTTGCTTTAAGTCACGAGGGTCTCAACGTCAGTTTGATGAGCAGTGACCTTCGTTTCCCTGGTGGAGTGTGTTTGTTTGTGTGTGACTTGTGTACGATGAGCTTCCAGGTGGCCATGATGAAGGGCGATGGCTCTTGGGCAGCAACAAATAACTGATTAACTTACTTAACTTTTTCAGTTTTATTAGATTTAAACATTAAGTCACTGTTTGTGCTACATTTTTACTAACAGGAAAAGATGCAGGTTATATGCTGACAGTTATCATGAGCTGATGCTAACACCAATTTCACCTGGAAAAGCCTGAAATTTACCTTTTTCTAAGCATTAAGGGCTCGATTACACCAGCGTTTACAACAGCAACATTTTTAGAAGAAAATCATTTCTGAAAATTTTGACTGGAACTCCTGCAATCAATGAATTTGTTCTCAGTAAATTTGCAAATGAAGTTTTTTGTGAACTATGATGCATGAGTTTGTGCCGTTTCTTTGGTCAATGCCAGATGTGTTTCAGCTCCACAATCAAATATTGAGAGAATCTATGACACATCACACAGCTAGCCAATCATTCAACAGAGCTGACTCTCGTCAAACTATCAATCCATTCATTACCTGCCACAAACAGGAACATTACTGACTTGTAATGTTAATAGTGACTTTAAAAAGAACTTCAGAAAAAAATTTTTTTTAGTCAGCTCATGATTTCTGCCCATTTTTGCCCAGGAAACTGTCCACCTTCATAATGGCACCTGATATCTTGCTAGAAAATCTGTGACGCAACTGCAAAGTGTCTTTTCTCTCTTCGTCCTACATCACATGACTTCTCCTCCTCTCATTCTGTCTCATATTGTCTCTCCTTGCTCCTTTTTGTGATCTCTCTCTCTCTCTCTTTCTCTCTGTGTCTCTCTCTCTCTCTGTGTCTCTCTCTCTCTCTCTCTCTCCCTCCGTCTCCTCTCTGTCATTGTGAATTTTGCGCTTGCTGTCTTTCTGTGTCCTTGTGTGTTTTTTGTTCCTCACTCCCTCTCTAACCTTTCACCCTTTCGCCCTGTGTTTTGTTCTTTCATTCTGTTCTGTGATGGCTGTTCCTTCTTAAATCTCTGTATTAGGAGGTAGGTAACGCTCCTTCCTCCTCCATCCACCCAGTTCATCACAGAGTGTCCTCATACTGGCGTTGGCTGCCATTATCTCCTTAGCACACCGGGCCCCTGAACATGCTAGCCGCCTCATGTAATTGGCTTGTTGTATCAGAGCTGTTACTGGGCAAAAAAAGTGATGGCATTGTGAGGTGATGGGTTATCTCATTCAAAGGAAAGGCGAGTTGGAGGTCAGTGATCTCTCTCATCATTTTGCATGGGGACTAGCTGCGTTCTTCTTGTGGCTCTGGAGGAGGCTGGATGACGCTGAGGGCTCGTCTCAGTTGGTGCACACGCAGCGCTAATTTAGCATAAAAAGAAGCCTGGGCATGAAAGATAACTGCTCACCTCATCAAACCTCTGTGCCACTCGCCACATCCCCAAAACATACCATGTCATGTATGTCAGAGCCATGCACAAATAAGCAACGTGTTTTTGCAGATAAAATGAAAAGACTAATGTAATGGTAGATCACAATCACTAGTGATCAGGTGAGTCTAGATTGTTTAAGCCACTTATTTGGAATCAAAAGTTGACATGAACATTAAATGGATGGATCAACTTTGACCTTGTGTATTTATGGGTGCTCACCTTCAAGTTCAGTTTCACATTGGTCAAGATAACAGATTCGAACTGGACATTTAAAGGAAGAGTTTGACATTGGTGGAAATACCTGTATTTGCTTTCTTACTGAGAGTTAGCTGAGAAGATCAACAAGCAGCCAGTTAGCTTAGCTTAGCACAAAGATGAAAATGGGGGAAACTGGTAGTCGGAGAAGCTACTTCCCTGTTTCCAGTCTTTTTGCTATGCTAAGAAAACCCACTGTTGGATGTAACGTTAGCTTCATACTTGGTGCACAGACGTGAGAATGGTATCTGATTTTCAGCTAATTCTCAACAAGAAAACTTAAAAGCATATTCCCCAATATGCCGTACTTTTTCTTATTTATATGACATTAGCCTTTAAAGCGTCAACAAGTCAACCAAAGGACTAAATCAAATTCTTCTAAATGACACTGCTGCAGACTTTGGACTTTTCTGCATGTAACGGTAACATGCATTGCTCTGACGCATGTCACTTTCAGGGGTCAGCTGAGCAGGTCCCCTCATGCTTTGTACCATTAAAGACGGCCCTGTGCGTCATACAGCTCCTGTGTAGCTATCTGCCAGAACATGCAGTCATGCTCGAGCTTTAGTGAATGGTGCTGCTTGAATCCGCGCTGTGGGAATGCATATGTGCCGCTGCGTGACCGATCATGCAGTGAAATAAAGGAGACCTTTGCCCCTTTCTCATTTTTGTCCCTCTGTTCCTGCCTTACAGGCCTCCATACCTCCCACTGCTGCTTCACGGATCCCCCTCTCTCCCTCTCTCTCTCTCTCTTTCTCTTATGCTCTCTATTCCACTAGCTGCACTTGCCAGATCATTTTAAATTCAGTTTTTCCCTATTAGTGAATTCTACACTACTAATTTTAGCTCCACCAGAGGAGCCCTTGCTTAATGATGGGATTTTCAATATGACATACAGCTGCACTGCTGAGGCTGTGAAGCTCCATAAGCTCTCATAACGCCTACACTGTTAACCCAGATCGAGCCCGCCGCTATGCCTGAATCCATCATCATCCAGCATGACAATAAAAATCGGTCATTTAGACGTTCTTAGAAAATATTTCAGAATGCCTGTGAGCTGTGGAGGGGTCCCAAAGACTGAGCACTCTGTTAGTCATCCGTTCATGTTGTAAGTAAATTGTCAGAGTGAAGCCATGCTTGTTCTCTGAGACAAAAGCAAAGAGACAAAGACGGATGTGGGAGAAAAGCAAATTCTGAAGTATTCAGCATGTAAACTGATAAACTTACCATCTAATCTACATTTATATTAGATACATGGCCAGTCATTGTAAAATATTGTGTCTGTCATGCCTTTTAGAACTTCAAATTTATTTAATAACTAAATTACTCTCATGGGAAATATTTTTATCTGATTCAATAATACTAATAATAAAAATAGACAAGTGTGGGACTTTCTACTCCCTCACATTTATGCATAATTTTTAACCTTCCCACATCTATTTGCACTCCCTCTCTGGAGTGTCATAAACAAACATCGGAACGATAAATCTGCATTAGAAGGTCCTGCAGTAGAAAGACATAACAAATGTCAGGTTTTACGGATGAAACGAAACATATGGCAGAGGGGGATAAAGAGCTCTCCAGACCGCTTTATGGTTGACTGTAGCAGAATAAAACATATACCCACATTTGCCCAACAAGAGGCGACTATATCTTACATGCTCATTCCAGTTGAGTGAGAAAAATGTAGTGGTTGCATGTGCAAGTAAATATTGCTCATAAATAATACACCATAGATGTCGGATTTTACTCTGTACAGCAGTATAGAATGAAAATCTGGGTCAGGTGCACATTACATATTGATTACATCAGTAACAGCGGCTTTCTGCTTGTTCTGTAAAGTCAGCAGACATGTTATTATGGCGCACATATTGCAGACTGTACATTGACATCAGCCACATTCTGTTTTTTTGATTACATAGGTAAATTGTTCATTGCATCACCAATGGTGTAATAAACAGAAAATCCAATAATCCCAATAATCCACGTTTATCTGAAGATTAAGGCAGATGGAGAGTTTTTGTTTCTTATAAAGAAATCTCTCTAGACTATTCCTCCCCCCACCCCGCCGCTTGCCTGCCGAGCCCTCAGGCATCTATCTCTGGGGACTGGGAGCGGTTGGTGGAGGGAGTATCCAGCCTCTGATTGAGCCTAATAATGCAGAGACATGTTGATCAGAACCAGATGTGGCACGTGGAGCTGAGGTCTCCCAAAGGTTAACCTTTACGTGCACAAACACTGTCACCACTTCAGTTTGAAATCAAACACTGTTTGTTTCTCTCTGCAGGCGGCCGGGTGAAGACGTGGAAGAGAAGGTGGTTCATTCTGACCGACAACTGCCTCTACTACTTTGAATACACAACAGTAAGTAGGCAGATGTGTGTTTGTGTATCACATGCACTTGACAGCTGTTTTTGCAGCTTGCCGACATAAAACACATATTTTAATGGGGAAGATCTTATAGTTGGTGGTTGAATGGAGGGTTTCTGTATGTGCTCAACTGCTTCCAGGCTGTGAGTGGAGACTTCCTGGAGTATCCACTAGTTGCTTGGCCAACTCACGGTGATGACAAGTCTCAAGGAAGTCATCACATCTGGCCAATAATTTGTACAAATTGTACAGCACATTTTAAAATATTTACTCTAATATTGGTCTAATAAAGTCCAGCTAAGTGTGTGAAATAGCTGATGTAAATAAATATACTATAGATAGTTAAAGTGCAACAGGACTGTAAGGAAAGAAGAAACTTAAGAAATAAAGAGCACATGTAATCATTGTCTCTCACTCACTCTCTCACACACACACACACACACACACACACACACACACACACACACACACACACACACACACACACACACAGTTAGAGTTAAAGACAGAGGCAGAGGTCTTTGCCTTCCAGCTCTGCTCTTTAACAGATGTAGCCCCATTGACCTAAATGAACCTC
The DNA here is from genome assembly GCF_002260705.1 of Seriola dumerili. Lineage (NCBI taxonomy): Eukaryota > Metazoa > Chordata > Actinopteri > Carangiformes > Carangidae > Seriola > Seriola dumerili. The sequence goes on from NW_019174323.1 coordinate 14,017,854, forward strand.
ACTCTAGCAATTAACATGAGGCATCATGGGAAACATCTGCAAAGTCTGTGGCACACATCTGGCCCCTGCTACGCCATAAGCCAAGAGCCTCCCCCAACCCGCTGCAAGAGTCACCCCGCGCTTCACCCCAGCAACCGAGCATCCCTAACACACACCCGCCCCAAACACACACACACACACACACACACGCACACACGCACGCACACGCACCAATCCCTCAGCACACACACACACACAATCTGCAGTGGGGTACACATTCAAAGAGGCACACACACGCAGCCAGCTGTGAGAAGCCGTCCCCGAGCATTTCCTCCCCCTGCTGTGCCCCCTCATTAGTAGGAAGATGACAAGCAGGACATGGGGCTGTTCCTCAAGGTCTCCCCCCACCCCAGCGCACACACACACACACACACACCACATCTGGCCCTGCAGACACAATAGCAGTCGCTGGAGGATGGAGAGTGTAGGGTTACGCGTCCCTCGGGTGCTGTCCCCTACATGACCAGGATGAATAAAAACCTCCAGTGTGCTTTAATCACCACCTTGATTTATTTTACTTTGACGCTGTCAGGCTCAATTTAACGTAAAGATAATAGTTAAAATACTTACCTTCGCTGCAGTGCAAATTAAAGATGCTACATGTAGCATCAAAAAAGTTTATATTTTAATATTTTTGTTTTCTTATTTGTAGCTGTTGCAAGTCGTAACTTTAAATGTCATTGCTCATTCCTCACTGCCGCTATATATTGTCCTCGTTCTGGTCCTCATCTTAGATGGTGGTAAAGGGACATTTGCTTTCTGAATGAGTGTTGATGCTGAATGTCTGTGTGTGTGTGTGTGTGTGTGTGTGTGTGTGTCTCTCCAGGATAAAGAGCCTCGTGGGATCATTCCTCTGGAGAACCTGAGTATCAGAGAGGTGGACGAGCCCAGAAAACCTGTAAGGAGCAACTCAAGACACTGTCTACTCCATATAAATCCACTGTCATCTAAATTCACACAGACAACATAAAGTGAAACCAAAAAAAAATGACAACTTATATTTTCTCAGAGACGTTATTTTTTTTGCAGCATACATATCGTTTGCATGCCTCCTGATCTCTTCCCAGAATTGCTTTGAGCTCTACAACCCCAACCACAAAGGTCAGGTGATCAAGGCCTGCAAGACGGAGGCGGACGGGCGGGTCGTTGAGGGCAACCACGTGGTGTACAGGATATCGGCCCCCACGCCAGAGGAAAAGGAGGAGTGGATCAAATCCATCAAGTAAGAGGCGGCACGATAGTGTGGATCCATTTACACTGAGAGGGCACTTAGCCAACACGGGGCTGCTCCCATGTGGGCCTTTCTCATGTCTGACCTTGACTGTGAGAAATCTACACACACACATACACAGAGCTGTGAGCTTAATCATAAATGTGCACACCAGCACAAATACACACACACACACACACACACACACACATGCTGGTGACTGAATGTGACTCTGTTTCTCACACTTCCACACAGATAACACTCAGAGGTGATTTCTGCTCTGCTGGATAAACTCACTTCCCATTGAGTAGCGCTCAAACACAAAGACAAACACACATGCACGCACACCTATTCAGACACTTGCTGCACTCTCAGAACTGTTTTGGCAGGCTTTACACTCGATTTGTCATATCCAAATGCTGTCTTGTTAACCAGTGAGAGGAGTGGAGGTGCAGCAGTAAATTGGACCCAGTGGGTAATTGATCAGCTCGCTGGTTATCATCCACTCAGCTGCAGCTTCACTGGCAAATATGATCAATACCAGAGGAAAAATCATATTACACGGTCCTTCCATGCTCTAATGATATTAAAAACCCAGTTAGCATTGACAGATGTGTATCCATTAAATGAAAGTGATGGGTTTTTTCAGCTAAGTTACTGCAGTCTTATTCTGGTGAGGCTGCTTCATGTACAGTTAAAGTGATTGCAAAGAGGAGAGAAGTGCTCATTTTTCTCAGGTTGGAAAATTTAGAGTTGGTTGACCTTCAGATGACACACTGCCTGGATTACAGGTTTCACACTCTGTTGCAACCTCAGAGCGCTTTTAGTATAAAAGTACAAGTGTGAACCAGGAGTGCTATCTCTTGCACATCATAAGGCAAAGCCTCTTCCTGTTGTTGGAACGATAAAGATCACAGATTGGACTCAGCAAGACAGTGCTTCAACCACACTCTCACTTGACTCAGCTGCTGCGGCGGCAGACTGTCCTGTGGTCAGCAGATTCACACACGCACCCACCACACACACACACACACACACACACACACACACACACACACACACACACGTTATATCCACACCTGACTCATCTGCAAGGGTGGAAATTGCTCTGGTGGTAACTCTTCTGTGCACACAGACACGTACAGGACTGGCCATCTCAGCATGTCCAGTGTTCTGCTGCTGGGAAGGCTGTGGATTACTCAGCCTTATTCATCTTTAGTGTGACACTGACAACACCTCAGGATATGAAGGGAAGGTGTAGAGCTGCATGAACACACGCTAACAACAATTTTAAGCAGCTATAATCCAGTTTTTCTGATAACAACGTATCAAATGCCTGTGTAATGTGAGAGGTGTCGCTTGTCAAGATGACCCTCTCAGCTCTGTGACGCATTTTTACGGCCCAAGAGTTTACTGTTTTGGTTCGCTCTCATTGTTCTCATAGCATAACAGAATCAAAAGGAGAGTTAATATTGGACTTCACATTCCTTAGGTGGCCAGAAACACAATTCAAAGTGGATGTGAATGTTGCTAAACATATGATGTTATGTGTGTGTGTGTGTGTATATATATATGATAATATGCTAGCTTGTCTGTGCTAAAGCTAAAGAATCACAGCATTAATAGTGCAGCAGATAAGCTTGTATATGGAAGGTGTTGTGCATTTTATGCCTAAAGCATGAAACTTTCTCCAGTGTTTCTATAAACCATAAAGTTTATTTTCAGACATGGAGGCATCTGGAATGACCTCTGGGACAGGACAGAGCCCCCTGGAATAATGAGTGGTCCAGAGCATACAAGCATGCTAGCTTCTGATTAGAAGAAGAATGCTAATGTGCTAGCTAGTCATTTAATTCCATAGAACACACAGCAGAAGTTGTCAGTGTTTTTAACAAGCTATAGTTACCTTAACACCTGGAAATGGTGGGATCTGCAGCCCCCCGCCCCCCTCTAAAAAAAAAAATTATGCTTTAGTATACTATGACATTTTATGCCTTACTATAATATGACGTTTTTCGCATTTTTATGCCTTACTATACTATGTCGTTTTTTGCATTTTTATGCCTTACTATACTATGACGTTTTTTGCCTTACTATACTATGACGTTTTTTCGCATTTTTATGCCTTACTATACTATGACGTTTTTTCACATTTTTATGCCTTACTATACTATGTCGTTTTTTCGCATTTTTATGCCTTACTATACTATGACGTTTTTTCGCATTTTTATGCCTAACTATACTATATCGTTTTTTCACATTTTTATGCCATACTATACTATGACGTTTTTTCGCATTTTTATGGCTTACTATACTATGACATTTTTTGCCTTACTATACTATGATGTTTTTTCGCATTTTTATGCCTTACTATACTATGACGTTTTTTCACATTTTTATGCCTAACTATACTATATCGTTTTTTCACATTTTTATGCCATACTATACTATGACGTTTTTTCGCATTTTTATGGCTTACTATACTATGACATTTTTTGCCTTACTATACTATGACGTTTTTTCACATTTTTATGCCTTACTATACTATGACGTTTTTTCGCATTTTTATGCCTTACTATACTATGACGTTTTTTCGCATTTTTATGGCTTACTATACTATGACATTTTTTGCCTTACTATACTATGATGTTTTTTCGCATTTTTATGCCTTACTATACTATGACGTTTTTTCACATTTTTATGCCTAACTATACTATGTCGTTTTTTCGCATTTTTATGCCTTACTATACTATGACGTTTTTTTCGCATTTTTATGCCTTACTATACTATGACGTTTTTTCACATTTTTATGCCTAACTATACTATATCGTTTTTTACGATTTTTATGCCTTACTATACTATGACATTTTTTCGCATTTTTATGCCATACTATACTATGACGTTTTTTCGCATTTTTATGCCTTACTATACTATGACGTTTTTTCACATTTTATGCCTTACTATACTATGACGTTTTTTCACATTTTATGCCTTACTATACTATGACGTTTTTTCACATTTTATGCCTTACTATACTATGACGTTTTTTCACATTTTATGCCTTACTATACTATGACGTTTTTTCACATTTTATGCCTTACTATACTATGACGTTTTTTCACATTTTATGCCTTACTATACTATGACGTTTTTTCACATTTTATGCCTTACTATACTATGACGTTTTTTCACATTTTATGCCTTACTATACTATGACGTTTTTTCACATTTTATGCCTTACTATACTATGACGTTTTTTCACATTTTATGCCTTACTATACTATGACGTTTTTTCACATTTTATGCCTTACTATACTATGACGTTTTTTCACATTTTATGCCTTACTATACTATGACGTTTTTTCACATTTTATGCCTTACTATACTATGACGTTTTTTCACATTTTATGCCTTACTATACTATGACGTTTTTTCACATTTTATGCCTTACTATACTATGACGTTTTTTCACATTTTATGCCTTACTATACTATGACGTTTTTTCACATTTTATGCCTTACTATACTATGACGTTTTTTCACATTTTATGCCTTACTATACTATGACGTTTTTATGCCTTACTATACTATGACATTTTTTGCCTTACTATGCTATGACGTTTTGTCACATTTTTATGCCACACTATACTATGACGTTTTTTCGCATTTTTATGCCTTACTATACTATGACATTTTTTGCCTTACTATACTATGACGTTTTTTCACATTTTTATGCCTTACTATACTATGACATTTTTTGCCTTACTATACTATGACGTTTTTTCACATTTTTATGCCTTACTATACTATGACATTTTTTGCCTTACTATACTATGACGTTTTTTCACATTTTTATGCCTTACTATACTATGACATTTTTTGCCTTACTATACTATGACGTTTTTTCACATTTTTATGCCTTACTATACTATGACATTTTTTGCCTTACTATACTATGACGTTTTTTCACATTTTTATGCCTTACTATACTATGACATTTTTTGCCTTACTATACTATGACGTTTTTTCACATTTTTATGCCTTACTATACTATGACATTTTTTGCCTTACTATACTATGACGTTTTTTCACATTTTTATGCCTTACTATACTATGACATTTTTTGCCTTACTATACTATGACGTTTTTTCACATTTTTATGCCTTACTATACTATGACATTTTTTGCCTTACTATACTATGACGTTTTTTCACATTTTTATGCCTTACTATACTATGACATTTTTTGCCTTACTATACTATGACGTTTTTTCACATTTTTATGCCTTACTATACTATGACATTTTTTGCCTTACTATACTATGACGTTTTTTCACATTTTTATGCCTTACTATACTATGACATTTTTTGCCTTACTATACTATGACGTTTTTTCACATTTTTATGCCTTACTATACTATGACATTTTTTGCCTTACTATACTATGACGTTTTTTCACATTTTTATGCCTTACTATACTATGACATTTTTTGCCTTACTATACTATGACGTTTTTTCACATTTTTATGCCTTACTATACTATGACATTTTTTGCCTTACTATACTATGACGTTTTTTCACATTTTTATGCCTTACTATACTATGACATTTTTTGCCTTACTATACTATGACGTTTTTTCACATTTTTATGCCTTACTATACTATGACATTTTTTGCCTTACTATACTATGACGTTTTTTCACATTTTTATGCCTTACTATACTATGACATTTTTTGCCTTACTATACTATGACGTTTTTTCACATTTTTATGCCTTACTATACTATGACATTTTTTGCCTTACTATACTATGACGTTTTTTCACATTTTTATGCCTTACTATACTATGACATTTTTTGCCTTACTATACTATGACGTTTTTTCACATTTTTATGCCTTACTATACTATGACATTTTTTGCCTTACTATACTATGACGTTTTTTCACATTTTTATGCCTTACTATACTATGACATTTTTTGCCTTACTATACTATGACGTTTTTTCACATTTTTATGCCTTACTATACTATGACATTTTTTGCCTTACTATGCTATGACGTTTTGTCACATTTTTATGCCACACTATACTATGACGTTTTTTCGCATTTTTATGGCTTACTATACTATATCGTTTTCTCACATTTTTTGCCTTACTATACTATGTCGTTTTTTCGCATTTTTATGCCTTACTATACTATGACGTTTTTTCGCATTTTTTTGCCTTATGTCGTTTTTTCGCATTTTTATGCCTTACTATACTATGACATTTTATGCTTTACTTACTTAACACCTGGAAATGGTGGGATCTGCAGTCCCCCTGCAAAATTGGTGCTCTAAGAAAAAAATTATGATACACCGGCACAGCAGCAAAGACACAACTTTATGCAATCCTGGCAAAGAAATACATGATTATAATAGAGAAATTGAAATAAATTCAAAATGCTGAGGTCAATGACATCCCAAGGTCACCAGAGGTCAGTTACAAATTGCCTCCAGTCTGAAATAAAACCTTAGGGTATGTAGAATTATATGCTGAAACCTTCATGCTTTAATCATAAAATGCATGATTGTTTTGCCTACCTGCCCCACAATAAAAGAAAATCCACCCTAAAATACTAGTTTGCTAGTTTTCCACCTTTGTGTTGTTTAAAGAAGAGTTTTGTGGTGATCAGAGTTTTCCATTAACAAGCACACTGAATCCCCATAAATATGCAGGCAACAAGAATAGTCATAGTTACATGGAGTTATTGGAAACCTTATCCAATAGTGGCAAAAAACCATCATGCTCATCAAGTGTGGTTGCACTTTACTGTGTATTTTTTTCTGTGGATAATATAAATGATGAGATGTTGAGATATTTATAGCACAGCAAGTGGAGTTTGAGTAAAGAACACGTTTTGGAGGTGTAACAAATCACCGTAAACATCATGTTTTGATGTTGATCAGTCAGAATCAAAGCAAATTTCTAAACCCACCAGAATGCAATGCAGGCACAAGACATAATGTGTTTTGGGAAGGATGCACTGACTGATAGTGACAAGACAGATTAAGGTCAGGTTAGTACACAGAGAAATTACTGAATCTCATCCCAAAATAGTTCCAGATCGCTCTAAACATCACAAACTGATCATGTTTAATGTTGTTTTCTGTAAGCTCTGCATTAGGTTTGAGTTTCTTTGACATATCAGTCCCACAAACAAAACCACAGTCAGTCTTAAAATCAGTGGGAGACTAAAGAGTGTGTAGGATTGATGTGGACAGTTAAACAGTTGATCAGTGACGTGCTCCTTCGTGTCGTCTCTCCACAGAGCGAGCATCAGCAGGGATCCTTTCTACGACATGCTGGCCACCAGGAAGCGGAGGATAGCGAATAAGAAATGATGTCCGCCCCATCTTCATCACCACTGTTTCTGTGACCAGCAGAGTCCTTGTGTGTGTGTGTGTGTGTGTGTGTTTTTGTGCGTTTTTGTGCGTATGACGTGTGTTACAGGGCTTATGAAGGACTCCCGATTGCTATTTCAGGGCTGGAGGACAAGCAGCAGACACAGGTGGAGTTTTTCAGACTGAATGGTTTATTTCCACCTGAAGACGGTCTGCACCTCAATCGAAGACTGATGTGAATGAAAGGTTTCTATTTCTTCCGGTGCGGACTTAAACACTGAGGTGACACGGTGTAGAAGGAACTGCAAAATCTTTACCTAACTGGATGTTATTGGACAACAGGATGAGGACTGGCAGAACAGCCATGACTGGAATCATAGGACATTTCTACATAATGTGGCTGTGGCGATATTGCCCTCTGCTGGACCTGTAAGGAATTACATCTACTGCACTACAAAGAGATAGTGAGGATTTGAAACCTGAACCTCCCTGGTCATATGTCATTCCTTTCATCCAGAGCGGCTCATCTGGTTGGTTATCTGCTCTCTGCCAGCGAGACTCCCAGATGCCAGTCAACATTTTATCTTCACCTCACATGTCCTTGCCAACACCAACCATGTTTTATAATATCCTCTAACTACAGAAAGCCTCAAACTTTTAAATCAGCTGGTCTGATTGTTAGCCCTCAAGTGACTGTATCTGTATATGCAAACACTGATTTATTCAAGAAAATCAAACTTAGGCTCATATTCTTTTTACATTTACAGTGCACCCCCTTATTTCCTCTTTGAAAACAAAGAAGTAAACAGTTCGGGGAATAACACTGAACATATATTCAGTGGAATGACCCTTGTAAGTGGCCACAGTTTGAAGAAGCTAAAATGCATCATATATTAATTCTGTACGGTTATGTATTGAAGATCCACCTCTGTGATCAAGTTCATTTCTTTTGTATTTATTTTCTTATTGTTTAACAAAAGAGGCAGCCCCCGACTTACATTATGCATGTATAGTATATAATGTACATACCGTTTTCTTTTTCTTCTTTGTTGTGTTTATGTAGCATGTAAATCATAATGGCCATAGCCTATACCCGTTCACATTTTTAGTTCAACAGCTAACAGTTTACAATAGTGGAAGAGGGACCTTGTGCAGAGCAGTGAAACCTCCTCACTGTGTTATTACTAAGGATCAGATGACACATGATGTTATATGAAAGAAGAACTCAGTATGCTGAGAGAGCATAGGATGTAAGTGGGTTTTAAAATACCCTTGAACAAGTGAACTTCAATCATGTGAACACTGACTGGAATCTGAGGACTGTTTTTTTTTTTTTTTTTCCCCCAGACTTGATCAAACCAACCCACAGGTGGTGCAGCTTTTAGGTTTAAACCTGGTTTGATGTTGGTTTGGGAAAACTGCTCCTGAATACTTTGATGAAGACTTTGAATAAAAATACATGCTGATCAGAGAACAACTTTTGTGTGAATTCAGTAAGAGGAGCTCGACTCGCCAAAACTTACCAGGTCTTTGGTTATTTCAAACATGGAAACAGTGTTGTGAATAAATGATAGTGAGCTGAGCCGCCTCGCTGACCCTGACCGCTAGAAAAGTGTGTGTATTTAACAAAACCTGAATAGAGACGAGTGCCACCAGCTTACACCCTCCCTGACCGTATCTACATCATAATTTTACTGTAGTGAAAGTTCGTTCAACACATACAATCAATCTATTCTATATAATATAAAGGCAGACAGGAGCTTGTTCAAAAGTCCCTGGCAACTCGTCATTCGTCTCAATCAGAATTTTTCATTCATTTCAATGCAACTTGTAAACAACGTCAAAGACCAAGAACAAATTACAATTTCTGCCATTAATAAATGTATTTTAAGGCTTTTACCTTATACAATGTATAAATTCTGACATGCTAAACTAAAAGGTATAACAGCAGTTTTTCAACGTCTGTCTAAAATTGAAAAAAAAAAAAACAAAACAAAAAAACAAAAGCTAACCATACTCATTATTGTCTTTTGTCCAAAGAATATGGTCAAAATTAACAAGGTTTTTCTAAAAACAGAGCAAAACAACATAACATCTACTGATAATCCTGATACAGGATTTTTATGTATAAAAATAACTGATAGTACAGTTCAAAATTAAATTCACAGTATTTTTTTTATGATGCTAGAAGACACAAACTGTATTTTTCATTAAAAAGCAAACACAAATGGTCCACAGCCATGATAACAAATTTTTGATGCTTTTCTTTTTGAACATTTAAAAAGAAAAATAATGTGTGAGGAGAGAGAGCGAGCCAGGATCTAGAGAAAAATCCGCATCTTGTGAAAAAGTTTAAAAATTACAGCGAGTGAATCTTAGGCTTCAGAGCAAAATGAAAACAAAACAGGAAAAAAACTGGGAAATGTCCTCAAGTCTGTCCAGGGTTAGAGTGGAGGTATCAGTCAGCGAAGCCTTGTTCCCGCCACTGCACTGGTCTGCCTCATTCAAGAATATCTCCCTCCTTCAGTTTGTCTGCTCCCAGTGGGATCAAAGAAAAAGAAAAATAGCCAAAAAAAAAAAGCAAAACATTTTGCAGCTCTGTCGATATGGTGACATCTTAAACTTGCAGTCAACATGATGCCTTACAGTTCTCTTAGGCAGTTTCCCTTTTGTTTCATTCTTTATTGAAGCATGTGGATATCTGTGATGGATGTTAACAAGTTTTCAAGTCCTGAGTTCCACTGAGCAGCAGCTGAGATGTTTAAGCTCCAGGCTTTGTTTGTGTTCATACAAGTATATATTAATATTTTTCATCATAAATGTTCAACAAGGTGACAGTTTTGCCTTTTTAACCATAGTTAGGAGAATTGCGGCAAATAAATCAATGCCTTAAAAAAAGATTTCTGAACATTTTAAAACACTTTAGTTGTGGTAAAAATACAATATATTCCCAATGAAGAAGCACCATGTCAAAAAGTTGTTGATGTCATTCCTCTGCTGTTGTTAAAATGGTGTTGATGTGTCTGAAATGACAAAGAAGAGTACTTCATACACTTTGTTTGCAGAGCCATGAGTCCAAACATTTGTGCCTATATGAGAGTTCCTCCTGTTTGTTAGCACCGACAGCACGAGAGCATACTGCGATGATCATTAAAAAAGACGCCCACTCACTGAGTCAATGTTTCAGGCCACTGGAGAATCCGTGGGAGTCGCCATTGGTTCGGCTGTAACCGTTTCCTACAAAACAGGATCAACACTTCAAACTGACAAGCTCCACAGCAGCATTTAACTCAGCATTATGGTGGTTTTAGGGGATGACTCTGAATGTGAAAAATCTCTAATACCTGTGTATCCATTGAGATGGCGGTGAGATGAACCGTTAGTGGGTGAGGTGTGATGAGAGGGGGGTAGATGGTCACTGCTGCCATCAGTGTAGTCTGTGCGCCGGCGTTTTTCCGGTGAAAAACCGTTGTCATGTTTAGCGTCCTTGCTGTCATGGTGACGTCGCTTGCGGCTTTCCCTCTCCTCGCTGCTTCTGTTCTTGTGGCTCTGAGTGGCTCCTGGACTGTGCTGCTCCGCATCACTGTCCCGCTGCCTCCTGCTTTTCTTCTTTTTCTTTTTCATTTCAGCGGCTCTGTCTGAATCCATGTCAGAACTACTAGGGGGAAGACAGAAAATACACGATGATTATTCTTAATCCACGATTTAAATCTAAACTAACTAAGACATCAGGCATCGTAATCATCACAACAAATTATGTAAGTCTAAAACTCTGTTACTAGGAGATACCAAATATAAAAATAAAAAATCTAAATCAACGAGGAAACGTCTTCAAACGTCTCGTTTTAAAACCCAAACATTACAGGCTACAGTTATAAAGCAGCAGACCTTACTTTTGAGAAGCTGACACCAGAGAATGGTTAGCATTTTTTCCACTATTGCTGCTGTAAAAAGGTATAAAACTATTGATTATCAATTGCATCACTCACCCGCTCTCACGGTGTCTGTCTTTATCCTTTGACTTCTTCTTTTTCTTGCTCTTTTTGTGTTTTTTAGAGTGACAGGCCTCAGAGCTGTCGTCTCTCTCCTTGCCCGGATTATCAACAGTCCTTTTGTGATTTTGATCCTCCCTGTTTGGAGCTGATCTAGACGTGGAGAGAGGAGCCCGAGGGGGCGAGTCCTTGGACTTTGAGGATGTTTCTGGCATTGTGTCCGGCAAGGAAGTCTCCTCTTTTGAAGGGTAACAGTTCCTCTCCCTGCCGTTGCTCTTGTCCTTTGTCACCCGGGATTCTCGACTCTCCTGCTGCCACCTCCAGCGACTGTGAGAGTCCTCGCGGTATGAATAGCCGTGTCCCCTCCGCTCAGAGTCCCAGGCCTCTCTGGATCTGTGGTGGTGGTAGTAGTGGTAATGGTGAGAGCACCTGTCGCGATCGCGCTCCCTGGGGTGGTGGACAGTCCGCTCATAGCGACGCTCAGAATCCCAGTCCCTGTAGTATCGATCATGGGGAGGCAAACGATCCCTGTACGAGCGATGATGGTGGCGGTGATCTCGGTAGTCCCGCCTGTATCGATGACGATCACTGTCACTTTCTCGCTCCTGACTCCTGTCCCTGTAGTGTCTTTCTCTGTCTCTGCTCCAGTCAGAGTGCAGTCTGTCTCTCTCCCTGTCTCGGGAAGGTTGTCTTTCATTCCCTTTAGAACTGGGCTTGTACTGATGCTGCTCCTTAGCATCTGTACGTCCTTCATTCCCTGCTGACGGTCCATTGGTCTGTGGTAGATCCTTGGCTTCAGCCCCACTTACGCTAACCTTCTGTGGAGCAGCAGGTGCCCCACTGGTGCTTTGGGAGCAGTCTGGCGGGGTGGATAAGGCCGCAGGGTTGCCATGATGTGCAGAAGCGGAAGCAGATTCACTAGATCCGACAGAATGGGTCTTTGTAGCAGTAGATGAAGGTGGCGTGCTGACAGCGGAAGATGCTGTATGCTGAAGCAGGGGTTCAGACACAGTTTTAGCCCTTGTGTGAGGAGTGGAGAGGTGCTGGCTTTCACTGGCAGCCGGATGGACGCTCTGAGAAGAACTGGCCTGGTGGGATGAGGCTGAATTATAAACCTCTTTGCTGGAGAAACAAAACAGAAAAACACATAAATAACGCTTTCCGCCAAAATTTTAGGGTGTTATGAGAAAAACAATTCAGATTTCAATGCGACCAACTGAAGCAATAGTTATTCCTGTAACTACTCCTTAGAGATTTCTGGTTGACACAGCATCAACTTTTCGTCCTCCTCATTGTTAGAATGCGCCCGTACCTTGGTTCACCATGGTCACCATCTACTCCATTAGTAGCAATGGGAGCCACAGAGGAAACACTTCCAAGATTACTGCCAGAGATCTGAAGGGCACAAACATCACGTCATTATTCATTTAAAACTACTGTTTATGCAACAACAAAAAAAAAATCTACATATTATAGAGATTTTATATTATAGAGATAACAAAAACACAAAGCATGTGATTTACCTTCTCAGAGGTTTTGTGTCCATTGATTTTGTGTTGTCCATAATGGTGCCCGTTTTGGCCTGATTTAGAGACGCCATAGGTTGATCCATTTAATCCGTTACCATTATGGTGCACTCCTGACTCTCCATTTGTGGCTTGAGGAGAATTATCAAAGACATCTCCTGTTGTGTTATTTCCATTAAGATGCGACTTGGCTAAACAGCCGTTATCCAGAGCGCCACAGTTCTCCTGGTCTGATTCCTCTGACGACTCTTGGCCGTACGGCACCAGGAACGACGCTCCATTACCTCCAGTATGGTGATCCCCGTTACTGCAAGACGTGCCGTTAACATGGTTAAGCTGACGAGGAACAAAGCGAACGTCTGAGTGGATATCTGAGGTAGATTGTGAGGAGGATAAAGAGCTGGAGGAGGAGCTGCTGCTGCTGGCAGAGGACGGCTGGCTGTAAGAGGATGATGAGGAGGAGGAGGAGGAGGAGGAGGAGGAGGAGGATGGGCGGTTCTGTTTGCCTTGTCCAATAAAGAATGAAAGCTTCTGGCGTTTGTCGTGATCTGGGATCATTGTGGGCCGGCTGATCGAGTGGGAGATGGAGGAGGAAGAGGCCAGTCCATGGCTAGGTTTTCCCACAACACTGCTGCTGGTGCTAGGCTTGGAGCTTGTGGGATAGTCCCTCAGAGATCCATTCCCATTGACGTGGAGAGCGCTCTGAGGAGAAAACAAGGACACAAGAACATGTTTCGAGTGTCTAGGCTTAACACTGGCTACATAATTAAATTAACAACATTAAAATATGCTTAATCACAAGCATATGATGAAAGCATGTCTGCAGTACCTTAGTCATGTGTGGGGGCAGCTGGGGACCTATGAAGCCAATGTTGTTGTGGTGGACGGTGGTGTTGATGCGTGGTATCACCACAGGTCGCGGAGACGACTGACCAGGGATTCCCGGGTTATGGCTCATGTGACCGTAGTCCCCTGTTTTTTTCACATCATTGGATCTGATGGCACCAAAGGAAGGGACATTAGCAAGGGAAACATGAAACAAAGAAGAAAGAAGAAAAACAAGTTGTGCTGGTGTGTAACCAGAGTTGAAATCTCAGTATTAGGCACAGTTTAAAACAACATTAAATATAATATACATATTATACAGGGATATATATTATAAAGCATATTCTGAGTGTGAGCGGAGAACCACACAATATGAATACATACATTTCTGTTTAATTCTAAAAACAATTATGGTTTACTCACTTGATGTAGAAAAGGACATATGCCTGCTGGTTGAGAACAGACCTGATGTCACTGACAGACACAGAGGAGTCGTTCATTTGATACCACTGACCGTTGCTCGCCTGTGAGACACAATAGAGAGGTGGCAGGTTTGACACAATAGATTCATTTGTGTTACATTTCAAATATGTACTTTTCTCAGTTTCTGAATTTGACTTGTTCAATAAAATAAAATTGAGACATTTTGACTGCTGAGTATAAATATCACCATATTAACGTGTGGTCAAACATATTATAGAGTAATGTTATATACTTTTCCATGTTTTTGTATGATCTAAAACGAGAACCTGGGGGAAAAAATAAAAAATTTATGTGTAATTTCTCAGTTCAGACCTCAGTCTGACAACGCTTTTGTATCAACTCCGCATTCAACTCTGATAAAATGAGCTGTTGATGGAGTGTCGTAGAGATAAATGTGTGCATGTGCACTTGGCAACAACAGTGTCCTGATAGATTGGAACAGTGATCCGTGGCAGTGCCAGTACCTTAATATAGCAGAAATAGTGTCCAGCATGACAGCTGAATCCAGAGTGGACCAGTACAGCATACAGCCCGTAGACCTGGGACTCTCCCTGGGACTGAGACATGAAAGGCCGCAGGTCCAGGTACTCTGGATATTTCACATCCTATTGACCATAAAACAGCTGATTAATATCAAATCACCATCAAATATTCACTTAGCCATCCATGGTTATATTATGGCTGTGAACATGTTAGTCCGTGTGTGTCAGGCTACCTTAGTAATTTTGCCTCCACTGAAGTTTGCAAACCGTTTGAGTGAGAGGGTGAGCACGTTAGAGCTGCGGTGGATGGTAAATCTCTTTGAGGCTGTGACCATTTTTTTGCACCTAATGGGGAGAAATGTTCAGTGGTTAGACAGCAAATTGACATATACATAAATAAACAAACAAATAAAACACTTGTCGTCTTTGCTAAATTGATTTTGTTAGTTAAACAACTTACTTGGTGCATTTGTAGGCGTTTTCTCCATCCAGCTGCTCTGGTTTAACAAACTGCTCCAGAGCTTTGGAGACACTGGGAGCCGTCTGCATAGAGAGAAAAATCAATTTTGAGGTCTGGTACTATTAAAGATCCGTGATTAAATCTGAATGAACTGATTTGTTACATATTTGCAGTAAAACAGACATGTCAGACTCACAAGTGATTGAGAACTTAAGTTAATTACCTTAATTTCAAGAGTAATATCCAGAAAAGGGTCAAATGTATCTGAGACTGCTTTGCAGTTTAAACATTTAACTGAAAAAGACAAATCAGTGTTATTAGTGTAGAGAAGTTGTAAAATATAAAAACATGACATCAAGTAGAAGAAACAAATCAACACTAATCACTTACCTCTGGACCTTAGGTACCCGCCAAATACTTGATGGATGAAAGTGGTTGCCTGTGTTTGCCTGTCCAATCTGTCACAAAGATAAATATTATGAGGATAAAAAAAACCCAACAAATTAGGGCGGTGACATAATTCACTGTCTGCCTTATTAAATAAATATTTTCTGGCTATACTGGTACAGAGAAAAAAAAGTTGCTTTAAGGTATTTTGCAACGACAAGTTACAACATATTACAGCCCAAAGAGCAGGAGTGAGAAAGGGAGGAATTAGAGCAAGAGTCACTAGTTAAGAAGCCACCTGTTAGTAGAGAATAATAATAAATAATGGACTTGATACTCGAGGTTCTAAAAATCAATTTTAAGAGTCCCTGAGAACCATATTGGTCAGCAATGTATCAATTAAACATGCCCTGCTGTACTTTCAGTTAAAAATGCATGCAGGCTTTCTAAGGGAACATAACTTACTCGGCAGTACACTGATTTGATATACTTCAGCAGTAAAAATAAATACTTCCCTATATCTACATGGAGTTTTTATGCAGCGTCTATCCTCAATGGCCTCTGCAGAATGTTCAGTGGATCCAACAAAATACATAAATTAAAGTTTCCTTCTAATGTTATGCAACTTACTTCAGTTCATGACCTATATTAAAATTGAATAAGTAACCATCTAATGATTTAGAACATTTTTGTCAACCTTTCAGAGTAAACATGTGGTTGCGAGTTATCCATTTCTTACTCCATACACAGCATAGGATGAACCTTACTTGGTTCCAGGTAAGCAGGACTTTTGCATAGCATCAACTGTGTACCGCAGGAACTCATGGGCATCCTCTTGGCTTCCATAGCGGAAGTGCTTTGCTATCCCTGTGGGGGAAAAAAAATGCAAAGCGGAAGACATGCAAGCTTGGTAAATAGCACCAATGATTTTAACAGCAGATTTCTAACTCCTAACTTTCACCAGAAAATTTCCCTCCAAAATGAAAAGGTAAACAGCCACACAGCGCCTCCTGTCATTCGTTTTAGGTAAATATTTTGTAAAAGGGCACAACTTCAACGTTCTAGTTTTACAGGCAGTCACTTACTTTTGAGCTCATTGATCACACCAATGGGCTTAATGACATTCCCAGAGTTGGCAAAAACCTGAATGATGTGGTTTTGCATGGTACACATCATACAGAACCCCGGCTCATGACCTGTGGCAGGGAAAGATGGACAACAACACTAATGAGTAAGACATGATTCAGGCAAGAAAGCCGCTCATAGATACTTTTCAATTTCACGATTGTACAATTACACAAGAACTTTAGTGCAAAGATGCACCATCAAAACACTTAGCACTAGCTCACATGTTTTAGAGTGCTCCCGTGTCAGCATGTAGTTGGTGAACGGAGAGGTGTAGGTGAGACACTGCAGGGCTGAGTTGAGGAAGCAGGTGTTCCCCATGTTCTGCAGACCTGCACCAATGCGGTGAACCTGGGTCCACTTCAGGTTGAGCCGCTCTGGAGGGAAGAGGACCTTCTGGGGCAAGTCGATGCCGTCACCACCGCTTATCACTGGACAAACAGAGGCAACACCATTACTAAAATTAGAGTCAATGTATTTGCCAGATCCAGGAAATCAACAAGTATCTGTATATATGCTACATTGTTTATGTAAGTACATACAGACATATGGTAAATGAACATCAGTACCTTACAGTCATACCTATCAATCTAATCAGTTATATAATGTGATTCTGACTACTTAGTAAAACTGTAAAACAAGCTGAAGAAGAAAAAAAAACAAGACACAGATAGCTTTCTCTTTTGTTTCTGCAAAACAAGTAAGGCTGCTGCTCTTTATATCTAAACACCTATTGCGTCACAAGCTCAAATGATTGATCATGCTCCCACTTCAAAACTGGCTTAGTTATGTAACTGGATGAATGAAAGTAGAGTAGAAACAGCAACACAACACCCACAAAACCAGTTGTGTCACACTCTCATACAGAAACAGTAGCTGTAAACTTTAGCTTCATTAGTTTAGCTTTGCATTACTTGTGTATAAAATTTAACTCACTTAAAGCATCATATCTAATTCAGCAAAAGAAAATGGAAATCAGAAACATGGTCTTTTTTGTGAAAACAACTTAATACATGTTTTGTACCAGCATTTGCAACACAACAGGTGTACATCAGCATTCCCAATATGGGTGGTGAAACATTGACTATTGATATTAGCCTTAAATACATTCATAATTTCTGCTTGCTCTTACCTTGCTCCTTGGGTCGGTCCACAGGGGAGGGGGTACTGTTGTAGACGGCAGCTCCAGGCGTGGGGCCCAGGCAGCCTCCTGGAGCCTTCAGCCTCGGAGAGTCACTGGGCATTGTGGGGCCCACTGCCCAGCTGCTGGAACAGCTGCCGTCCATCCCCACGTCTCCACTGGTGAAGGGGGATCGCTTACACCCGACTGACTCGTGGTCAGATTTTTCTGAAGATCTGTCAACTATGGTCATTGTTCATTGCTGTGTGAGGGGCAGAAACACAGAGGTATACAGCTTTAGGAGCTGCAGGAAATACAGATAAATTCCAAGGTTTTTTGTTTTTCATTCATGTTGCTTTAGGTGTAGATCTGTGTGTGGTTTATTGTGACACATCTCAAATGTCTTCTTCTTAAAAGGACATATTTAAAAGGGACATAGTTTTCTTAACTTGTTGGATTGTTCTACACAAGTGAAATGGGTGGTAGATTATATACAGTTTTTGCTTTTAAAGACCATTCTGCCCTTCACTAAATTAAATTACATTGCATTAAAATTATAACCACTAAATTGCACAGCTAACACATCACTATTTATCACAAATGATCAGCAACTGTCGTCAAATACACTGTAATATCTGAATTATCTATTTTCACTCTTATCTAGTACTTAGTAAAACACAGTCAAGATTACAATACTAAATCTAATAATTTTTGGATCAATTTTTTAAACAGTAGATTATTTGTATAACAAAGTAACCAATCTCAATAGAAGCAGTTAGAAATAGCTAAATCTCTCAGCACTGAATTCTTGTTGCATGTTGTTATTACACCTAGCATTGTATATTATGATTATGACTACAATGACTTAGTGTTGGAGAAAAGCCTTAACTGACTGATCACACTTAAACGTATCTATTAACTAAAGCTATGGATTAACAATAGTACATTTATCTTGCAGCCTCTCTTTGTATCGAAAAACTAATGTACTTAGACGTCAGTGACAGCCATTTATGGACACCTAGCAATGTTTCTTTTCGCTACACAACAAACGTCAGAAACACTAGGAAGGCATTCATTTCTATTTGAATATGTTCAAACCGATCGACGTATGAGACCTAAGATGGAACTGAGTTAGCAAAACTTACGAAGTCATTGTTATTGGTTTAAAAACGCCACCGAGGAAATGTCCTGGTCGGAAGCATGTTTAAAACAGCAGCTGTTCCCTCCCACCTGCTCCGGCAGACTGGCTCACATTGGCTAACAGACGGCTGCTAGGCCTTTAACACGCAGCGCCGCGTAACTTCAGTAAAACACGAATTAAGGCTTTGTTAGCCCTCATGGGAGACAGAGCACCGACTAAAAGCCTACCTTCCTCGTCGAAGTATGGAACAGAATGACTGATAAGGAGCGGGCGGCTCGAGAAGCCACCAACACCATGGAAACGGTGAACGTAACACATAGCCACCGAACGCAGCTAACATTACGTGCGGCGGCGCTCGTGCGTTAATATTGATGCTAACGCTGCTAGCTAGCTCGGCACGATGGGCGCTCTCTGACATGGCGGAGAATAACATAGCCATTTACTGTAAATGTCTGTGAGCAGTTTTCTGCTTCCGCTTCCAAATAATTTAGATTTAAGATGTGTAGGCCTGGGTAACAGGGCATCTAGCTAGCTGAGAAAGGAGGGGCTCGACACCGGTGGCTGTGTGCACTCATCGCGCTGCTCTCTCCGACATGACAGAGAACCGGTGTAAGGATATTACAACAATTCACCGAGGCTTAGGCCCACCAAATTATTACGGCTGCAGAGTAAAACTGTCACTCGATCGTATAAGCAACATCACACTCACCTGGAATATGTTACGAATACGTTAATAGCGGTTGTAAATCCATTCCTTATTTCCAGCGGGTGTCCGGCGGTGAACAATGACGTAGCTAATTGCCCCACGGGTACATCCGGGTACCTGCGATGAAACGAAGTCTCTGATTGGCTCATTCTGCCGTTTCTCTGTGAGGAACGTGTTTCGGGAAGTCGCATGTACACACCTCTGACCTTTGTGTACATCATGTACAATCAACATTAAGTGCTTTATACTCAAGAGTTATTCTGTAATTGGGCCCGGTATAGTTGTTTGGCTAAAACCAGACCTACCAGATATACTTCACAGCACAGATTACTATATCTATGCTGAATTGTGTGCCCATAATATTTCCACTTATAAAGGTTTTGAATATATAACTAAGTGCATTCCCTGTGACCAGTAACTCAACATCTAGACCATCATCGACTGCATGCACAGGCCAGGGAACAAAGGCATTTGTTTGAACATCCATGCATGGAGATAAATGTGCCCATGTCCCAATTAAATCGAAATTGGAAGGCTTACTCTGTCCACAGCTGCTGCTTCTTCAGTTTCAAGAAGCTGCATGAAATCAGAATACATATAATCAATTCTACTTGTAGTTCACTTTTTCAATTTGTCATACATGCATGACTTTCAAAGCAACATCTCAGATGATCAATAATCACTTATTGACTCTTAGAAATCCCATCAGACATAGCCGAAATGGGTTTTATTCAACAGCTGAATGAAAATAAATAATTGCACCCTTACATCCAGGTGTACAAGATACACTCAAATGCTTACACACACACACACACACACTCTCTCTCTCTACCACTTGTACCAAATCACAGTACAGAAGTAGTTAAAAAAAAAATCAAGTTTTGACAGTCTGTGGGTTGTTGACATTTTTAAGGCTCAGGTCTTGTCCAACTCAGAGACATGAACTGTGGCTTGTGAGCTCTGAAGCCGACTGATCTGTCTCCTCAGCTGCATGATCTCTTCCTCCTGCTCTTCAACCCTTCTCTGCAAACCATGGATCAACTGAAGGGGAAAGAATTAAGAATCATCAGTGCAGATGCAGGTGCAATAGTCTTCCTGGAGGCAATGTCATTTTCAAAAACACACACAAACAAACACATGAACATATGAACACATACCTTATTGCCACACCTCCAGTGAAATAAAAGCTTAATTGTTATTTACACTTGTTTGCATACATTTTTTTACTTTGTAGATTTTATATTTGTTATTCCAAATAATTTATTTCGATCAAAAAGGCTGAGGTGGGTAATTATCTTAAAAGCTAAAACACTCCGTACCCTGTCCTTGCTGCAGAAGAGTTCACTCTGTAGAAGCTGGCTGGCTGTGGGCCGAACACTAGGATCTTTACTTGTTAGCTTCATGATGTACTTAGCCAGGGCTGGCCATCTGTGGCAGAATGAGTCTGGGATTTTCCCTTCTCTCAGGTCCCCAAGGGTCCGGACCCGCTCCATCTCTGTCCCAAAGGGCTGGAATAGCTCGAGCGCCAGCACTCCAATGCTGTACATGTCTGACTGCAAGAGCAACAACAATACAAACAAAGTTTCGACTTTAATGACTGACGGTAGTTAAAAATGTCGAAGAAGAGGTAACACTGATGAAGATGAAGTTCAAAATGATGAAGTATAACAATAAAATAAACTCTGTGTTTGATGAAAATAAAGTCTGAATTAATCATAATCAAGGTGTACTATTACTTTGTTTACCTTTGAATCATAATGGGAGCCCTTCAATTGTTCTGGTGCAGCATACACAAATGTACCAACACCAGTAGTATGTGAGGAATCTGCAAAATACACCAGAAAGGTGACTTATAATCAAATAGCACCACCTATTGGTTCTGTGAGGGACTGTGTCGAGAAAATATAACAAGCCAAGAGTTGCAGTTATTACCACTGTTGGGAGAGTTGGTGCTTTTATGTCCATCCACTAGTAAATCCCGGCAGGCCAAACCAAAGTCCCCAATCCGAACATGGCAGTCATGAGCACGGAGGAAAATGTTCCTTGGCTGTGAGAAAAGCAAAAAATTTACAATTAGTTCCACAAGTCACTGGGTGCAAAGATGCAGATGCCCAAGGTTTTTTATACAAATAATAAGGGCAGAAATGAATCATTTTAGGATTTCAGACCATCTAACATTACATTCTAAACATTTGATGGGGAAACAGAAACTACAACACTGTGATGTAGATACTGGATGCATCCATCATAAAATGATTCAGAAAAAACACCAGCTTTACAGCACATAAACCCACATACGCTATTTGAATCAGGAAATACTATACTGTGTTTCCTGCACTGGAAAAGATAAATTGGTTAGAATGTAAGCATATATTTAATTCCCACAAGCAATAGAACAACCTGTTAACTACTCTGCCTGGTGTCACCAGTCCCTATAATTGGCCCCACACACAGCAACAAGTTATCAGTTGTGACAGAAAGGCTGGCCATCAAAGTTAGACGCATAACTCTCAAACCAGACTGAAAACACAGAACGGAGAACACAGAAGTAGCTACTGAAAACACCAAACACGGAAAAGAGAAGTAGTAACGTTTCGATTTTCCCACTTCTAAATTAACTGACACCCATCTGAGAAATTTATGCTTGCAACAACGAACCCGAATAACCAGATTCTGATTTCCACTTCCCTTTGAAAGACTAAGCAGAGACAGCAGGAAAGCTGCGATGCCTGGTCACGCTGGAAGAGCAGAAGGAACATGAAGAAACATGAAGATAGGAGTGGTAACGGTATCAATTTTCACAACAATTAATTCTACACTTCCGTGATGGAGGAATACTTGCAACATTTTGAAGATGTGTCAAAAAAGTATGGAAGCAACTTTCTCATCCAGATGCAAGATGGTGCACCTCGAAAAGTTTTCAGGAAGGTAAATGCAACAATGCAAACTTATTAAACTACTGAATTGAATACAGAATCGAAATATGCTAAACCTGACTACATTTTACAGAAAACATTGTCACATGGACAAAAACACGGCATGTTATATATTATAATGTCAGCAAATCATATATAAAGAAGCATGCATATTGATGGTGGTAATCACAAGAAGCTTTATGATTACAGTTACATGTTTATGCTCCTATGGGATCAATTTCAGACAAAAGTACTTCTTGTAGTGTCAGACTAGAACATATTCATGAATTTCCCCTAGGGGATAAATAAAGTGTCTATCTATCTATCTATCTATTTGTGTTTTTCAGTTTTTGTCCTGTCATGATCTTTCTTGCTTTAGGGCCACACAATCCTTCCCCTTCATCTGGCTGCCTCTTACAGAAGATTTAAGAGCATGCAGAGCCTGCTGTCAGCAGGAGCAGACCCTGAAATGAGGTCTGGACAAACACACACACACGATATAGATATAGATATACACATTAACACCTAGCACTGTGCCCATCAATACTATTGTGTAAGATCAGGTTCCTTTTTCACAGTGCAAGCCTCTCATTAAATAAAAAATAGAGTAACTCAGACAGAGTTGCTGAAACTCATTTCAGCTGTTTAGTTTAGGTCCGAAAACAAAAAAGATCACATATACAGTATGAATTTAATTTTGTATTTGCCGACTTGAAGACTTCCTGTTACAACTGCTATGAATTCAACTCAAGCAAACGGAAACCCATTTCAATGACATGCATTGCACCATTTCCTTTTATCTACTAAAGTAAAAATCAACAGCTCTCCCTCCGCACCAGCATCACAGTCTCTTCCTCTGTCACAGGGACCAGCTCGGTCAAACCACGCTACACTTGGTGATAGTTGGTTGGCCGAGCATCCAGACAACTTGGTCAAAACCAGATTCCAAGTTGCAGACTGCTGTGATAGGTTTGCACAGGAAGGCGAAGGCTTGTCTACAGCTCCTCTGTGAGCATGGTGTTAATGTCAATGCACAGGTAAATCAGTTTTTTAAGCAATAACTAGCATCTTTTAAAATATATTCGAACAAACATACATCTCGAACAAACATACACCTCTTACAGATTCTCAGGAATACAGTTGCTCTTGAAATAATTTGGCTCTGGTGTGGTTTCTTATGGTTCCTCGCTTAGGTGAAGGGAGAGAGTCAGCAGACAGCTCTCCACCTATCAGTACGCTACACTGCTCTGTCTGCTGTCCAGATTCTTGCCAGCTATGGTGCTGATGTTAATGCTGTGGACAGCAGTGGGATGACGCCCCTACATATGGCCGCTGGGATGCTCCATAAGGATATTATAGCCAACTTGATCAGGCAGGGAGCAGATATCAACATGGTTTGTGTTGTTACTCTTGTTTATTTTTGGCAGTTGACATTTGCTGTATTTTTTTTTTTCCTTTTTTATATTTTCAAAATTGAACAAAAGACAAACATGGTAGACATTTTCATTTTGAGATATCATACATGACGGGTGGAGCACAGGTGTAATTAATAATATTGATAACGGCACATTTCATGACTCACTGGGACCTCGTTAATGTTATCAGTAACACCTGCGCTCTTCCTGCTAGAAGTCAAACTAAACGACCTTGAAAACAAATGAAGAATATCAAAATTATTAAATACAATGCATACATTTCTGTCCTATTAAAATATATGCTAAAAGTTCAACATGTTAAATTAAATTAATGTAAATTCCTGACTATTTTCAAGGGGCTGAAGAACACTGGAAACACTCCTCTGCACTTAGCTGCTGTGGCAATGGCTATGAAGACCACCAAGACCCTGCAAGACGACTTAAACTGCATCTCTGAGCTGCTGGATCATGGGGCCGAGCCCAACGCAGAGAACAAGGCAGGAATTACACCTTTACACGAGGCATGCAGCACGGGCAACAAGCAGCTGGTCGAGCTGCTGCTCAGGTACGGAGCTAACATCAACAAGCTCAGCCAAGCAGGGGAGAACTGTCTGTTTCTGTTCCTGAACCACAGGTCTAATGTAAGGAACAGCTCCCTGCTGGTGACGCTCCTCAGCCTGACCTCCCCGCTCACCGTCTACAACCAAAACTGCCACCTGCCCTCAGCCTTGACATTACCATGTTTCTTGAAGCAGAGAGACCAGCTACTAAAACTCATTCAGCAGCCAAGAAGGCTTCAGGATATTTGTAAGAGTGATATTTACCTGAGACACATCCGAGACAAAAAAGGGGAACTGAAAGAAATCCTGCCAGAGAGGCTATATGACTTTGTCTTCAACTACTGGGAGAACACACACAACATCTCCTTTGTGACTGATGATGACCGACAGGATTCTCTTAATAACACATTTGATAATATTACTCCTAGCTGACACCTGTGAGTCAGTGACAGTTGGAGGTGACGTTTGCTTCAAGCTACAGACACACCTTAAATCTAATAACTTCAAACATACAAACACAAATTTATCAAAGCCGCTCACCTTCAGGTCTCTGTGTATGATTCCCCTGGAGTGAATGTACTCCACCCCTTCCAGTATGTTTCTCAACAGGCTGACAGTGTGTTCAGTATCAACACATCCGTAAGGACCTGAAAAAATATATAAAAGTATTTATTTCCGAAATTGTATTTGTATCTTAGAAAACGTGAAATAAACTACCACCATAAATAAATTAAATTACATTAGCAGTCATTTGTGAATGGAGAGAAACTGATAAAAAAAAAAAAGATGTGCTCATGAAATCTAAATGAAATCTGTATTTGAACAATACAATATTGCAGAGTCATGCATAATGTGTTAAACAATTACATCTTGAGGTTTGTTCTTCTTTGGGTTTGGCGTTTCTCTCAGAGATCCAGTCCTTTACTGAGCGATCACACAGCTGCATCTGGATGTAGAGCATCAGGTGGAACTGTACCTGCAGATACAGAGCAACCGTTTT
The DNA here is from genome assembly GCF_002260705.1 of Seriola dumerili. Classification (NCBI taxonomy): domain Eukaryota; kingdom Metazoa; phylum Chordata; class Actinopteri; order Carangiformes; family Carangidae; genus Seriola; species Seriola dumerili. Next base: position 14,043,620 of record NW_019174323.1, read on the forward strand.
TAAGGGTACATTTCACCATAACACTTGTTCTCTGCTTGTAATTTTCTTAAAGAAATATTTGTACCATAAAATCTAGCAGTTTTTGTCCTTATTGTAATGAATCTAATCCACTTTAAGCATCTACCTCTTTAGAAGGCTTTATTGTGCGTTTGTCAGCCCACTGTTGGCACTCCTTGTCGTTGCAGGAGTTGTTGTTCAGCTCGATGCTACTCCTGCTGGAGTCCTCCTCTAACAGTGCTGAGCTGTCCCAACCCGTGGCAGGACACTTGGAGCTCTTCACGGGATCGCGCTGTCCCAGGAACACACAGGGGACGTAGTTCTCAGGGAGGCGGCGCATCGTCTTGGGACACAACACCTGGCCCTTCTCTTGGGTTGGCACTAAAGCCGACTCGGTCTCTTTTGGAGATACTTTGGCACTTGCAGCTTTATCTGTTGGTGATTCACTGAGGCTTTGAAAGACTATAGACAAGCTGGTGTCGCTGTTGTCAGGGCTCCCATCAAAACTGCAAAAAGAAAAGTTAAGAGTTGTTGGACACACTGTTATTACATCATACATAGTTGGTTTGTAATTTTATTTATGAATGTGTGTTACAAAAAGTCATCAGCCAACATGGAGATGAATCTGATTTTGTATACACTGATCCTACTTGTCTTGTTGTCCAGGTGATTCCAGTGCAGGCAGGAGAGACTCAGGATCTGAAACAAGGACAGTTTACAGATAAAGAGCGTCTGTTTGTTTAATTGAACCTCAAGTATAGCGTCCTCTCTATATGTTCCTGGACAAGGTTGAGCCAAATGTCTGGTCTTGCCAATCTCTGTGAACAGTAACTTCATTCGTTTCACAAACACGTCGCAGGACAGCAGTTAAAAACTCACGTGCTGCAGGCTGAACATGTTCCATCCATGCAGTGTGATAACCCACAACATTTACATGCTGCAGGCTGGACAACACTTTGACTTCCCTAAGGACCTAGAGCAAGCAAAACAATCACATTTGATTAAAGTGGGTGTCTCTCATATCTCTGGATTTGGGCGTGAAAAGAGTCTTTTGATAAAACACTGATGGCCCACCTTCATGCAGTCATCCTTTGAGACATTTTTGATGAGAATTTTCTTCACAGCATAATATTGTCCATCAAGTTTGTTCATAACCTACAAGAAGATGTCAAAGATAACATGACTGTGTTGATCACCTCAACTCATGTGCTTTAAAGGAGCTGGATAGGAGGAATAGTGGGAATTAGAACTGAGTAAAAATACCTTAAAAACATTTCCATATGATCCTTTCCCAAGTCTGCAGATTTCTTCAAACTCACTAAGATATCGTGAGGTCTGCGCTTGAAATAGTCCCTCCTTAGGTCTGTGGGAAGACAAACATTTCTTACATTAAACTTAAATACTCCTTGGAAGCAGCAACATTCAAAACTACACCTCGTACACCTTACCTTGCAGAGGGATTGTGCGTGTTTGTGCCGAGACCCTGTGAGATAAGACAAGGATACACACAGTGTTCACGCTGTAAACATGACAACAATAAACACTGATGAACACTATCCACTTTACAAAATGTAAGCTGAGTGTTCTGCTTTGTTCAGAATGCTTAATGACATCTATTATACTAAGTAAAAACAATCTTTTACATAACAACATGTCCATTACCTGCGGGTACAAGGAGGAGCTGGCGGCATTAAGCAGCTCAGTGAAGGCCCGGTTGTGCTGTAGTCTGACGGTGCTGAACTCATCACTTATGGCCAACGGCGAGAGGAGGTTCATAGCTGCTAATCGCTGGCCAATGACTGTCAGAGGGATAACAAAGTTATATTAACTGAATTCGTAATTAACGACAAGGAATAAAAGGTATAGAAAGAATGCTAAACATATATTTAAAAATTTTTTGGAATTCCAGAAAAACATATCTGTAACTACCTTTAAACAGCGTACGTGAGCGTGCTGGATTACTCTCGTAGACGAAGCACAGGTGCTCCAGCAGGGACCCCAGGAGAAGGTGGTTGGGGATCGCTGAGGCAAACTCTTGGATGGATGGGTAATGTCTACCAGCTATTAACACCTCACAGTCATTATCTGTGTCCGAAGCTGAGCGTACATAGAAACGAAAAATGAGAAAGAGGAAGCGGTGGTGAATTATAGGCCCAAACTGTAGCACAAAAACACTTCAGAGTATATCTAACTTTGTTCAACTTCCAATAAAATCAAATAATGTATCAACAATTATTTTTCTGTGTATAAAGTTACAGCTGTCTTACCTTCTTCAATAACTTTCGCAATCATTTCAACAATGTTTTTTTCTCCTAGGTCCATTTTTCTGTATGAAAGCCTTTCGGTGCAATATTAACCACTCATGGAGCTGTAATAATGATTATCCTGTTCACCTCCAAGGCACAAAATAAGTTCATCTTGATTATACATAAGGGGGCGTCCACAGCAGTAATGCTTATCTGCCTGGTCCAGCGGACACCAGCCTCCTCCACCTAGTGTAGCCTACTCTGTAAACACATGACCAAGCGAAGATACTTGGCCCCTGTGCCAGAATGGGAAGGAGGGGCTGTATCATCTGTCAAAGTTCCCTGACACTATTTTACTTTCATTTGATCACACTACAGGATGTGTGGAATAGCAAGTCTTCACTTACAAGACCCATGTAAACTTGTTTGTCGACTGCAAGTTTGTATAAGATTAAGGGTGAAAGGCCACTCTGCCGAATTTACAAGTGAAGTTCAATTTACTCGTTGTAGAGAGTACTACTCAGCCTGTGAAAACAGTTGCATAAAGTCTTGTGTGGCAGTGGAGGCAGCCCATGTCATCAGGGTAATCCTGGGTTCAGCTTGAGGCTTCAAACATTTGACAAAAAAACCTGCGTTATAAGCTGAGGGCATGGAGTGTGAAAGATGGCCACATTTAAGAGGAAGGGAAGGTCAAATGAAAGAGATAATTAAATAACCACTTATTTTGAACCTTGACTACTTGGAACAAAAAGGCTGGCTGTTTCTTCAATTTTGACCATTCAATTTTCTTTTTTTATGTTATTTTTTGGGGCAGTTTTTGCCTTTAATTGAATAGGGACACTGAGAGAGTGACAGGAAAGTTGGGGGATGAGATTTCAACCCGGGCCGCTACAGTAAGGACTGAGCCTAAGTGGTAAGCGCTCTACCAGGTGAGCCACCGGTGTATCAGTATCAGTATATTGATATATACTGTGGTATATAGTATAGCCACATATGGAGGAATATCTTTCTTACGAGGTTATTGCTATGATATGAGGATCAAAGTTGAACCATAGACACTTACACAAAGACACTATCATGGCTCGTATAGTATGAATGACTGTCCCAAGCTGAGGGAAAGGCTAAAACATCTCTGAATGGAAATGCATGTTGTAGCCCAGAGGTGTAATAACAAACATCATACTAGTATTAAAACACTGTCTGCAAGTTGAAAGTTACAGTACAAACATTAGTGTGAGAACTGTGAACTGCCTTAAAATAGCCTACAGTTTGTTATTTCACAGGATGGACACCAAATATACATTTTAATATTAGTACAATAAACAAAACACTGGCTTGTACTTTCAAACACCATATGAGCCACAGTCTGTGATATGAATTAAAATTATACCAGTTGTCTGTTAGTGGTTTATATAGATGTTTTTTAAGCTGGAGAAATAATAGTAGGGTGGGCTCAACACTGCAGCATGAGAGTGACGTCGTTGTTCACATGGCATATAAATCCTTAACCCCCCCCACCACCACCACCACCACATTAATAAACCAAAAAAGCTAATTTAAGCTATTCAAAGTCAGACGTTTTGTTCCGGTGTCACTGTGTAACGTAATGTGGGATCACAGCCAACAATGTTCACTTGTTAGGTAAACGGTAACGTAACGATAGGCAGCACCTTTAAGCAGAGGAAAAGCTGCTTACTGTCAAACTGGACTTCATCGTCCTCTTCGCTTGCCAAACTTAGCAGGCTAATGTTAGTCCCAGCCTCGTGTTTCCTCCTGCCGGATCCGAGGCTGTGTCGGACCAAAATGTTGCTGCCATTACCGGAACATTCGTCCGACCGCAGGAGTCCGTTGTTGGATGATGAACTGTACATTTTTGTTGTATGTAAATAACGACAGTTTGACGAAACAAAGTGCTAATTTTAAAACGCTGCCCAATTCACAGTAGCTACCCCATATCTGCAGTAAGATACGTCGTCAAAATACTCGTTTAACTCTAGCTCCGCTAATGTTTACATCGCACGAATATGTCAGAAAAGACAGAGAAAACTACCCCAAAGTCCCCTACTGTTCACCATGTTCACAAACGACCATGATTTAACAGCTGTTCAGGGACCGTCTCAAAATAAACGTGCGTGACTTACAACGTCATTAACTGCAAGTGAAAAAAATGTTACACTCAAAACTACAGCGTAAAATCAACACAGATGTTGTGTTGTAATAGAAATATAACTCTAGCGTTTAAAAAAATGGAGAATGACCCAGTAACAAAAAGCGACTTATGCGTTTCTTACAATATGAGGTAGTTGCACATGCGCCCTAACATCTCCACAGGTCAAAGGTTCCGGTGGGTTTGGTGATGAAATGCTACAAGGTTTGAGGAAACGGGTTTGTTTATATTCATTTTCTATACAGCGATATTATTATGTGGACGTTGTTATTACTCTTGTTAAATTCTGTGCTCATTTTGTGAGGTTGCTTTTTTACACACTCAATATTTTACATTATCACTTTTAATAGTCAAACTGCGCAGGTTTTGCGCACGGGTGACGCTCGTGAACAATTTGCGCACTACGCGCGGAACAGCTTCACTTTTGTGTTTACAGCACGATGTCGTGAAGCGGTTTTTACCACCGACACTTCGTGAAAACAAACTAGCTACATTTGCATGAATGTCAAGTCGTTAATTAGCGTCTCTTGGTTTATCTATTTCAGATGACGCCACATATCAAAGTTTGAATGAGTTTTGCCTCAAGCTTTTCAGGCTTTGAAAATGTCTGATGCTTGGTAAGTTAGCTACCATAGTATTTATTTAATTTGCCTGCAGATATTTGTTTTTAACACCGTGCAAATCTGAATATTGAATATGCAATGTTAAAATGTTATTACGTTTTATCCCGATTATTTCCCTTGTCTTGGTTTTTTTTAACCTGTATCACGTTTCACTAAAAACTGCACATTTATGTATAATTACATCCATACATGTATATTTAGATCCAAAGAAACTTAAGTAGGACTCCACAATTTATAATCAGGTCACCTAACATTCCCACAGTCCTCATATACTCATCACAGATTAGAGAATGGTTTTCATGAGTTTATTACACCTTTAATATTATCTTTATAGTTAAGCATGCGTAAATCTGTTGCAGCGGTATTAATAAAGCAGAGGGCGACGTTATTATTCACCATTGTGCATGTTTTCTTCTCAGTAGCTCCGAACCTGCAGGAGCCATCAAGGCCATTGACAAGCACTCAGTGCATCAAATCTGCTCAGGACAGGTGGTGCTGACTTTGGCCACTGCTGTCAAAGAGCTGGTGGAAAACAGCATTGATGCAGGAGCCACCAACGTTGGTAAGCACAGATATACACAAAGTTTGTTTGATACTGAGGTTTTTTTGTCACATGAAGAGGTTCTAACAAAACACATTTCACTCATGAGAGCTGCTGTTGTGAACACTATTAAAATAATGGTTTTATCTTTGTTAAAATGACATGGTGCCTTTGTTTTACAGTCCAGCACAAGGGTAGATATCGATTTAGCTTAAATTATGGACAATCCTGTTTTAATGTCTCAGAAAGTGCAACAAAATAAATCCTTTGTGGCAAAATATATTGAAAACATAGAGATCTATCAGAACAGAAGCCCACATGGAAATGGGCTGATTACTCTTCAAGGTTCTCACTGTACTGTAAAGGATTTTGTTTAAAGTAATCAAGATGACATGATTGCTTGTCATTGCTGTGTGATGCTCAGTGTCATATTGTTGCATGTTCCAGATGTGAAACTGAAGGAGTGTGGAACTGAACTAGTTGAAGTGTCAGACAATGGCAAAGGAGTAGAAGAGGCCAACTTTGAGGGACTGAGTAAGTGTCAGCTTCGTGTATACGCTCCGTTAAACATGGCCGACCTACTGAAGCCTCCTCTCTCTGTTCCACAGCATTGAAGCATCACACATCAAAGCTGAAAGATTTCTCTGATCTCATCCATGTGGAAACATTTGGCTTCAGAGGTGAAGCCCTCAGCTCTTTATGTGCTCTGAGGTAAAACACTTCAACAGCCACGTTGATTCAGCACATACACTTAAAATACCTTTCACCCCATTAAGCCTCCAACTCCTCGTTCCAGTGATCTGAGTGTGGTGACGTGCCATGAGTCCAACCAGGTGGGGACCAAGCTGGTGTTTGACCACAAGGGCCACATGGTGCAGCAGTCACCCCATCCCCGTCAGCAGGGCACCACGGTCAGCCTGCAGCAGCTTTTCTACACCCTGCCTGTCCGACACAAGGAGTTCCAGCGCAACATAAAGAAGGTCAGTCATTAAAACGATCATTCTGATTTTTCTGCATGTTTTAGCCCTTTTACTACTTATCACATACATGTTATGTAACTCCACACAGTTTTCTTTTTGGTTTAACAGTTAGTCCTATACACTCTAGGCAGCCTTTGGTTTCCATTCATGTTATATAAAATTGCTTTACAGTGATTTTACACTTACCTGAGATTCTGACAGTGAACATTAAGTTGTTTAATTACGTTATCATTTAATGGTAACGGAGAAATCGTGCCTGATGGAAACTCAGATGTTGAGTCTGAACAGCGATCTTCTTAATAATAATGATAAATTAATCATTATTTATTTATTGCTATACTGAAAAAATATTTTATATTTTATGTAAATAAGTTATAAAGTCTTGACTTGAATCTTGGATATCCCTCCACGTTATCCCAGACCAGTTTGTGGACTCTGCAAGTTGATTTTCATACCATAAATGAAACCTACTGGATTACAGGAGAAAAGGGAAAACACATAAATCAATATAAAAGTGAGAATAGGTGGCAGAAATGTAAAAAAGTAAAGGGACAAGGCATATGACATATTACATATTTAACTTCACATGAATAATTTATATGATTCTGAAGTAAAACTCTTCTCTCAGGACATGATATGTAACGGAACATGTAATCATGTAAAGCCTGTAGGCATTTCATAATTTTCATTTAGTATCTTTAAATTTTTTTTTACTGTAGAGCCAATCAGTGGCTACTTAAATTGCATATATCATTCATATTTAATCCCTGATATTTCATTGCTTTGTATTTTCAGGAATATACCAAAATGATACACGTCCTGCAGTCGTACTGTATCATCTCTACTGGAGTGCGTATTACCTGCTCCAACCAAAATGGGCAGGGAAAGCGCAGCACGGTGCTCAGCACCAGTGGAAGCCAGAGCATGAGAGACAATATAGGAGCCATATTTGGACCAAAACAGGTTGGAACACTGGCACATTGTGTTTACATTTGTATTGACCATGATCTTTATTTAACTGCAGAGAGTGTAAGTGTAACTTCATCACTATGTGTATGTGAATGTCTAATTTTTCCAAAATAAGACAGTAAAACTGTTTTGCTTCCAGCTTGATTTTCATTGCAGAGTTTCTCTATTCTAATTTCCGCTACTAAAAAATGTCTATGGTTTAATGTCTGTTGTGTGTCCTGCAGCTGCAGAGTCTTCTGCCTTTTCAACAAGTATCCCCTACAGAAAATATTATTGAAGAATATGGACTCAAGGATGCAGATCTTCCCAAACAGCTTTTCACGTGAGTGGCACCATTGCATTAAAGTCCTATATTCCTCCCTCTGCATACAAAGCAGAGTTTGTTTGTTTTTTAATTAAAAACCTGTGTGTACTTTGGCAGCATGACGGGGTTTGTGTCACGAGGAGACCATGGTGTTGGGAGAAGCGCCACAGACAGACAGTTTTTCTTCATCAATAACCGGCCATGTGATCCCCTGAAGGTAATTCATGTGTAGTGGATTTTTTGGGAAATTTAAAGGTGAGGACTCATTGATAAAACCTGACCTCTGGATATTCCTAACTTGCAGGTGACCAAACTTGTGAATGAAGTGTATCACATGTATAACAGACATCAGTATCCATTTGTTGCCTTGAACATAGCTGTTGCCTCAGGTAAGAAAATTTAATTATATCAAAACTCTATTCCTGAAATACAGAATTGGCCTTCTGAACCACATGAGGGTTTTTATTTGGTGTTATTTCAGAGTGTGTGGATGTGAACGTCACCCCAGACAAGCGACAGATTTTCCTTCAGGAAGAGAAACTCTTGCTGGCTATTCTAAAGACCTCCCTCATCAGCATGTACGAGGCTGGAGTCAATAAGATCAGCCTGAACTATACACCCATGCCCAGCAGCAGTAAGAGCACATCATTACATTTATCCTGCATATCAACAGTTGTACAGCAAATATTTATATTATAGCAGAGTAATATCACTGAGAGATTTTTCAGAATAGATTTGGTTTAGACTTTTCCATTACAGTGCTTTTTATTTTGACATTTTTCCTGTCACTTGTCTGTAGATGCAACATCAGCATCTGACCTGCGTCACATGGTCCCGTCTAATGAGAACATGCCAGAACCAGGAGAGGCCGTGGAACCGCTGGTACAGAGCCCAAAGTCATCCTTGAACCTGGCCAGTCTAAAAGCTGCTTTTTCAAGTCACCACAGCTCCAATTCTGGGAACAAATCAAACATGTCAAAATCTGCCAACAGTGGCCCATCACAGAAAACACTGCAGACGTTTTTTAAGGGTTCTGTAAAACCTCCTGCTTCCAACTCAAGTGTTAAATCTCCTTTAAAACCTGCAAAAGATCTAGCTGAATGCTCCCCAGTGGGAAAGTCAGTGCTAGATGGATTCAGATACAGAATGGTATCGTGTAGCGATCCAGAGGATGAAAAAGACAGAGCTGCGTCCAGTTTTGTTTCTACTACAGCAGCTCCTGATAGTCATTGTTCTGGCCTGGAGCGCAGTTCTCCCGAACCGCTGATTGACAGTGTAAAAGATGAAACATTCGAAGAAACATCAGACAACGGTCAGACAGCTCCTGAAGAGCAAGAGTTACAGACTGAGCCATGCGCTTCAAATGAGGACGGTACTGTGAGCCCTGATGCTAAGAGGGCCAGGACAGAGAATCTACATTTCCCTACAGATCTCAAATCCAACACTTTCTTAAACTGTTCTGAGGGATCCTCTTCCTCTAAAGTGGATGCTCCAATCTGCTTACAGAGGAGGACAGTGCCCCTCCAGTTCTCTTTACAAGAGCTTGAAGGGAAGATAAGGAGGATAAAGGACCAGCAGAAACAAAAGGCCAGCGACGAGCTACGCTACCGACGCTTCAGGGCCAAGATCAACCCTGGAGAAAACCAAAGTGCAGAGGACGAGCTGAAGAAGGAGATCAGGTAAGATTTCACTACTACACTATAACTACTGTTGAGTATATTATTAGTATACTATTCAAGTGTAACTACCAGAACAGTAAACGATCTTACTTTCATCTCAACAGTAAAGACATGTTCAAAGAGATGGAGATCATCGGTCAGTTTAACCTGGGCTTCATTATCACCAAACTCAACTCGGACATCTTCATGATCGACCAACACGCCACTGATGAGAAATACAACTTTGAGATGTTGCAGCAGCACACTGTGCTCCAAGGACAGAAACTCATAGTGTAAGAGGAGTATAAATCGGTAGATTAATCTTTGCACTGTATTGTTTAGAAGTACCTTTTTTTTTTTTTTCTTTACTGGTCAGTGATTGAATTTTGTTTTTGTTTTTTTTCCTTTTTATTTCCAGCCCTCAGAAACTTCACCTCCCTGCGGTCAGTGAGAATGTTCTCTTAGAGAACATCGAGATTTTCAGAAAGAATGGCTTCGAATTTCTGGTGGACGAGGACGGTATGGATGTTCAGCTGTTTGATATGAGTGATTAAACATGAGTTAATTTCATCTCATGTTTGACAGACAGATTTCCTATTTTGATAATTACGATTACTAAGTCAGATTTTTCATTGCGATTCTAGCTCAGGTGATGGAGAGGGTGAAGCTGGTGTCTCTGCCCACCAGTAAGAACTGGACTTTCGGTCCAGGCGATATTGAGGAGCTGATCTTCATGTTGAGTGACAGCCCAGGGGTCATGTGCCGACCATCCAGAGTCAGACAGATGTTTGCCTCCAGAGCTTGTCGGAAATCTGTGAGTTTATACTGATAATAAACAGACACTTCAATAAGTCAATTGTGATTATATTCCCTCCTTGGCCAATAGAGGTTACATGACTACACCGGTGTGTTTGTATGTTTAGCTTACTGCAGAGCATGTTTTACTTTTTATGTGTTTTCATTTTTTGTGTTGTAATGTAGCACTGCTGTTAATTTGATTGCCAATAATGCAATAATATGTTTGCTATGAATGAAAACGTAAACATGCACATCTCATGACACAAATGTAAAACTTCAAGTCTTGGTAGTAGTGTAAGCATTTGTGATTTTTGGTAACAAAATAAAATTTTAGTTTTGTCATAGACTCATTGAATAACATTTCACTTTTTAAAGGAATTTGTTTTTACAGAAATTGTTTTGCTTATGTCCATCCTCAGGTGATGATTGGCACCGCTCTGAGTGTCAGTGAGATGAAGAAGCTGGTGGTTCACATGGGGGAAATTGAACATCCATGGAACTGCCCTCACGGCAGGCCAACCATGAGACACCTCGCCAACCTGGAAATCATCTCACAAGACTGACCATGACAAACTATCAAGAGCCCAATCTGTGCATATTGTATATTTGTATTGTTCAGATGCTTGGTATTGTTTTTTTTTTTGTTTGTTTGTTTTTTTGAGATATGTTCCTGTTTTTAATATACTTGGAGGAAATAAACAATATACATGAAGAGTTGCCATTTGTGTGTCGTATTGTCCTTTTTGACTGAGTAAAGTTGCCGTAGTTGTAACCGTCCTTCGTCGTTGCCATGGAGAGGAGCCTAGCGTTGTACGTGAGATACATAAACGGAGCAAAATGACACAGGGGAAAGACGAGAAGAAAACTACGACAATAAGTGGTAAACATAAAAACAAGAAGAAATGTGGAAACGCGGATCCGGAACAGACAGCGGAAGGATGGGAAAAAGGAAAGTTAGTGAGCTGCTCTGGTAGTTTAAAGGTAAATTCAGCGGATGTGGAACCGAACCAAACCAACCTCCACCCTGCTAGCGACGAGCAGCCCGAACATGATGACATTTGTGAACTCCCCACACTATTTAACCTAACTATTCAGAGGTAAATCATCACGCAACATTGATTAAATTAAACTAATCATAACCTGCCTGGATAAAGTAAATGCATTTCCAAGGACTTGTGGCAGTGAGGAACTGGTTGTGTCTGAGGTGTTAACTCTGGTGTCTCTCACTGACAGATATGAAGGGGAAACCTGTGACGGCCAGTCGCATGGGGAAGGTGTTGCTTGTTTTGAAGGAGGACATATGTACAAGGTGCAAAAGCAAATAACACTACATTTTGAAAAAGTTGGAAAAGCTTATAAATTTGATTTTATAATACAGTATGCATACTTTTTTGTGAAGGGTATGTTTACTAAGGGACTAATGAATGGAGCAGGTGTCTTCACGTGGGCAGGTGGGATGAAATATGAGGTAGGGTACTGTTATTAAATTTTATTATATTTCATATTTATATTTTCTTTATATTGTAATATATAAAATATGTTTTATTTACTAATGAACTTAAATTTGATTGATAACTCGTGTGTACATTTCTCAACATGCATCTTGTATACATGCAAAATAATAATAAAACTGAGAAAGGCGTAGAATGAGAGTATGATAATATGGTTATAAATGCTCACATCAAAATCTTGAATTAAATTGAAGTTTCTAATCCAACAGGGAGAATTTGTGTGTAACATTCCCATGGGCCAGGGTGCCTACACCTGGCCAAATGGCAGCACCTATACAGGCGAAGTGTACAATGGTATACGACATGGGACTGGAATTTACAAATGTGCCATAAACGGTGTGTTATACAGAGGGCAGTGGGATCAGGGCAAGAGGCACGGAAAGGTATGATTCACCAATTTATTATCAGGAATAGTCGTTCCTGTTTTACTTTTTTTTTTAATTGGTCGTCTTTGTGTTAGGGTGTAGTGTATTATAACCAGGATAAAACCTCTTGGTACAAAGGAGACTGGGTGAAGAACAACAGAGAGGGATTGGGAGAGAGATGGTATGTACAAGAGTAAATGATCTAACCTGTTGCCTGAGTTACATTTGAACTTCTAAAGGTAACATCTGTTTCTTAACAGCTACCCTTCTGGCAACATTTACTCTGGTGAGTGGAAGAACAACCTGAGACATGGAGAAGGCACGATGCGGTGGCTAAAGCTGGGACAGCAGTATGTTGGGATGTGGCAGGATGGAGTCCAGGTATGAAATCATACATGCATACTGTAGCAAATGATCCTGTATTATTATCCCAGCCCTCTCCTAGATTGACAGTTTGTTTATTATCGCAAAGACATTACAGTTATTCCAGGAAAATAGCTTTGTATCCCCCCTAAAACACCAAGCTTGCTATATGTTTTTGTTGTGAATCACATGAGCTCACTTCTTTTGCAGCATGGGCGAGGAACACACATCTGGATCCTGAGGCGAGCTGATGGATCCCAGTATTCCCAGAGTAATCGGTACACAGGGGATTTCGTTCAGGGTCAGAGACACGGACTTGGAACGTTTTACTACGCTGGTGGTGCAATCTATGAAGGAGAATGGAAGAACAATAAAAAAGATGGGAAGGTTAATTAGAGATACAGAATTGTCTGTCAATGTCTATATGCATATGTCTCCAAAGGTACTCATCATATTCAGTAACACATCTACAGTGATCCTAAGATGATGTAAATTGTTACACACTAAAAGTGACTGTGCTTTATGGTTCATAGGGAAAATTCACTTTCAAGGATGGGCATGTTTTTGAAGGGGAGTTTGTGGATGATCAGATGATGACACCCAACTTGGATGGAAACAGAGCTCCCACTCCTCTGTGTGGTAAACACCTACAGCACATAGCTCCATTTAAAATGCTCAGTCTGCCAACAAGGAGATACTTAACAGTGTCACAGTCTGAAAACCTGACCTTTAATTTTGCATCTTGTTACAGGTGCATTTCCATTGTTAGGTAGTGATTCATCTGCCTTAGGACCAGACATGGCTCTGAACATTGAATGTCTTCTGGATAAAATCCCTGAGAGAAAGCGTGACACGGAGCGCAAACAGGTAAGGTCCCACTTTATTGTAACACTGTCAACATACAGTATGATTTTAACCCTTGATCCTTATTTTCAATCCTGTGTCCTGAGTAACAGGTGGAGTTTGTGATACTGAGGAAAGACATGGAGCTGCGGTCCATCTATAGTTTCTACAGCAGACTTGGTCTTGCCCACTCGCTAGATAACACCTTCCTGCTGTCCCACCTGCAGCTGTGGCGCCTGCTCAAAGACTGTCACATCCACCATCACGACATCACGCTGACACAGATAAACCATTTTATCAAAGGTGAGAGGGACCGCCATTCATAGTCTCTCTTACACCTCACATATACAGGATACTGATAGTTTCATAATTACAGTATTTTTGGGATACTTGAACACTGTGGTTAATGTTGTCGTTCTTTGTGTGCCCCAGAGGATGCCACTGCAGAGATCCACTGCCCGTTTACCCCTGTGACGCTTCGTAGGCTCCTCAGCTGTCTAGTGATCGTGGCCTACCACATCTATAATAAGGACATGGTGTAAGGAATAGAACCTGCTCCAACAGATCATCACCAGTAGATTGGAAATCTCAGTTGTGCAGTCGTTCCTCCACTGACACTGAGAGGGCTGACATGATATTTTGGTTCAGACATTCATGACCATCTTCAAGATTAACTGTAATAACTCTTTTGATTCTATTTTCTTCAGGTTAATTGGTCCAGTACAAAATACGTTGCAAAATTCTGACTCTGACTCAGCTGTACTTTTTGTATTAGGCTAATTAACAAATGTTAGAATGCTAACAAAGCTAAATTGGTAAACATTACACCTGCCTAACATAATAGTGATGTTAGCATGTTAGCGTACTGATATTAGCATTTAGCTCTAAGCTCCTCTTTGAAGGCATGCGGAGCCACTAGCTTGATGGCAATGAATTTCAAACTTTATCCAATCTAAAAAGGTTAACACTAAAATGTGCTAAAGTGACCTTAGAGTTCACCAATCACCATCGCACCAAGGAATAACACAAAGACAAGATTGTAATAGAAAACTTTTTTTTTTTCCTCTGTAACTCGTTTATACTTTGCATACTTTTCACAGGTCACAGAATTACCTTTTGGCTGCCTGCTTATCCAAACTGATAACAGACGACATCCTTCCTAATGCTAAGAAAGTAAAAGGTGCTAACATGCATGTACACAAATTAGATGAGAGAGGAACCTGCAAGCTGATTTATTACAGCATGAAAAGTGTCAAATAGGGACATTAGAAAGCTCCCAGACAGGAGAGCCAGTTATTTAATAAGATTTAGTGCAAAACATTGGAGAAAAAAAACAAACAATTACTGCAGATGTTTTTGTCCATCAGGTCCTTATAAGTTTGCAGGTTCCTCATTTTCCTGGTGTTTTTCATGTTTTTTCTGAGAGGACACACCTACAGAAACTGATGGTGTTGTATTCAACACCCTTTCTTAGCCATATATTATTGAGTAATAGCTGTGCTCACTAAGTATACCTGTGTATATCCAGGCTTCCTGTTTGGAGAGCCACACCTTTCAGTGGCGGCTGGGAATTACATGAAGAGATGTTGGGAAGTTTACCAGGTTTACTGCAGTGTCCACGCAGCTCTGGGAGATGACCAGACCATGACCTACAGACACATGCTGTGGATGTTCAAGGTGCAACAGACTTCCTTACAATTTTAAATAGTTTTGAGTTGAATTTATAAAAGGTTAAAAAAATACATCAAACTATTGCATGGCTGTTTTACCCACTGAAAATGATGTCGCCTACTTTTCAGCTACAAGTCTCCCTTACCAAGAACAACATATCACACTCAGGATTAATTAGAAACAAATGTCAGTCACATACATAAAATGTATAATTCCCACCTTGTTTAAGACTCGGTGTTGATAAGTTTATTGTAACCCCTGCAAGGATCTTCGTCTGCTGGACGATAAGCTGACCACAGCGAGGTTACTGAAGATCATCACTGCAGAGTGCCGTGACCCCAACAACCTGTCCTCCTGCCTGAATCTGGAGGTCTGCCTGTAGGCTTTACACCAGCTGACTCATCAATCATTTTTTTCAATGCCCATTGAAAGATTAGCATTCATCCACCTACCTCAGTTCGTGTATTCCTTTCCCTCCTCTGTATCACTTTTGTTGTCGTCTCTCTTTTTCTGCTGCAGATTACATTCCTGGAGTTTTTTGAGGTACTTCTGGGCTGTGCTGAGGTGAAATGTCAGGGGGTTTCTGAAAGTCTGCCAGAGCGCCAGCCCCTGTCCAGATCTAATGCTGAGACCAGCGGAGATCTTCCCGAGGTGAGTGTAGTCTTTGCAGCAAACCTTTAAATACTTGTTCTGTCCAGGTGGCACCTCTGAAGAATTCCCCCATCCCTCCTGAAATCTCCAACCCTAAATCAGCAGGGATTAGTTGCTACAGGCAATCTAGCATGCAAAACAAATCAACATTTATCTTAATCGCTGCACCAGATGTTTTTGATTGAGGCACCACTTCACATGCAACACGAATTTCATGAGTATCTGTATCAGAAAGACATCCCAATATCCTGTATTAATAGCAATGTTGTTACACCCTTGCTGTTGATATTAATGAAGTGTGTAATAAACTTGGCTATATGGTTTTCTCTTAAATCTTTATAATAGTATTTACATCTTATCATAGATCCCTGCTCAGGACATCTCACAGAGTCAACAAGATGTCAAGACTAAAGTCGATAAGCAACTTTGGTCTGCAGGTTTGTAATGTTGGCTTTTATTTTATGTTGGGAAAGATATATAGTATCGACTAGAAAAAAATCATAAAACTCAAAAACTATGAAACACCAGCTAATGTTTGGTCTAATATGTATTAAAACATGTATTATATTTCTTCTAGAGTACACAGAAGAGCATAAAGGTGAGGGGAAGGGAATGCAAACCAGAAGAATGGAGGCCAAAAACCAGACAGTTCATCAGTTCTTCTACCACTTTTTCTTCCCTGCGTTTGACCATCACCAGTTGGTGACTAAAAACATGGAGGAAGACAAACTGCCAGGAGGCCGAGTTACATCACTAAAGCCCAATAAGAGCCAGGTAGACTACTTTTACTAATTCCAAGCTAAGATTTATTTGTTTTTGTTGGGTCAGTGTATTGGTTTTTATGTAATGAATCTTTATCCATGAGATTTAATCAGGCAGTCTTCATGAACCAACTTCTTTTTTTTTACTGTGTTTTATGCCTTTTCTCATTTTACACACATAACCAACATTAGTTAAAAGTCTAAGCAACAATATAATACTGGCTTAGTATTACAGTGTTTCAATTTATATATTATAATGAAATGAATATTGACAAGTCAAGCAATACTTCTTTAGCATAAATACTGCCACCAGATGGCGCCTTTCGCTTTTCCTTTCTGGCTTTCCGTCCACTTATCTCTGCTTCACATTTGCAGATGCAGCAGTGAAACCTGATGAACGCAGGATGAAGACAACAGTCCAAAACTGAACAAAATGCCTGGAGCCTTCAAATGCAGTAATAAAAGCATCGAGAGTGTCGCTGATTTGTTGGATGTAAATGAGGAGTAGTGGTCGTTTCCTTGTTCTTAACTAGAACTTTAATCAAACCATCTTGTAAGATAAAACTATTTTCCAGTAATCTAAAAATAAATGTCAAAATCACTCAAATACATTTTTTCTCAAAGGATATAACAAAGTTAGTGAATACATGTTAAAATTTAAAATAGAAAAACAGTTTGCTACACATTAGAGGGAGGGGTGAAGACCATGAGGTCACTTGGACAAACTGACTGGCGTATCCGTTCCTTTGGGTCCGGGGTGAAAAGAAGCAGGGCAGACTCTGCCGTCCGAACCTAAAAAATGCACCAAGAAAATTCAGAAATAATATTTAGCAATGTTAAGGCTGCAATAAAGAAACAAAAGTATTAGTTAAGAGTATAGGTAACTGTTCAAAGTCAATATTTGGAAGATAAGAAATTTAAAAAAAAAATGGAAGAAACTTTAACCTGTGGTGACACTGTGGTTAACACTGAAGGCACCTCTGGCATTGCTGTGGCAACAGTGAGAGAGTGAGCATAACCGTGAGCAACAATAGTAAAAATGTGCAATTTGTAACAGTTTAAAATCAACCAACGCCAGAAGAAAAACCACAAAATCACAACATTTGTACTTAAAGCTGCAGTATGCAGATCTGATGTCTCAGGCTTGACAGTTAAAACTATTTTTTTTTTTAGATCTGAATTTCTTTTTAAACTACTACTTCTCAAATTCCTATTATATAAATTCATTTCTTCAAATGTCAATATGCCTACTGCAGCTTTAAAACCCATTAGTGTTGTTAAGGTAAAAAGTGTACCCAGCGTGTGTGCATGCACAGTGCCTATGGGTATAAGTCGTACCTGGTTCTTGTTGAGTTAGCAGATCCTCAGATTGACTTCTGGGACTCTCCATCTCCACATCCACTGCCATAGGTGACAGTGTGTCTATGGCAACTGCCCCCCTTGGTGACAGGCTGCATCTCTGTGATGGCTGAAGGTAACGCTCAAAGTCCAACCCAGGAATTTCCTAAAGTTACAAGAGAATTTGTTTATTGTATAGACAGAGAAGACTGGATCACTCAAAGCTGTGATCCAAACAACCTCTGAGTGTGAGATTTTTCAAAACAGAATTCTAGTGAAGCCAGAGAAATTGTTTACCTCAACAACTGAGCTGTCTGGTGTACAACACACAGACTCTTGGGCCTCTACGTGGCCCTGCACAGCAGCAGGGGGGGAGATGGGAGGCTGGCTAGGACTCGCACAGGGTGATAGCGAGAAACTCAGAGATGATGAGGGCTCAGGGGCCTGGGAGACAGGAGGTGTTCTGCGTGGAGAGAGGGAGCGTCTTGGAGAGACAGGGATGTCAACATCAGCAGCTTCAGCTGGTTCGTCTTTCGCCTCAACTACAGAAATGGATGGCAGTGAATGTACTGGTCTAGAGACCGGTTCTTCCTGTTGTGCAGTGCTTCCCTCAGGCTGGGTGTTGTCTGAAAGCACTTCTTTGACAGGTGAGAAACAGACATTTACAGTGTCCTTTCTCTCCTGGGGCGGCTGAGGAGTGCCTCCCTGAGACTTTGGTGCTTGTGCTGGGGTTTGGTCAAGGGTGAGACGCAGGTGGGCAGGAGTGAGAACGGGCTGAGCAAGAGAGGCGACGGTCTGAACGGGAGTCTGTGCCAATGCAAGGGATCGTCGAGTGACTCTTCTGGGTGTGAGATAGTTGGAGCAGGGAGAGGCCTGAGGCAGCACAGCGGCACTCAGGCGGCTGGATCTTCTAACTGAACCTACAGAGACAACAATATGTATGAATTAGTTATTAACCCAAATCTTAAAGCTCAAGCAGCTGGGAACAGTACACTGTACTGGAAACAGCCTTTGGCGTGTAGTTACTTTTCTTTTACCTGGTGGTTTGGCTGGGCTCTCCACCTGGAAGAAGCCTCCATCAAAGACCACAGTGTCTGGCATTTGGGCCTCTTCTTGGGGTGGTGGTCCCTGAGAGTTCAGGCTGGGGTCATCCTCACTTTTACCAGCATCCTCTGTGGCTTTCTCTGCCTCAGCTGCCTGCTGTCTGGCTTTCATGGCTGCTTTCACGGCAGCCAGGCGAGACTTGGCTGCTGCTTTGTTTCCTGTTGGCTTGGCAGGCGCAGCTGATGGTTTCTGTCAAAAGGACATGTGTTTTCAGACCATTGCACTTCTTGCTTCTTAACTTCTATGTAAACTCTCATGATGATGATGATGGAGTGTTCATGAATCTAAATTAATTTCAGAGTATTCACCTTCACTACTTTCCTCTGTCGTGGTGGGGGCTTGTGCTCCTCCACCCAGCCCCGGCCCTCTGCTTCCTTGAGAGCATCAAACTTCTTGTTGACATCCTCTACCTGACAAGTGAAAAAATATGTAAAATTGTGCTTCTCTTTATACATTTGGTGTCTGAAACAATGTGTTGTCCCTCTCCTGTGAGGCACTCACCTGGTAATAAACCATGTCCCAGAATCCCTGCAGGTCAGTGCAGGTGGTGATCTTCTCACCTCGGCCCAGCTCACAGTCGTCCACTAGACCACTGAACTGTTTAAAACGCTCCTTCATCAACAGCCTCGCTTGGCCGACAGCTGTACGCATACGGTCTCTCACTAAACAGACAGGAGCAATAAAGACACTTAATTACAATATTTCAGTTAGGGAATACTGGCATTTTTCCCCTGTTAGGAACACCACCACCTCCGTAGCAGCAAATTAAATAGTCGCATATTTAGGATGTCACTCTGCCCTTGTTAGAGAAGATACACTCACTCTCTTCTGGAATGGACTCATCCTCCACTTTGGACTCCCAGTGGACAGACAGAGTCGTAAGTCTGTCTGTCTCATTGGCAATTTCCGATCTGAATTAAAAAAAAAAAAATGAATGCATTTAAAACGCTGAATTAACTGAACAATTAATTATAAAACTAAAATATATGACTACAAGATTAAAAAAAAATATGTCACCTGAAGTATGGTACATCATGCTTTGATTCCAGGGGGCTGGCTGAAGTTGGAGGAGCCACTGTGGGAGATGTGCGAGGTGGGGAGCGGCGAGGGGATATAGAGGGAGAGGGTTCCCCTGGTCCAGACTGAGGCTCAATGTTGAATACAGGAGCTGGTGGAAGAGTGAAGCTGGAGCTGGGTAGGAAGAGTCACAACATGACATTTAGATGCAACAATATCACAACATGAAAGCTTTCCTGTATTTTAAATAGCTTAAAAAAAACAAACAATTAAAAAAATAGAAAAAGAGAGAAAACAGACTCACCTGGGTGTAAGGAAGGCCTCTGCTGAGCGAGGAGTGAGAGGCTCAAACTTGAAGGACGACAAGCCAACAGGAGCCTGGAAGACAAACCCCTTTGGGGCAAATGAAGAGACAGGAGCCTCAACAGGCTCCACAGCAGGGACAGAGTCGGCTGGAGCCTGGTCCACCATCATGTCCTCCTCCTCCTCCTCAGAGCAGGGCGTTGGGCTGGGAGGATGAAGTGTTTCCTCTGGCTCCTTCAGCTCAGGCTCCTACACAAGACAGTAACAGCAAACTATGTGATCAACAAGTTACTAGTAAAAATAAAAATAAAATGTCATCGCAGGTTGAACACCTTGCGTAAACTCACAGAAATGCTCACCTTGGGGACAGGAGCCTGGGTGGTGTCGTTGACATTCGCTGTATTAAAAAAAAAAACAAAATGCATTAAGAAACCGGGAAGAAATTAAAAACAATTGCTCATGTTCACATGTGAAACTATCAACTTTAAATGGTACCTTTGCAGTTTCTGTCTCTGCCAGAAGGAGGGGCCACAGGGTTGACAATGGCTCTACTCCTAGTGGTTCTTACATCTGTGGGTGGGAAGGGATATTCAACAGTAAGAGTGGTTTTCTAGAACAGTACCATCTTTCTCAGTTTGCTTTGACCATCATACCGCCAGTGGTCTTACAGTTTCAATGCCAAAGAAAAAAAAAAAACCTGCTTGAACTCTGGCCTTGGCTCTTTGAGTACGGTACCTGCAGCCTTGTCCTTAGTTTTGTCTTTCATCACAGGAACCGATGTAACAGGAGGCCTGTTGGCTGATCTGGTCGACAAAGCTCGTACAGCAGGCTCCACTACAGTAGGATGGCATGACACAGAGTGAGATGTAAATAAGGAAACACAATAGGGTAAAACCAACATGATAGCTGGTCTCAAGGTCCACTTAAGTGCAAGATTTTTTCTTCTTACTGGTTACCTGCAGAAACTTTGGTCTTGGTTGTAATTGGTGCCGGTGCAGGCTTGACAGGAGCCACCCGGGTCCTGGTTGATCTTTCCACAGCAGGTTGAGCTATAGGAAGAGCAACACGTCAGATATAAAGTCAAATAAAATCACCAGGTTGCAGGAGATAGTATGAATCATTTAAAATAAAAAGCAACATTCAATTAGTTTACCTTTCTTTGCCACAGTATTTGGGTCTTGTTTCTTCAATGGCTGTAGAGATTTGGGCAAAAGAAAAATGATGCAACAAAGTGCATAACAGCTTTTAATTTTATGGAAGTTAATATCAGAAAGATGTTCCAGATCAGAGAGAAAATAGTACCTGCGGCACTTGCTGTTGTTTCATTGAACGGGTGACTCTGGTACTCTGGGATGGGATCACTTTTGTCTGAAAGACAAGCATCATTAAATCATTAAAGTGAACCCAGCCACAAATAAGTTTCCCTTTGTTATTACTTATGTCTTCATATCCAGTAAGAACAAATAAAAGCAGTGGGGTAGGGGTATGAATTACAGTAACAAGTCTACTGTTGAGTCCTTGCTCACCTCTTTAGCTCTTTTTGGAGCAGCTGGGGCCACAGGTAGGGAAACAATGCTAATGGTGTCATTGGGATGATACAGGCCAGTCTTAAATACCCCTTTACGCTCCTTTTCTCTCTTTTCCTTCTCCTTCTCAAGAGCCTTCCGCTCTTTCCAGCGCTCAAGCTGTTTCAACCTCTCTTCTACTGCTATACCTGTGGACAAACAAGTGTGGGATAAGGCACAAGTTAGTCAGAATGATGGGCACAAAAAGGCAGAGCAGCCTAGTGATCACAGCAGGTTTTCTATACAAATGGCTGCTAGTCATTGTAACCCATTAAAGCACTAAAAAGACATGTTAATCATTAAAATGGAGGGTTATTGGTCATTGTACATGTGCACAGGTTATTTGGTTTGAGTTGAAGCTGTGATGGATATTGAAGCATTACTTTTAGCAGATTTTGCAATGTTCTGCGTCCTCTCTTTAATGATTGACATATTGGCAATCGCGATGGAGGTATCCAGGGAAGAGATATCCAGTTCAGGGAGTTTGTCCAGCTGCCTACGTGTGTTCACGGCCCGATCCCGATTCTCCTTCTGGGACTGAGACCTTCTGCGGGACATTTTTACCCTCAGCATAGACACACTGGTGTCCCGCTGGCGCAGGTGAGCAAATCGAGAGTCCATGTTATCTGGAATAATTATGAAGAGGTAGAGGATGTATTAGAGGAACACTGGATATGACAGTTATTACAGATTGTAAGGTGCATCACATACATGTAACTGTAACTGTCTCATTTTACTTTAAGTCAACAAATATTATAACGGCTACTGCAAGTGCCCATCAACAGTTAATAACATAATAACAACAGAGATTATTCAAATATCGCTACTTTAACGTTACATGATTACTTTACTTTATCCAGAACAACGCTTTTATATGACTTCTTGTGTCTCTAAATATGAATAAACTTGTTTTGCCTAACCTCAGTTACGGTAGCGTTAGCTAACAGGCTAACGTGACTGAATTAAACTACAGTAAACACCAAAGAGCCACGAGGTTAACCAAACCATAATAAGGGGAAGAAACACAAGAGCCAGAATATACAAACATAGGCCAGAATGAGTCAACACGTACAACTTTTGTATTTAGTGAGAAATACTTCGCCTGGATAATAAATGCAATATTTTACTAGCTTAAAGCAGTGATACAAAACTTTACGTTAACTTGTTTATCACGGCCCATATGATTACAATTTCACTTCGACCACTGACCATAAGGATTAACTAACATTTAGCTATCGGTAATTGATAAAGCCTGTGAAAACTTACGCTGCGTTTGAGCAAAATTGTGATTTTAATGCGTTAGCCACCTCAATTAGCTGCCCCGCAACGACTGATCGTGAAACAAGAGGAAGCGACCAACTAACTTAACTGTTGAATTAATAACGAAAGGCCTAAAACAGCTAATTAGACAACATTTAATTACACATTCGTCTTACCCCGTCCTTTCCAAAAAGCCTTAAAACAAACTCCTTCTTGGGACCGTCTTGTAAAAAACTAAGTAAACAAAAACTAAGAGGGCAACGGACGGACTCTGCTCAGCCGAAAAACATAACAATCATGGCGGGTGAGTTTTTGAAATTCACCTAAGGTGACGCTGATTGGCTGCAAGTCACGCGGCAACGATGAGCGCTGATTGGTTCTTTGTCTTCTTCTTTAGATGGTTTTTCTGTGGTAGTAACCCTAAGATTTGTCGCCCCCCTCTGGTCTGGAGTATGAAGTGTAAATTTAACAATTTATAACTTATCACTTTTATATGTTTTTTGTTTTGTCATTCCTTGCATAATATTAATTAAATAATTAAATAATATTTTCAATTCAAATCAAGTTTATTTAAAAGCACATTTTAAACAAATCAAAGTGCTGTACAATAAAATACAAAGAAATAACATGACATGATAAAAGCCAAAAGGAAACAGGAAACAAAGCAAGGAAACAAATTAACTACCCCATAGGCAGAGACAAAAAAGCACAGAGGCTGAAAGAGAAAAATAGAGCCATAAATAGGGCCATTCAAAGCCAGAGAAAACTGGGCGCCTACGGCAAATGCCCGATCAACCTTTCCCCTTATCCTCGACAAAAGGACAGCCAGGAGCAGCTGGCCTGCGGATCGGAGAGATCTGGGGATAGAAAGGGAGCACAGGAGCTCAGGGGATGTACTGGCCTGCCAGACCAGCCTGCCAGACCGTGTAAAGCCTTAAAAACAAATGAAAGAACCTTGAACTCAATTTGATACTTGACTGGTAGCCAGTACAGGGATGCAAGTACAGGTGGAATGCTGTCTCTCTTCCGGGTACCAGTGAACAGTCTGGCTGCAGCATTCTGCACCAGCTGTAGACAAGACCAGGAGGATTTGCTAATTCCCAAATAGAGAGCATTGCTATAATCCAGGAGGAAGTAAAGGCGTTTTTGTCAACCTTCAGATCATTAAAGGAGAGGAATGGTTTATGTCTGGCTGTTCCTTTCTGGAAATAGCAACCTTTCACAACAGTGTTAATTTGTTTGTCAAATTTTATGGCTCTATGAATCAAAGATGACACCAACATTTCTGGCCTGAGCATTGAGGTGAGGGGCCAGGGGTCATATGGGATGTGTTACGATGGAATCGGTCTTACTATAATTTAATTTGAGACAGTTATTTGCCATCTAATATTTCACATACTGGAGGCATTCAAGGAGATAGAGCATCAAATTATTAATATCATTATCACCAGGTTCTAATGGGAGGTATAGCTGAGTGTCGTCAGCATAGCAATGATAGGAGGTATTATATTTTGGTTAGATGGAACCTAAAGGGATCAAGTATAAGAAATTGGGCCCTAGAGTGGAGGCTTGAGGTACTCCACAGGTGATGGGGGCAGATGAGGACAGTTCCATATTTGACAGAAAAAGGTCTGTTAGGTAGGAGGCACAGCCCAACGCTGGAAACCAACCTGGTGCTTAAGACGGTTCAGAACAGTATGATCCACTGTGTCAATACGCACGTTTTTCTAACTCTTATAGCAAATGTGTATTTTTTTTCCTCAGTATATTCTTTTCTATAGTGCATTCTACTTCACAATATTTGAAAGCAGCAGTGTCAGTCTGTCCTTTAATTTTGCCATTTATTTTTCCTATTAAAGAGACAGTATTGCTGCCAGATTAAATCTGATCTCATGTTTTTGATTCTTTTTTCCCTGTACTTTAGCCTGTCTTGGCAGAAGGGATACCTAGTTATTATGGATTAAGATGCAATTCTGATTCAAATAAACTGTCTTTGGCCTGGGGCATAAGAGGTTGATCTTACCATATGATAGATGTAAAAGTTCAGTGCCTTAATCAGCATTTATTTTCATTTTCGTGATGAGAAAAAGTGTTCCAACTGATGTTATTAGGTAAATTGTCAACAACCTTTATTCATTGTTATGCATCTAAACTAAAAATACATTAAAATGAAAAAAAGACATTTCTTACAGAGTAAAATTAATTCTTAATTTATTTAAAGTTAGCGTAGTTGTTTACAAACCACAACACTTTTGACATGATGACATCTTATTTTAAAACTATCACTGATCATCAAAGGAACCTGGAGTAAACTGTTCTGTGCATGTCAGTTTTTAACTTAATTTTGTCACGATGCCTTCATTAAAAAAAATGCATGAACAAATCGTAATTTGAAAGAAATCAAATAAACAAACAAAAATAAACAAAATCCTACAAGTATGTACAAAGAAAAGAAAAGAAAATGTACAGTAAAAATCTGGATTTTTACACATAATTACAAGAGGAAATTACAATTTTGTAGGTTAAAAAAAACTTAGTGAGATAGCTTTTTATTATATTTTTTTTATTTTACAATGCAATTATTGCATTACGCTGATGCTGTCATGATACCCTGCAACACTGACAGTCTTTAGTGTGGTGAAACAGTCTCTCGGCGCCATCAGTCCAAGAAGAATATGTTGTTGAACTGCGTTGCACAAAGCCTCTTAACCTCCTCTGTGGAAGAGAAAAGATAAAAGGGCATTAAGGGTGAAGTGGAGATTAAGCATCAAAGGCAGATTGTCTATTGTGGTGGTAATGACACAGATTCACTCTTTGCCAGGTGGTGGAGACATACCGTTTACTTCAATCAGATTGGCGTTCTTCTGATTCAGGATCACATACAGTTCTCTCTGGTCTGACTTCTTGCCGACTACCCAGTAGTCTGTCATTGCTTTTACGATGATTTCTTCATCTTCGTCGACCCTGAGAGACAGACAGAATTGTATTTAGCTAACTACGATTATTATATAAGTATTTACCTATGCAGTCTGCAATATGTCTTTAAAAACACATAAAGAGACCTACATGTAATTACCTTAAATTCAATATTCAATTACATAAATAGCACGGTAAGCAAGTTTTGAATGTGCTGACAAGATGGATGACGAGCAGCATCTACACACCAGCTGCACCAAAACAGGAACTGATATTGATACTGGGAATGTTGATGCCAGCGTAAGTCCCACACACTGAAAATGGGATGTTCGCATGACTAGAGTCTCATGACTACTTCACAAGCTAGTAAGTTTACAAAGTTCCCAGGAGCATCACACTATGTATGAAAATGACAAAGTTGTGCTGATATCCAGGGCAAAATATCTGAGTTTGCGGTTTTACACATTTTCTTGGGTGTGCGAAATGTGAAAATACTCTACAGCTGCTGTTCAGAGCTGAAGATAGTTTTAATGGCCGTGTGCTGGCGTACTATCTACTAACATTGACATAAGAGGAAATTTCCTTAACTAAAACTAACCAATTATATCTACTCTTTGGTTTCTGCTGTGAAGGTCAGCATTGCCCCCAAAGCTGATCTGTGGCCAGCCACTAGAAAAACTCTTTCACAAATATCTGGAGGGATTTGGTAAAGATTACTACAGCTGCAGTTTTACCAAGCCAATGTTCTCTGCTGTACCTGGCAAAGTCACAGTTGATGTCTCCCAGGATCTTCATGAGGTCAGGATGGACAGAGGTGAGGCAAACACTGGCAGTCTTCCTCATGTGGATGGTGCTCTTCTCCGCCAGGTTCATGTGGTTGAAGTAGATGAACTTGAACTGGGGCTCCTTCTCTGGCCTGAGCAGACACAATAAGGAAGAAGAGATAAAACAAACAAACAATGAAACAAAAAGAAAGCATAAATAAGTAAAACATCTTCACTCACTATTAGGATTACATAATATTTTCATTATTTTACCCAGTGCTTGTGAAAACCACTGTCTTTGCAGAATAAAGGTGATGCATCTTTTTCAAGGATCCCACTTCATTGTTAAGGTGACATTAATTGGGTCTGTGAGGAGCTGTTCTCATCTCTCATGTCACATAACGCAGGAGAAGAAGTTACAAGCACAATTTTGACACATCTGGATGAACGCCACTTCTTTCCACTGTGTTTTAACACTTAAGCTGGAGCCGCGGCCCCTGTATAAATCAGTGAGAGACCAACTACGATCTAAGGTTAGAAAGTTCAGACCATTCTGTAAACACACATTACTAATAAATGATACAGTAAGCCAAATCACTTTGGATGATCACATCCACCAAGAAGCAAGTCCTGCATTTCAATTACTCCACTGTCCACCCAACCTATGGTGAGCTGTGAGCACACTTGTTAAAGTAACAGTGCTGTAATTGCATCTCTGGAAGTGTGGCTGTGTGTATTCAAATGGGCTGTACAACTGATTTTTATCTATGTTGTATCTAATTATTTACAGTTCCATCAGGCCGAATCAGGACACAGATATGGATGCCAGCTGAGGATTTTAGGACAGCATTATTTATTCAGTGGATTCTTCACTAGAGTGATTAAAAAGGAGCCCATCAAATCGTCCTGGCCAGGGAGTCCAGTCTTACATTACAGGCCAGGGCGTATCTGAAGCGAAGTGTTGGGGTTAAAGGAGAGCAGGCCAGGATGCCAATCTTTAAAGCTACACTGCTTGAGTTACCCCTAAGTAGTGCCATGACGATACCCAATGGTATCAGACTCTCGTCTTTCACTGCCAGCCAGGAGGAGTTAATACAAAAGGACTGAATGCAAGCTGATGACAAACAACATGGCTCCTGTAATCACCAAGGACATAACAGCACTAAACTTTCTACTAAGGCAAAAAGACAAGAACCTGCAGGTTGGTCCTACCTACAGAGTTAAAAGTAAAGCTCTTGAATGACCTGCCTGAGGAACCCAATCATTACCTTCTTTTAAACGCATTAGATTCTTTCTGACACTTTTTTAACAATTGACAATTAAATAACCAATTAGTAAGTTATTGAAATGACAATAATTTCTTGTTCCAGCTCTTTAAATGTGGGGATACTGCACTCATACTCTCATACTGCACGGTCATTATGATGCTCCTGTTATTTGGAGCAGGACTTTAAATCTTTCTCTGTGTTATAAAGTGATGCTGACCCAATCGTAGCATCACCAGGTAGAAGTGACTAAGACAAGAACACGCCGCCTTCACAGGGATGTGAGTTATAGATTACGATAGAGGTGGATTCTCAACTGACCCTGATATCCTGCGGTTAATGGTGAACTGTTCGCATATATCAGACGCCAGCAAGGTAAGCTGAGGGCCCACCAAGCTGTCCAGCTGTTCACAGAACTCCCGCGTCAGTTCCACAGAGGCTGGAAAGAGATGGAGGAGAGAAGGATTGTAGGACAAGAGTTGAGAAAAATGTAATATTTTAGCTTCCTATGAGCAGGAAAATACTACATAAAACAAAATAATAAAACAGAATGAAAAAAAAAAAATCACCTGGAAAAAGGGAAAAGAAAGCTAATTTCATCATAAAAGTATGTGGGTGCACACTTACCACTGATCATAAAACAAGCAGCAGCGCTCATCGCCTGGAGAAGAGCAGATCAGTGCAGGTTAAATGCAGAATCAAGGTCACACAGGTTAGAAATTACATTAACGTGATGATGAGCATCATGGCACGTACTTCATCATTTTAAAACTCCGCTGTTTAATCCCAAAAATCCATATCATTTGATAGAGCAGTGGAATAGTTCATCCTAAATCTACTGTTCATAAACAAAGCCTCCAGTCACAGATTATGAGAATCATCCTAAAAATGAATAACAATCTCCCCCCTGGTTTAATACATTAAAATATTCCCGTATGCGTATGAATGAATCAAGAGATTGAGTCTGTGGATGAAATAGTAGAACATATTTACTCAATCATACCTTATAAACAATCAGGTGCAGCTCCTCATAGCCGTCCCCTGTGCTGACAAATATTTTTGGAAATCGGAATTTGGCCTCTGGATCTTTAAGATTGGTAGGTCCTGTCAAAAACCTGGAGAGAACAGAGAAGTGCTTAGCTGAATAATTATTCAGATAATGGATGTGAAAGTCACAACAGTTATCTGACAGACCCCAACGGTTCACTGGGACCCCAAAAGGCTGATTAAAAATCAGGACTTTTTCCTCTTGGGAACATGAATGCACTCAGAACATTTCATGTGAATCTACAGTTTCATGAGCTATCCTGTGGAAGAAGTTGTCATTTTGGCCCGAAGGCGGAAAGCGACGTCCAAAACAGGAAGGGCTCATCCTCTGGGGAGTGGTTAAAGTTCTCAGTATTCTGTTTAATGTTAGTTGGTCGGTTCACCACTTTAATCTAAAATGAAATTTCTCAACAGTTATTGGATAGATAAACCATAAGATTTTGTACATACATTCATGGTCCTCAGAGGATGAATCCCACTGACTTCTAGCGCCACCATGAAGTTCATATTTGTGGTTCAGAGTGAAAGGTCTTGGCAACTACTGGATGCGCTTCCATGAAATTTGCTAATCACTTAATTCATGTTCCCCTCATGATGAATTCTAATAACTTGATATTCAGTCAATGTTAGTGACAGTTAAACCCTATTTGCCCCAATTCTCTATCTTGGCATTATTACCACTTAGGACATATCCTGCCTAATTAACTGCAATTGGACAGATTGGCAGAGGCATACAACTGCGAGGAGGTAATTCTAGTTTAATCATGGAAAAGACTAATTCATTTCCTCAGTTCTAAAATTAATTTAGAGGTTGTTCAAGCTTCAGTCCTTCATGACTGATTCAAATGATAAGATCACAAACTGAACAAGGAATTCACTGTTGTGCTGTTAATGCACTGGAGGTCATGGATGCCATTTAATATTAAGTCTAACTACTTGCAATGGGTGCAAAGGCATGTCTGTGTGTTAAATATGCCTCCTCTATGTGCAGCTATGCCTGCATGGATCTCCAAGTGCAGCTGTAATCTTTTATATTTCACTTTATCGCAGTATAATGACTTTTCTGGCCTTCGTCAAGTAGTCTTTATATTCTAGTGTGTCATCCAGTTACAGCCGTAAAATCCTATCCTATCGTATGTCACCAGGAGTGAGACTTGGACTATTGCAGCAGCCCCACTTTACCTTTGGACACTGGTTACATCAAGCAGCATACAGACACAAGTTCTTCCAGACAGTAAATTCCTGAGCAAACTTTCTCTAGTTACATATGCACACCAGGACTGAAGAGAAAGTGGATTTTTTCCCCCGAGGCTACAGTAATACTCGACCCTCTGCTCTGTTGCTTGACCACGAAGTATTATGCCGCGTTCCATTTACCTCGGATGTCAGAGCTGGGAATGTCGTCGCGCCTGAGCTGACTGTGTTGCAGCACAACATACTGGAAGCTTGTTGTTGTTACTGTTAGCAATACCAGTTGATAACAACACATTATGTGGTATCTTCTGCGTACAAACACC
This sequence comes from Seriola dumerili, assembly GCF_002260705.1. Classification (NCBI taxonomy): domain Eukaryota; kingdom Metazoa; phylum Chordata; class Actinopteri; order Carangiformes; family Carangidae; genus Seriola; species Seriola dumerili. The sequence continues at coordinate 14,074,164 of NW_019174323.1, forward strand.
GTATCTGGACAGTACTGTGCGTATGACTGATGAAACACAGATAAGACAGAAGTGCTAATAAACAGTACAATACTACAGTTTTCACTTTTCCTGACGCACAGAGCAGCCACCTTGGATCTTGAGTTGGGTTTGGTGAGGCTCTTCAGACTTTAGCCTGGCCTTCCGGTTATTATTAAATTAAAATTATATTTCTGACTGTACTCTTGGAAATTCCTAGTTCCCAGTTCAAACTGAATGCACCATTATCCCAGGGGGTTCCCGCCTTATCTAATTTGGTTGACAACAAGCAAAGCTCATTACTCAAGTATAAAGCTTGCTCTATTGGTGCAACACAGCAACAACAACAAAATCCAAATTTTAGTCTCAATTCGATCCTACTCTGTGCAGAGGAAGTGGGTACATACATATAGTGACTTACCTTCCATAGTGCAACAAATTCCCTGCAACCTCTGGCCTCAGAGGAGAGTCCCTGCCAGCCAACTAACAGGAGAAAAGATAATAAGAGAAGGGAAAATGTGAAAGTACTATTTATGGCTCATATTCAGGTCAACTGTCTTGTACAGTCTGTCTGTATCATTAATGTAATAAACCCTTTACATTAGATTGCATTACATTCTCTTACTGTATTTAATCAATGTGATGTTCAAGTTCGAGTTCATGATCAAGGGTTGAAACCAACATCAAATATTTTCATCTATGTTTGGTCAATTATCATCAACGATTAAACTATATGTAAGTGCTGTAAATATAAAATTCTATGAGATGACGAGAGGGGAGAAGCTGAGCATTTGCAGCATTAGCAGCACAAAACATTCTACATAAAAACTCCTTGCTCCTTTGTTGCTTTCATAATGTCCTCAATTTGTCTCCCACACTTCCCTGAGCTATTCATTTTATCTGTCCGTTGTGCACTCCCATCTCCTCACCTCGGGTTCAGAGTGTCTGGGGAACAGCGAGGTGGTCAGGTACTTGTACAGGATCCTCATGTCATCTTGTTCCAGTCCGCTCCTGCAGATAAAACCAAAACCTTTACACCTCCTAACCTTCACACCAGACTGAGAAAAAAAATATATGCAAATCTAAAAAGTGTGACCCGTATATTTTTCAACGTACTGCAACCTGTGCTCTGCATCATCAGTTAAGATGTTAAATCAAAGTGTCCCCTGGCTGTAATTACAGTTCAGCCATGGTTGAGCATGAAAGCACACATTGCAGCTGCTTAATTTGGACAATAATTAAACAGCTTCTCTGTTTGTCTACTCACAGTTCACATTGAAAGATCACACTGCTCTCAAGCCATTTCATTAGCAATCACGTAATCCCCCTGTGCTTATACTCAGAACCGGATGGCTCACAGCGCAATTAAAGGCAAGTGACATGTCAGGGAGCACATAAACCGCAAAGAGGATTAGACATTGTGTTTAAAGCCACCTCTGTTTACCCAGCATGCCATGATGTGTTTGCAGATGCTGGTGCTTTGATTTTTGTATAAGTTTGTGGGAACCATGAACCCTTACAGATGGTGGATGTCAGGAACAGTCACACACAGTTTAGAACAAATTTTCAACAAGCACTCAGTCCCTACCAGATAAGCTGGTCGTTATACAGGAAGGCTGTGTATTTGATCAGGCTGAGGCTCTCCTCCACTCTGTTGACGAAGGACTGGATCTTCAGGTAAGTCATCTTGTCCAGTGGGAAGAAGCTGATGCCTCCAAATACATCCAGAAGGTCACAGGACTGCAAGTGGAGAGTCTGCAGATACTGGAAACCCCAGAATGAACACACACACAGACACACACACAGACACATGACAAAATGACAAGACACAGGAGAAGGTAAGAAGAAAGGGGGTTAGTTTACACGTCTACAAGTGCCTCCTTACAGTGCAATAAAGAAAGCAGAATAAGAAACTCTGTGATTGGCCCTCTGCACAGACACTTGCATCATCCTGGGGCAGAGAAGCACTGACATTCAACCTCTGATACGCACACCACAGCCTCTCTCTTTCTCTCTGTCTTTGAGTTACATGGTGGAGAGGGAAGCCTGTGTTAACTTAAGAAGGGTATTCCCTAATTAGAAATGAATTTTTTATACTTTGTGTTTTGCTTTATAGCTGCATTGTTCCAGCAAGTCGACAGTAGCATGAGGTGAAGACAGCTGATGTAGAGAGATTATTATTGAGAAAACAGGCGTGACTGCAAACATTTTCAAAATTTTGTTAAGAGTAACATGAGCATTTACAAAGAAACAACAACAGTAAATCTATGTCAAGAGGCCAAACCTTGTGAAAACACTTACTTCAGGCTTGACTGACTTTTATAAATAACTGTCTGTGCATTATTGTATTAAAATTAATCATGTCGTCAAAGCAGGGTCAATATACATATCCACCTAGCAACAAAGTAAGAAGTGGACAGATGTTTACCCTGTAGAAGAATTTTTCAAGCTTCTGAGTGAGCAGCTCCACTCCACCTGCTTCCATTGCTCTGCCGAACGTGCCATTGAAGAGCTACAGCGTAAAGACAATAATTATTATAACAAAACAATTCTTCTTGCATTATAAATAAATTGGTAGTTTGAGGTATGGTGGTTAGTGGCTTTTAGAATAAGAAAAAAAAAAACATTATACACTTTACATATGCAAAAGAGAAAAGCTGCATAAAAGCATAACAGCTAATATTATCTAAAACATACTTGAACTGACCTTGTACATGCTGTAGCATTGTCTTACGACAGCGCCATAAACAGTATCCTACAGAGACAAGAGGGAATGGTAAGTAGAATGTAAAACTGCCAATATTTTAAGAAAATGACATGAAGACATCCGGGAGTATCTCTCGGGACTCACAAGTATTTCCTCTTCCTGATATTCTATTGTGGGAGGTTTACCATCTTTGTTTGGTTTCTCGATCATTGGGTTTCGAACCACCTGAGGAATAGCAAATAAAAAGGGATTAGCGAGGTAAAACTAAATTACATTCCAAAGACAGTCAACAAAGTCTAGACAAACAGTAAATGCTGAACCACTAATGTACATGTAAGCCTTTAAGATACCATGACTATCCAGAAACTGTCCTCAGGCTCGAAGAAAAACTGCCGGTTCTTCTGTGTGTGCAGGGATTTAGCTGGCTTTGTCGGACAGAAGGTCCTGCAAGACAAAAAGACATGACTGTGAAAAGCAAGGAGACACACTCAAAGCGAGACAATCAGCTAAAAGTGCCACCATGCTCTCTGTTTAAAGTACAGTATTAAGATCTCTTACCTGGTGAACTGTACAATGGCTTCACAGAGGCCCACATTTCGGATCTTCTCATTCTTCTCGACCTCACTGGGGTGGTAAAACAAAATCTTCTTCTCTTCCTAAAAAAAAGACTCTTTGCATTAGCAATGCAATGACCAAATAAAAAGGTTTTCTTAATGACTATTAAGTTAAAAAAAGGAAGTTGTGTTACTTGTGTCGTTCAGGTGTAAAACACGTGCATAACAACTCTTCCTCTGGGAGTCAAGCTCACCTCTCCTTCCCGTGGTCCAAATGTGGGGTTATAAATGAAAAAACTAAGCAGAGATGGTGTGTACTGTTTCTCTTGCATTCCTGAGGCCATTCTGGGACTGTAACAGACACAAAGAGAAAGTTGATGACGAGATAAAAGCTGAAACATCACCAGATTTCCTCCAGGTTACATCAATGTCATCTTTACCTGATCATCAGCATTAGTGTAACTTGTGTCTGGACCTCCTTTGCTCCAAAGACAGTTTGGTTAGCATGCCGTGTTCCTGCAGAATGAAGAAAGGTACATCACATACTGAAGCATGTAAAATCTAGAGATAAAAATAATTAACTAATGAGTAACTGATGGGTGGACACACACTGAGTATAGTTGATGTGCAGAAGGTCAAAGCTGGAGGTGCATAAGGTATTTATACTAAGGATGCACAGTTCTGCTGATATGGTGGATCAGTATCTTGCACATGAATTTAAGTTTTAGCAGTAAAATATACTTTGATATCAAAAGCAAAAGTACTCATTCTGAAAAGTGGTTAATGTAGGATTTATTAATGTCGGTCCAACTACTTACCTTACTTAATTACCTTTTAATATTATTAAGGTTTTGAGTAAAACGCTAAAATCTTAACTTGAAAGTAAGTTAAGAAGCGCTGGATAAATTCAGTGGAGGAAAAAGCTCAGTGCGGTTGTTTTTACTTTATTATAGTAGTTGATTAATTGTTGATTCCCCCCCTTGTTTCATATTTTGTCACTGTCACTGTGTCCACATATGGTAACTAAATTTAGCAGAGATTCCCGCTGTCGTTTAACCGGTAAAGTCTCCACGAGCTGAACTAGAGCACCTCGATGTCTTCACACACCGGCTGTTTATGTGAATGATAATTTGAATTAAAAAAGACCCGTGAGTTAACGAGCTCAAATACTTTACATTAACGGTTACCAAGTCAACAACCAGCCGATGTGAAGTCAAGTCAGTCAGAGCAGCTAGCGGGCTAGCTGGCTCTGCTAGCAGTAGAGTTGTGATTGCTGAGGTCCAGGCGGGGAGGAAACCCGAGACGGTAACGGAATAACACGACGGTAACACTCACCTTTCGGAGAATACACACAACGCTTTCAGGTGCTTGTGGTTGTAGACAGCGTAAATAAAAATAAAAAATGAGGAAATGAGATCAATGAGAGGAGACGCCGCATTATACTTTACATTCTTAACTTCCTGCTTTTGACAGCGCGGTGTCACAAACGCATCTGTTCGGGTAGAAGCAGCTTCTAACCAAATAAAGGTTCCTAGTCCCCACAAGGAAAAGGAGAGTGTTAAGAACTGTTGGTAACGTCTGTTGTATTAAAGGACACATTTTTCAATACGTTTTCATCTTCACTTAACTAAACAGTTTTTTGGTTTCAATTTCACTTTGTTTACATCTTTGGTTACATCGACCTGCAGCTCTACATTGCACAATGGAGATAATGCTGGCACACTGTGCTGTTTGGTTTGGTGGAGTTTGTTAACAAACCTAGTGAAACACCCAGTGACACTCTCTATTTGAATTGTATTATATACTATGTATATAATATTGGAAAGACAATTGTAACTTAAATCTCCATGTTCAGCTCTTTGCTTAAGTTATACCTCACATTTACTTTCAAATCACTCCACTTTATATCTTTTTTTATAAAAAAAATCGAAACCTTGAAAACCCTAACTAAACTAACACCTAAATCAAATTCCATAATTGAGAATATTTAAGTTTATGAGCTATGAATAATACACTTATACACTACACACACTTTTATGTTCTTATTCATCTTGCAACACCATCAGGGAGTTATCTGATCGGTCCCAAATTCACTCTGTACACAGCAAATATTGATTTAATTTAGGTTTTTTTCTGTTTACTGCACTCTGTATTAAGTTAATTGATCAATAACAACTATTGGTGTCATTATTTATTAAATATGCCTGAAATGTATGCACAGTACTGTGTATTCCTGAGCTGCATGTCAACAACTTTAGGCTGCAGTTTGTCTCTAAAAGTCATCTTGGTGTAAATGATTAATTTATGTCTTCGTATTTGAAATTCATATTAGAATATTATATGTACCATGATATGAAACTGCTCTATTTTCAAATAAGAATCAAATATTGCATTATGAATTTCACTTAATTTCATTGGTGAGGATGCACGAATAACAAGGGGCAGGCATAAAGAGGCAATGTATGCTTCCACATGTTTATTTATCTCATTCATTGTCAGAGGTGGGACATGCACAGACAAGAAAACATGGACCATCACAGTGGAAAGACAAATTAAAAGTCTGTTGTTTTTAAATGGACAAAAGGTCATTCAAAAACAATTAATGCACACAGAATTTGGTAGAAAAGGACTTGGGGATGGAAGCTGGGATCATTTGACTCCGGAGTTGGGGAGGAGACTGAGGACCTGACGACTTGAGATATCTTCATCTGCAAAACTCAGGACAGGACCATTGTCTGGAATTCTAGAGAAAAAAGAAGCATGTTGAAATGGCTCTTCTCCAAAATAACAACAACCTTATGCAGAATCTGTGAGTGTATGATAGACACTGGGACCTTTAATTGACCTTTGATCGAGCCACTAGACAAAGCAACAGACAGAAATCATCTTTTTGTCCAAACACTTGATCCTTTTATGTAATACAGCTGAGCTTAGATATTACTAGTAGCTGGAAGATGTGCAAAACTGGGATAAGCATGGAGGTCATGACTTCTAGTGTCTAGGCATGTGGTTCCTGCACTGACGAACCTGAAGCAACTTGGTTAAACAAAGACCCCGAAGGCACCAACATAACTTCAAGCACTTTCTGCACCAAAGAAACATTTTCATGATTTTAAGTCTGAGCTCAAAGGAGCCTTTAAACATCCCTCTGGAGTAAAATGCTTAAATTATTGCACTGTTGTGTTGCTTCTATCAATTGCATTGCTTGTCACTACAAATATTTTGTCAACCTCTGCTTGTTATTCTTACAGTCAGTCCCCTATTTACTGTAAGTAAAGAAGCCTGAGGCAGTGCGTTTCAATAGCACTCAATATATAAAGGTAAAGGTAAAGAAAAAATCTTCACTGTATGATCCCAGATCTTTGAAAGCTAATATATTCCATTTAGCAAAAGACTGGTAGTTGGCACTGAATGAATTTAGATAGTCTGTCTAATAACGTACAATGGCAACAATGCATTTTCACAGGGGGCTAAAAGTGCTTTAAGATGCACTGAGCCACTGAGATTTAATCCAACCACTGAGATAATTTCTTCTTACATCAGGAGTTTTAAAAATACGATCGAGAGAAATCAGACACTGACCCTCTGCTCCAATTCTGCCGTCACTGTCATCATCAGCTGCTGAGATGAAGCTCTTGGTTTCTGCCTCAGTCAGTGTCCGCGCCCCGGGGATGAACCGCTGCAAGAAGTACCTGGACACACACACACACACACACATACACACACATACAGGTAGTTTTTGAGTTGACTTTTCACTGACACATGCAGAGATGCATTTAAAAATACATAACACATAGTTCAACCCACAGCTCTTGTTATACAGAGGTGAATTATACTGAAAACTATTCTATTTGAAAACAACTTTTAAAGTAGTTTTTAAGCAAGAATGAGCTATTTTGGGTGTTTCCTGTGACTGGAGGTAATAAGAATTACAGCAATAGCATCACTAAGCATATTACTGTATATGTAGGGAAAGGACCAAAAGCTTGCAGGTGAGGGAAGTGTCACACACTTGAGCTCAGACTCCTCGATGAAGCCGCTGTTGTCCTCGTCGAGGATCTGGAAGACATCTTTGACCTCCTTGGGCGTCTTTGAGGACAGGCCACACAGCTGGAAGAACTTCTTGTAGCAGAATGAGTCCGGAGCTGAAAACACATTAACACGTAATGAACATAACGAGAAAAAAAAAAAGGAACAGGAACAGGAAGAGTGGGGTTAGAGCTGAGGTCCACCAGGTTGGGAGCTGATGTGGAGATTAAAACATCATGTGGCCGCTGTCCAGGTGGCAGATTTTCAACCCCTGATTTTATCTTTTAAGGCCGGCAGACACAGGCCACCGTGATTAAAAACCTTTCCAAATTCAGGTTTCATCGCCCTTTATTCAAAGCTGGATATGACTTTAGAGGAGAGGACACTGTATAATAATGAAAACAATGCAGCTGTAGAGAAGATTATGCACCTTTCCGTGTGAGTTCTGAGTTCAATTTACCAACTGCAGATCAGGATTGATTGATCAAAATTACGTGTGAATTAACTGAGTTAATTACAGCTTTTGATCCTGTGAAAGTATTATCATCACGTTGAAGTGGCAGATAGAGGAGTCATGTACTTTGCATAATCTGCTGAGCGGTGGACAGCGTGCTGGCATTTAATTTGATAATGAGTAGTTTCAAGTATTGCCAAAGCAGGGATTGGTCCAGTGTGTGTGTGTGTGTGTGTGTGTGTGTGCGTGTGACTGTGATGAAATACTACCTTGACAGTCCTTGACAGCATTTTCAATGGCCTCAGCTGAAAGGATGGAGGTGAGCGACATGTTGGTCCTGCAGTGTAAAAGGACAGCTCAGTAAATTATTCACACATACACTCTCTCTCTCTCTCTCTCTCTCTCTCTCTGTCAAACACCTTTTCTTCACCTACTTCAGGCTTTTTGATTGAACTCAGTCTATTTCCGTGTCGTGCTGGATTAACTTTTTCGCATTTGCCGATGTATCTAGGTTAATATTATGATCCCATCAAAACTCCAGCAGTGATTGTTTGGCAAATATGCTTGAGGAAAAAAAAAAGATTTAGAGTTATACTTGTGGTTTTCATGTATTCTATCTTATAAATTCATAATTAATTATGTTATGATTCATTCTTGATTAATTGTGCTCCTGATGCGATTGCCCCTGGTGGCCTCTTAATTACTGAGAGTATTTGCTGCCCTTAATCGGCTTGGTTGGGCTGTACAAAATAATTGGCATTTAGGGACTGCACAAAAATCACTGGGGAGCAGGGTGTGATAGCAGAGGGGCAATTTTACATTTTATCTGATAAAAAAGCAGCAAGAGCCCCCCCCCCCCCCCCCCAGCAGTGTTATTATTATTATTATTATTATTATTATTATTATTATTATTATTATTATTATTATTATTATTTCCTTGGACTCTCCCTTAAGTTTGAGCTGTTCAGGCCTCTTACAGAATGAGTCAGCTGGGCCAAGTCACATTGGTGCTGATGAACTTCAACAACTAAATATTTTCACAGCAGAGTAAATAAAAAAAACAAAAACTGACAGTTATTTGAGCATAAATTAAAAACAAACAACTTTCTGTAGTAAAGTAAAGTAATTTTAGCACAGTCCCAATATTATCTTGTGTTTGTACATATATTGTTTTTTTATGTTATTTTCATCATCTAGTTTAGAGTAGTGAATATTTGGTGAGCTAAAAACAAATCGTATTATTGACCTAACAGTTTAAAAACACATCTTGTCACTTCACTCCTTAGAGGATTTGATGGTAAAAATACTTGTTTGTAGGCTAACAAAGAATTTCACACACAGCTAAACATTTCTAAAACTTGAGTAAACTCCCTGCAACAGTGAAAAAAGTGGAGTGTAGGCTACAGGCTCTGTCACCCAGGCAGGTAGGCAGCACACCTGGCCAACACCTGCACTGAGAGTTTCCCCCATACAGCTGTGGGACTCACCGCTGTTGGCTCGGGTTCCTCTCCGTCCAGGTCCAAAACAGCAGCAGCAGCAGCAGCAGCAGCAGCAGCAGCAGCAGCAGCAGCAGCAGCAGCAGCAGCAGATAAGGCTTTGTGGTGGCAGCTGACAGCTGGCTCAGTCTTATATATACACAGAGGGCTGGATGCGCTGACTGATGCTGGAGGATCAAATTTTCCCGCAGCCTGCCGCCTCCTTCTCGAGTTCCTCACCTGCTCACCTGCCCAATTAACCTTTGCTGTTTATATCCGCTACACACTGCTCTCTCTCTCTCCCTCGCTGTCATAACTGTGAGGTTTCGTCCAATCAACTTTCCCCCCCGTGTTACATTGCCTTTTCTCCCCTCCCTTCCCCTTTCCCCTCTCTCTCTCTCTCTCCCTCTCTCTCTGCAGGTGCATGTAAGAGCTTACACACATCTAAAATTTAATCAGGTCCCCTTTCTGTCTTTGGTTTTAGTGAATAATCTCCTAAATTCAGATGACCATAGGGAGCAGCAGGTCATAAATCATCTTATGACTCACCAGGGGATTGTTATCCTCATCAGTAATCTTACATTATGTGTTGCACTGATATCAGAGCTACAAGCTCAAAAACCTCACTGTCTGTCTGTCTGGGGTGCATTTTATTTACCTATAAGCCTGCTTAACAGGTTGAAAGAGGGCTTAGGTATAAATTTTACTTAAGCTGAAGACAATGTAAAAGTGACCTCTGTTTTCTGTAAAGAGCTTAAATGGTATCCTATTAGTATTTTCTCACAGTGTCCTCAGAGGGAAAGGAAGTTATAAAAAAAAAAAGGAAATACTTTATGGAAATTAGTCTGGATTGTGAACTAAAAGCAGAACTGTCACTCCAAAGTATACAGCTTTTACCAAGACAACATATTTAGTTTTAATAATATGTGAGTGTTTGATTTATGCCACTGCTGTAACAACGGTTAGATGCTGCGTGACTTTTGTGGGTTATGATGGTTTTCATCTGGAAATGCTGTCACACACATATGAGCTCAGGACCACACACACACACACACACCTGACCTTCTGTGAGGTGAGGGTGAGGGGGGGGGGCGTGGGTGGAGTTTTTTTGGTGTTGCACCTGGTTACCATGGCAACTGTCCACTCTAAACTGATGAGTCTGTTGCAGAGGGAAGCCTTTCCAACCATCTGACACAGCAGCATCTCCGGTGAATCCAGTCAGCACTAATAGCATTAGCAGAGAGGGGAGGGAGTCTTTTTGTAATGAGAACCAAGGGAATAAATCTCATTATTCTTCAGAGTTTCACATGCGGGGAACCTCTGATTTCAGACCCTTACTCGCCTGAAGTTTAGGAAGCAAATCAACATGAACATCTAATTCTCCAAGTTTGCAATGTAAAACCATCAGGCATCTGAAACCCTTGTGACTCATTTACAGATTAGAGGTGCCATCTTGTGGCTGCTACCCATCACCGCAGGGCATGACCGCGGGAAGAAGCTTAACCTCACACTGTATGGGGATGAGAGCTGGATTAAGTAGGGCAAGAGTCGGGCGCGTGCGAGTGTGCTTACGCATCAGAGTCTAGATTAAGAGGGTAAATCTTATACTAGCATCACATCACCACAGCAAGATGACGATGATGATGTTGATAGTGTAAAAGGCCATTTTTAAAGTGTGATTATGTAACTTTTGGAAGAGGAGAAAACACATTTCTCCCCTTACAGACAGAAAAGTTGAATTTGTGAGCAATAAAACTGACCCTTGCTCAATATCAATACACTGATATTGTGTGCTGTAACATTATTAATAGCATTATCAGCCTTTAGCTAAATGTTTGGCACTTAGCATTACTTACTTTTAACATAATTTGACATCAGCAACCTCCAAAAAGAAACAGTTTTGCATGTGTCTCATTTGCTCTGCTGTGGTCATTTAGGATGGATTTTTTTTTTATTTTTAGGATTGATCTAAATAGTATTGTTATCTTTAGGTCAGATTTACTGCAAAATTCACCTGAACCGTAAGCATTAAATGTTGAGACCAATTCCTCAACTGTTAGTGTATTACTTTCACTGTCATCTGTGCTCGCAGGTAAAGAGGTGCATTTTTCGTGAGGCAAGCTATTCTTTGCGGCTTTCTTTGATTGCAACTGCGTATTAAAGACCAGGGTCAGACTTGAGTTATTGAAAAAGAACCTTTATTGTTTTCCCATCGTCCGTCCGTTTCCCATAAAAGTGCATCATCACTGATCTCACAGTAAGCAAAACTCACAGACTAAAACGACGACAGAAGTGAGAGAGAGAGAGAAAAAGACACAAGTCAACCATGCTATACACTTAGTCAGGTACATTCAATGTGGACAGCAAAGATGTGAGCAGGGCCAGAGAGAGAGAGAGAGAGAGAGGGAGCAGGTAGTTTATGGTCGGGGGTGGAAGGTCATGTGTATAAAAGTGGTGTGGAGATTTGAGAGAGAGTGAGAGGGAAGAGGAGAAGAGTGGAGGAGTACGTCTTGGCTCAAGTTGTTCCTTTAGAGTTGTGAAGTAAGATGTTGGTCATTTCATTCATTTAATGCTTGACCATGGCAGCGAACTCTGCGGGGAGACAAAGACAGAGAGAATTTCCAGTGTTATTTCAAGATCTTGGGGGGGGCTGTTTGACATTCATTTGAAGCCAATAAATATGATTCATCTTGTGTTAAAAGGAGACATTTTCTCACCATCAACTCCGATCTTGCCATCACCATCAGAGTCACCGGCCTTGAGGAAAGTCTTGGTCTCAGCGTCGGTCAGAGCTCTGGCACCGGCAGAGAAGTTCTGCAGGAACAGCCTGGAGAGGACAATCATTGAGAAATGCTGAATAAATAACATTCATTCAACAACATGCATTTTCTGCACCGAATCTATTGGTTTCAAAGGTGTCAATTTATCTCCAAAGCCTAAAGGATTATTCACTGGATCCTTGTTGCTTTTAGCTCTAGATCATTTGGGATTTCTCATTTCAAACGAATACAATGCACTTGATTTGGACCAAAAATTCAAGCTGCGTTCCTTCTGATTCCTCCTCTTGTCTATGACACCCTACAACACGAGACACCAGAGGAGAGAGCAGGCATCGAGTTACTCCTGAGGAGAACACCTGGTAGCCCAATATTCTCTGATGCTTTAAGGCACTGACATCATTGTGAAGTCACTGTGGGCCAAAGAAAGATTATCCCTGTGCTACAAGAAGCCCGAGGAGCTCGAGATGAAATCTAGGAGAGGATGCCTACTTCAGCTCCTCCTCCTCAATGAAGCCACTCTTGTCCTGGTCGATGATGGCGAAGGCCTTCTTGATGTCATCGGCGGACTTGGCTGCCAGGCCGACCTTAGCAAAGAAATCCTTGTGCTTGAAAGAGTCGGCAGCTGAGAGGAGACAGAGGGAGGATTGTATCAGACACCGTGCAAAGAGCACACACAGAGCTGCACTCCTTTTCCTTTCTTTTACAATAAAAGGAGCGCAGCAGCTGGTTTCTGTTCATCTTCAATTTGTGCTTTGACTGTCAGTCTGCATTTTAGCTTAACCTTGCAGAGGTGCTTTTCTTACAGCAGATATACTGATACACATTAGGATACATGCTCTCTGAGACATACAGAAATTACATTAAAGTCATATTCTGCATGCTTGCTGCACCACTGACCCAGCATCCAAGAAGTGCTTAAAAGGATTATCCTGCAGTGTTAAATGCATGACTGTTATTGTGATCAGGTTATACTGTTATCTGGTGATACTGCATCAGCAGCTTCACTTTGCAGCAAGACACTCAGCTACAAATGAGTAATGTAGAACTCCAGGTCCTTCTCTTGCAGAGCAGATTTGCTTAAGTGCATGATTTTGTGTGTGTGTAGCTACTTTGATGTCCCAAGTTATAATACCGTATGTGGTGACGGGTGTGAGGGGTTTACCTTGGCAAGCTGCAAGGGCTGCAGTGATGTCAGCGTCACTCAGAACTCCGGCGAATGCCATTTTTAACTGAGGGAGGAGAGCAGAGGACAAGTCATCACTTCATCAGTTCAGCTGCAGCAAATCAGACAGGATGAAACAGTTTTACTTTGCATCTAACCCTGTTAAGTTTCTTCACTAGCACTTCAAATCAGTTTTCAAAGTTACAAAGCTACATGAAATCTTCATTATGCCATGCAATGCATTTCATAGTTCCTCTCTTTGAGTATTCCAAGGCACAAATGATCAGAAAAAGTAGTCCAATTTTTTTTTTCTCCCCAAAACCAAGCCCTCCAAGGCAAAAGATCAAATATCCTTTGCAGCTGTGGTTGGTTGGCAAATAGATTTTTTCCATTTAATTCCTTAGTTAGTCCAAAGCCAAACTCTGAGCTTCTGATGTTCAGAATCTGGCCCTGTGAAGCCCTTTCCTCGATTTATATCCCGTTGCATGAAGTTGAAGCCCTGAAACACACTCTGTGAGTCAGGCAGTGGTCCTGACTAAAGGTCTGCAGCTCTTCAGTGAAACTCACCTCTGGGTTACCTCTAAGACTAGAGTGGATTCGCTCTGATGAATCTGATGAATCTGCTCACTGCAGTGAAGCCCTCAGCGACTCCCACAAGCTTATATACCTTCACTCACCCGAAATATGATGCATAGGCTATGTAATAGACACTGTGTGCAAAGCAGTCAAAGCAGTTGGTCGAAAAATGTGTCCAGTAGACAGAGCTGGTCTATTTATATCTACATAAATGAAGATGCTTAAATGGTAGGCTAAGTGTAGGCCTATGCAAAAGTGCCTGATATTGCATAGGGCTAATAATATACGCTGCTGATTTGGGTGAAACGTTCTCTGTGACCATGTAGTTTTGATCTGCTAAACTCTGCAGAGCACAACGGAGTGGAGAATGAGGTAAACCTTTATATTGTCTATGGTTATCATTACGAATGATCAGACAGATCAAGCTGCTATGTATAGTGTAAGTTATTACAGTAACTTATTCTCCTGTCGGTCAGGTTTCAGAAGTTTAAAGATTGAACGAAATAATTCTCTCATGAGTAATATAAAGTTTCGAATAGTTTTTGATGGTTTTTAAGTTTTAAATTGTATTTTTATTGTCATAGTTGTGATGACAGATAAAATATATTGTATACATTCTTTTATTTTGTATTGTCGAATGAGTCCGTATTTTATTTATTCCAAGAGATTTCCTCAATAAAAAAATGGTGACTAAAACACAGTGTAAGTATTGCTGATGTATGCAGCCTATAGCAAAGCATAACCTGAACTTCTATACCATAATCACCGGTGGTGATTAATGACCCACACGTGCCCTCTGAACTGAACAGTTTTGGTGAAAACGAGCCTGTGCATAATTGGCATGCGTAAAATGTCTGCAATGACTTTGCTGGCATTCCAGTGTCAGAAAAGTGTCAAGTTGTTGTGATTGATTGTCACAGGCGATAGTGATATTGTGACCGAATCTTTTTTAAGATATATGTGTTTATGTGTTTAGATATTTAGATTTTTACACAGATTGTAACATGAATTTATCCAATGAATGCATATATAATATAATATAATATAATATAATATATATTGCAGTTCTTGCATTTGGCTCAACATTTGTGGACATGAGACGTTCGACCAACTGGGATAGTATACAAACAGAAAATAAACTGAAGCTGCAGAAAGCCGTGTCAGCCGTGCTGAACTTAGCGCTTTACTCACATCTAAACAAATCAAAGTTCAAGCAGAGTATATGTATAAACAAACAAAATATAGACCTGTAGCTACATTTCCAACCTCTTTTCTCATTATTTCAAAGAATAAATAGGGTTCACGTTTCCCTGTATCACTGAAGTTGCTGTTGCAGTGGAGCAGTGCATCATTTTGAAGGGCTCTTTCTGCAAAGTTTAATGCATTTTTTTTCATGTGAATGAAATCTCTATCATAAGGTGTATGAATGAATAAAAGGGGGACATGAATAATGAAAACAAACACAAGATGATGAGATAAACAGTACATCACACTAGGGTGGGGTGGGATTTGGCTGGAGGGATTCAGTGAAGTGCTTTAATTTATAGCAGTCCTACATAGGATCATCCACCAGGTTTTATTTCTTATTTTTTATGACCTCTGACACCCATTCAGATCATTTAGGCAATGAAACTATTTGAGATGCTATTTGAGGAAACATTGAAAGTTGATATCATACCATCATCTTAACACTTGAGTGCCTTGGTGTAGTAAGGCGCGGTTCTCACACTGCTCTAAACAATGAAATGAAATAAGTAACTGGTCCAGGGGTCTTTCCATGCCCATGTTTGCTCCAATGAGGCTGCAGGTTGTCGTGTGCCTATTATACATCAGGTGGCAGTATTGAGATGATGCTGTGACTAACATGAGTTAATATTGAAATACCCCCCTACATTTTACTGTATGCGTGAAATTTCTGATAAAGCCTATATTGAAAACACTCAGTTTCCACCTATTTACATTGAATAAGTTCTCAATTTAAGTGCAGCTTAAGTATGTTGTCTAATTGGTCACTCCCTCCACTTTAGTGGTTTCACACGTATGCTCTCTCCCCAGCCAGCATTTGTTTTTTTTTTTAATTTCACTCTGCTTCCTTTTCATTTCAAATCTTCTTAAAAGCTCTGTAAAACTAATCTTTGGCCTTTAACATTTGCTGTGGTCAAATGAGGTCTCTCACCTCAAACGACTGGGCCCTAGATACTGTAACTATTCCTGCCCTTCTTCAATATCAGGCTTAAATTACAAATATCTCACAGCAGAGATGAAACCCATTAAGAAAGGCTATGAACGTCTGTAATTCGAGAAAGTGAGGGATGCTCCGCCATCATATTCTGACGTTTATATTTGAAATTCTCTTTTGTTGCAAATTTGTGGAATATTTAGAAATCAAAACCTCATGTTCCCCTGGTTTAATAACCATCTAGGGTTAGTAAATTACTTGCTTACTAAAATATCAACTTCCTGATAAGAATTGAAAGTTTTCATAGGTGTTTGCCCCCTCACGCTGCAGCAGAAATAGAAGTGACCCATATTCTCCTGTCACCCTCTTCTTCCCAGCAGAGCAGTGGTTTGCCATCTGAGAGAAAGTTGCAAATAAATGTGCCGCACTGACAGAAGTCCTGTGAATGTTCTGGCCCAGAAACTCTATCCTGTCCCCGAGCTCCTCTGCTGGGTCACTGCAAGTCCTCGGCTTCCTCGGGCCAGCACTGCTGAAGCTCTGCCAGACACCCAGTCCCCCTATCACTGTTTTCTCAGACCCCCCCATCTCTGTCTGCCAGAGCTGCCTTTGATCCAACAGTCTGCACCAGGCAGGGCCAAAACTCTGCCCCCCCCCCCATCTGCAATCACACCAATAAACATTTCAAGCCTACACAGTGGCTAAGACCACAGTGCCAAAAAGCCAGTGAATACTGTCCTGATGTCATCCACTACAAGAGCAAATCAAACAACTTCCCTGCAGCGAAATGTAACGCAAAAATATTCTCTTTCAAATTAAAAAACTGAGTTAATTTAATCTTTAAAAAGAACAAATATATTGTGACATTTTCCGTTTCACCTACACAGTCAATAGACAGATATGTTCTTGTTGTCAATACAGAGTTAACGTCAGTATAGTATTCATATTTATTATATTTGTGGAGGAAGAGTGGCCTTATGCTTTAGAGACTCTGAAGACACAAACTTTTATTTCAGAAACTAATTTCAAAGACTCAGATTTATAGATGGTCTATTATTAAAAAATGGTAACATCTGTAACATAGTTTTCATGGTGAAGAGATGATGACAAAATGGAATAACTTGACTCACAGCTGGAGCGATATTTGGGCACAAAGTGTCTTAATTTACTAAGCTTTATGGTAGTAAACAATAAAATAGTCTTTCAAATAAGATATTTTCACCTACACAATTATTTAAAAGAAAATAGGCTAGATCTTGAGTACATGTTGTGTAAGTGTAAACATAATTCACACCATACTCTTCCACCTAAGTCGTCAGGCTGAGGTTGCCAGAATGACAAACGTGTCATTTTCACAGCGGAAAGCTGCTCATGTTGTTAACTGGAGAAACTGAAGCCCCCTGAGCCCCTGGAGAGGCCGGACCTCTTAAAGTGCTCAATGTAACATAAACACATGAGAGAGACTTCAGCTCATCTTGACAAGGCAAAAGCAGACAAAAAACACATTCATGTTTGACGGCGAAAAGTAGATTTATTTATAAACTCTTCTGGCAGGGAAAGAAACATAGCAGAGAGGCAATATTTAATTTGTGTTTTACTTGAATTACTATATTACATAATTTTCCATCTGAACTATTGTAGCTAAACATTATAAAAAGAAGTTCATCCTGAGATCATCACCGTACAACATATCATCAAGAGACTGTGCAGGCCTTATGAAGACTTGACCAGTGCAGAAAACTCTGGAAAAAGAGAAAGAAAAGCTGAATTATAAAGTCCTTTTCCTACAAATTCTTCTGCTAACAGCATCTTCCTGCATCCATCTCCAACAGCTACAAAAAGACCTAACATAATGAAGTCTGTAATTCTGGCAGTGACACATTGTGTGAGGTGATTGTTGTACCTGCACTTCAGTTGCCTATAGCAACAAACAAAACAGAAAATACAATGCAGCACCTATAGATAAGTGCCCCTCAGACCTGCCTACCTTCCCAGCCGATCTTCCCATCTCCATCTGAGTCTCCCTCCAGGAGGAAAGCTCTGGTCTCAGCTGCGGTCAGGGGCCTGGCTCCTTTGGCAAAGTTCTGCAGGAACAGTCTGATGGAGAACGGGGAGGTAACACCACAGTAAGAGAACATCCTAACATCCAACAAAATAAATATATAAATAAATAAATGTGCTGCATCTGATAGAAACCCAATACCGCAGCTCAAGTGTACAGAAAGTATCGTCCTTTTCTGTTCTCAGAAAACATTTTGATGAAGTACAGCTTGATACATGAGATGGTGTGCATATTCATATACATGGGATATTTGTATAAAACTCAACTGTAACTCATCCTGCTCTATGTAGCCACTTTTGTCCTGGTCCAAGATCTTAAAGACCCGCTCGATCTCTGTTGGACTTTTCTTGGATAAACCCACAGTTTTGAAAAACATCTTTGGGCTAAAGGAATCCTTCGCTGAAAGTGAAACAACAGATAAAACTTGATTAGATCAAGTAAATTAAAATATTGATGCACAGTAGGCAACAACTAGCATCCCTATTCCCCCGAAGTATCATGTAATTACAGTGAAATGCATAACCAAAGGCCTCACCTCCTGGGACAAGAACAAATATTTCAATATATAACCCAATATGACCCCCCAAAAATGGCTTCCTCACCTTTACAAGCATTGATAGCTGAATTGATGTCTGAAGCTGCAAGAAAGTCGGTGATAGCCATGGTCGTGGAGACTCTGTTGTGCTGGATGTTGCAGCCTGGTGTAATATGTGACCACTGATGGGCAGAAAGACACAACTGGTGACAGTGAATAGGCTTTACCCCCCCAGTGTCAGAAACCACCAGTGTCCTTCTGTCTGCTGTCACCTGCAGCTGACCACTTCAGACATCGTGTGTGTGTGTGTGTGCGCGCGTGTGTGAAAGGGAGGCTGAAAAACCAGAGTATCTTGCATTTGCACAACTGTGTTTTAAAGATTTCTGTGGAGGTTCAAAGGTCATAATGGATTCGAATCTACCAAAACAGACCCAGGTCAGGTTGCATCTGTCTGTAAACAAAACAGCACTCAGTGAGGTTATATTTGGTGCATCTAGAGGGAACCTGGCTGGCCTGCATTTCCTCTTCACTAGTGTTTCCAGCTACAGTTGCTGCCTGCCCGTGGTCGTCCCTGGCAATGTTTCCACAGGCTGTAAACATCCTGTTATTATGGCCTCTGTCACTTTCAGGCTGTGCTCCATGGAGCTGTCTCCACTCACAGTCACCTTGTTCTCACATGTTTAAGCCTATAAAAAGCTATGTTCTCAAATGAGTGTGTTCATTTAAAATGATAAACAAAGGGTATACTGTAGGTATAAGATAAGTGTACAATTCACTTACTCTGAGTGGCAAATTAACAGTTAATTTAATGTGTATGTTTACATTTAGTCTAAGTCCCTCCTAAATTCCTGTTAACTACTAGTAATTTCAAACTATAGTGAAGTAGTAAATTGGTTTACATGATTAAAACTTATTGTTGCTAGCTAAATGTCTAGCACCTTCCAACTGAAAGCGCTCAACTCTGTAAACAGGAATTCACTGTAGCCTCACAAGCTGTCAAATTATAATTAGGTCATTTTCATCGGGGAAAGCAATTGGCTATCTGAAAAAATGAACTGAAAAGTTTTATTTATATATGCGTAGATGCATTTACAACACAATAATACATCCTCTGGGCAGCACTGTCTCTTCAGGGCAGACTGGAGGCTACAGTGAGTTGCTATTGGAAAGTTGCGGGGCGGACCAGGATAGCTGGTTATCATGCTAATTTCAGTAGAAGAAAAGACATGATGGAGACAAGAGTTAACATTGAGTGAACTCACAACATTTCCTCTAGACCGGTAAGTAAACAACTGTTATGCTAATTTTGGCTATGTAGCGATAGCAAAACTTACAAAAAGCTTCTTTAAGAAAACATAATTATGGCAAATTAATGCCAGTTTTGTCCGTTAATTCAGTTAGCTATGACTGTTACACCTGGCACTTACTGGATGTAAGTACTTAGCTAATCCTTAAGTAAGAACTAGTTTGAATACACACATACTACATAGGTTTTTTCTATCTGCTCGTAATAAACTGACAACTGAGTGTATATTAGTAATTATCAGTTGTATGCACAAACTGCAAAGTGCCTGACTGGAATTAATTGGTTGATTTCAGTGCTGTTCTCACCTGTGAACTGTTTCACCTGGCAGCCTAAAAATGTTCTTTAATTTAATAGTTTTACCATATATTATTATTATCACTATATGTTTTACCTCTCCTCTTAAAATGTAATTTAAGACGTTTACTCAGAGACATAACTTACTTTGTACTTTTATCTGAGAACAATTTTACAGTGATTTTACTTCAACTGCAGTAAAATGTCTTTTCAGTAAAAGTAGTTAGTGACCTAGTGACTGTTGACGTACTCACGTGCTGACGTCATCGTAGTGTCACATCTCTAGACTTTGTTACTGGCAGAGTTTATTGCTGCTCTGTCTAAACAGTTCTGTTTCCTTCATCACAGTGACAAACTACCTGCTGTACATATAAACTTACACTAGTTCTGCTCCAGCACCCAGAGCTCTTTGCTCTGTTTGGCGACTTTCACTAATTCAGCAGTCGTTTACATACTGTTCAGATCAGCTAGTTACATTAGCTTAGCAGTTAGCGCTAGCTTCTTTCTCTCTCTTGCCAGGTGTGTCTTGGACCAACAGAAGAACTTGTTCGTCAGAGTGTGGTGTTGTTGTAACTTCAGTGTAGAGGACTGTGATGTTTATTACAACTTCACGATGTCTGCTGTCTTACCTTCGACGTACAACTCCATTTTGTCTACTGTCTTGCGTTGGACACATAGCTCCGCTCGTTAACCTGAGCCGCTCTAGTCTGTGACCGTCTATGTACAGAGCAGCCTTCAGCGTGACAGGCTAGTACTCGTGACGTCTAACCAACCAGATCGTGTTGTGGGCGGGACATTGCTTCACACCGCAGAGTGGAAACTACAAATCAGGGACAGGCAGCATCAAAGCCGAAGTTTTGCGTTTTAAAATTATTTACTTCATCGATCGGCTAGAGCCCGGCCAGCATCGGAATGATCTGATATGACTTCACTCCAAACATAGTGCGAACAAGTTCTCTCAAACATTGGTAGGGACAACTCTGTCCTCCCAAAATATTATGCAAACCTATGCCCTTGTATATGCACAAACTCTGGGTGCCAGAGTTTACTGATCCTTGAGACAGGTTTTAAATAGATGCATTTTTCAGTCAGTTTTCATGTGTCCCCATGCAGAGTATCAGTTTAAATGAAAACCTAAAAACCACCAAAACTGGACATGACAAGTACTACCTGATGATGACAGCATATAGTTGAGAGGGGTTTGCAGTGCAAGGCTGAGCCATATCTTTGTCAAATTTGAAGCTTTTTTTTAAATTTTTTTTTTTTTATGTGAGACTGAAACTGTAAGCCGAAAACAACATCTACTAGTTGCATGTGCACTTTTTTTTGTTGTGCTGTGAATCAATCAATGGGACTTGGTGGAAAACCACCTGCTGAGGAATTCTCACACTTGCAGGTGCCTTGGCAGTTTGCAGCTATTACATACAGGAAATGGAGTGTGGTTAGCTGGCAAAATTATAGACTTTTGTTCTGACAAAACACACAGCCCCCTGTATCTTTCTGCACCACATTTGACCTCTTTTGTGTAACTGAATTATAGTCCATGTGATTTCATATTGACTTTATCGTGCTTGTTAATGCTATTATGATTCGAAAAGCCATGCTTTCCGCAGTTTCAGTGCACATATTTCTTTGTAGCTCCCTTGTGTGAGGGGCTTCTGCTGGGCTGCGTCACAGTGGCCCTACCAGGCAGCACGTGTGGGCCCTAGGCCCGGTCAGAGTGACGTGAGCCCGGCTTCCTCAGGATGGACTACAGTGAGGCCTGCAGTAACCAGAGGGGCAGAGGAATGACAAAAACATCCTCTGTTCCCCCTCATGTACCTGCCCCCCTTGGCCTTGCCCCTTTCCACGGTCCGATGCTTGTTTTCAGGAAGACCAGGCTTCCTGCGTGATGGAGCGGTGGATGAGAGGAGGAAGAGGGGGATGGGATAGACAGGAAAAGACAGACACAGAGAGAGATGGATGGGGATGGAGTGACGGTCCTGTGCACAAAGTGATTTGGGGGACTTTGTTGCAATTGGTGGTTGTTTTCTTGACAGGTACGAGCAGCTGTTAGGGAGTCTGAACAATGGAAGCAGATTACTCTACAGATCTTCTACGTAGATAGAAAACTTTTTTGCCTTTTTATTTTTTGTCTCTTGCACATGAGAAAAGTCATGTACCATTTTGGCAAACTTAACAGGGAGTGGCCTGATGTACAATTGGGACAAATTAAAGACAAATTTTGTGAGTACACAA
The DNA here is from genome assembly GCF_002260705.1 of Seriola dumerili. Classification (NCBI taxonomy): domain Eukaryota; kingdom Metazoa; phylum Chordata; class Actinopteri; order Carangiformes; family Carangidae; genus Seriola; species Seriola dumerili. The sequence goes on from NW_019174323.1 coordinate 14,096,509, forward strand.
GTCAGTTTTTGGACTTTCTGAATCTGGATCTTTGTACTTTCACTTGCCTGAAATACAGTCATTCCTATTTCACGCTTCAATTTCTGGTGGGAAATACTGCGCAATGGGACAACTGGCACAAGACACGTAAAGCAGCAGAGGTAGGTATCACACCAACAGATGGTAGGTTACACTTTATACAAATTAAAGGCCCTTTCGTATTCTATCAGCACTGGTTAGATTCTTGTTTTGTGCTGAACTGGTTTGCATGTTTTCTGTGTCTATGATATACTGATACAAAGCTTATCTGGAGAGACTGTGCTGCTCAAGTAAACTTTGACAGGATGTCTCATAGACACATACTGGATTTTGTGGGAATTTATTATATGAGATTTGGCTTCACACCAGTCACCACTTTATCATTAATTCATAATAATTTATTATTATTACAACCATAAAGATTTATGGGTTTTATCATTTATGCAGCTAAAATCTAAAAAACATAGACCACAAAGATATTATTCACTGTAGAAAACGGTCTGTGTCCCGCTAACAAAGTTCCTTGGAGAAAAAAAAGTTGGCTGTCTGTAGGATTTACAACCCTGGTGATAACTGGTGCATACCTCGAGTATTTTAATAAACACATGAGACGGACAGACTATATCCCACTCTAAGTTATTGGTATAGCTGTTTATATCTTTTATTTTTTTGTCAATATCTTAATCTTGTTTGAAAAGATAAATCATAATCTGTCATGTGTTTGTGTTGAATACTGGGTAATGCTGTAGTACTGAGGGTGGGAAACAATCCTTACCATTAGGTCATCACTAGATAGTTTTTTTTACATTGGCAATACACGGGAAAACCTTTATGCTGCCTGATGTTCTGATATTGACCTGTAACCTTCGCTGTGTGGACAGAATAAATGTAAAATATGTCTAGAACAGTGTGTCAGATTTCAGGCAGTTGCTCTGTGTAATGCCTTGAGTGGAAACAATTTATCTTGGAAGCCGTTTTAATTCAGATAAATGATAATGTCATCAGGTTAGGTTTAATGTCCTGCTGCATGCTAGACTAAATCTTTAAGTCCCTCTGTAATGACTGAAACGTTTGGCTTCTCAGACAGAGACAGGCAGACGGAGAAGAGGAGAGGTACCCTGTCCACCCATGCATCCCTGAGGAAAGTGGATGCTCCTCCTTTTTCCTGGGTTCAGTTACTGCTTCATCTATTTCTATCTGACCAGCTGTGGTGTGGGCATGCCAGTGACGCTCTCGAATTCACCCACCCATCACCACTATCCACCAACCCCTGTCTTTGCTAACAGTTTTATCTCACGGCTCTGTTTTGGCACCAGTCTTTCAAGCTTTAAATGTGTGGTTGTCTGGCGCCGTGCATGTGTGTGTTTCTGTGTGTGTCCCTCTCTTCCCTACTCGACTGTGTTTTGACACGGATCACTCATCACTGGATGTGTGTGAGTCGGTATTGTCTGTAAATGCGTCTATAGTATTTAGTCCACAGTGCCTTATGAGTCTTTATGTGGGCCTGTGCATGTATCTACAATGAGCATGTGCTGCTGCATTTCAGTTAATTAAATCACAAAAAAAAAGAACTTGAACCACACCAGTCGGGCAACTAACTCCCTGACAGAAAATAATGTTTCACAAAGGTGTTTGGTTGGTGTTGGAGTTTTTTCCCTTTTTTGGGATTTTTTTGTTCCATATTTTACTCCGATATGCCCTAACGCAATAAAGGAATTTAACTATGTGTTTGACTCAGTGCGAGTGTGCCTGAAGTAAGTTCAGTAGCTTCATTTTACCCAGAAAATAATATTTGTTGGGTTTCTCTCCCAACCAACAGCATAATTACACTTTTTAATCTCACTTTGTCTCTCTGTCTCTCTATAATTTTCTATGCTTCAGTGTTGGCCTGCGGCAAACTTCAGGCAAGTGACAAGAAAAAAAAAAACAAGTTTTCTGTCACTTTACCATTAAATGATTATTTAGTAATAAATGGAAAAGATACAGGTGGCAAACCGAAAGTTGTCTAACCATCCTGACGATGTTTCATTGAACATCTACATAAGTTAAAGGGATACTTTGACTTTTTTCAGGAACATACTTATTTGTTTTCTCGCGAGGAGTTGGATGAGAACGCTCACTCTCGTGTCTGGATGCTAGCAGCTGACCTGCCCAGCTTTGCTTGCAAGACTGGAAGTGGGGGAAACAGTTAGCCTTGCTCTGTTCAGTGGTAACAGTATCTGCCTATCAGCACCTCTAAAGAGCACTAAGTTCACACATTATATCTTGTTTGTTTAATCCATAGAAAAACCAAAGTGGACAAACAACAAGTCACTGTTTTACAAGAGGTTGTGTGCCAAACTATTTTTTGACCCGGGCAAGTTGCCAGACAACCAGGGGAGACTCCAGAGAACTCTGGCCAAGGAATTACATAACCCACTGCTAGCTGTTTCCAGTTTTTATGCTAAGCTACATTAGCCTACCACTGGAGGTAGCTTCATATTTAGCATAACACTGTCAAGCTTTCCAATTTCACATAGAAAAACACCTGTGTGGTGTGTCAGAGCCTGGTAGAGCGACTGTACATTATGAGATACATGTTAAATACATAGAGATCAAGCTGTTTCCATTGCGCTTGGTCCTGGCCACTCTATTTCTCATCTGTTTGAGCTGTAACTAAGGGGAAATCCTGACTCATTACATTTTTGACTTAAATGTGTTTGCTGCTGTGCAACTGGATCAGGGGCCTGATGAATACCAGCCAGCTTAAGATGCAAGTGATAGGATTTGTGCTGGGACAGTACAGGGTGAGGGGGTTGATGGGTTTGGGAGGGGGAGTCAGGGACTCCCTCGGAAGTCTCTGAGGCGGGGCAGCTGGGTGGTTGCAGCAAAAATAGCGGTGTCAGGGCGAGAGACTCTGGCTGGATTTATAGGTGTGTTGGACAGATGGATGTACGGGACATAGTACGATAGATCTGACAAGCTAAGACCCTTCCCAAAATATATTCCCTGAACAGCCCATTCTCTTTGTTACAGAGCCCGTACAACAGCTAAGACAAGTCTCCATTTAAAAGTAAGGGATTGACATGAGAGTGCAGTGTACTGTTTCATGTTTCTATAGTGTGAGGTAGTGTGATATACCCCGGGGCAGTGCCTGATTCCCAAATAAAGATATTTATGTATATTCCAAAGCCACAGGCCCCTGTAAACCTCATCACATTTAAGATTAGCCGCTGAAACAGATCTGCTCTTATCTGATCGGGGCTGTGTATGTGTGTGTAAATGAGAGCTCTGTCAGCGAGCGTTCAGTCTCAAGCCTTTCCATAAACACTTTAAACCAGTCGAGGAGGTCCACAGCTGTCTCAGCCTGCGCCTGTTCAAGTGTGTGCGCCTGTGTGAGTGTGGTGGCACAGGTCAGAGGTCATGGTCATGCTTTTCAACACTTTTCCTGTCGTCTTTTTCCTGCCAGCAGTACTGACATTTCAAGTAAATTCCTCCTCACTTGTGTGTGTGTGTGTGTGTGTGTGTGTGTGTGTGTGTGTGTGTGTGTGGCTACTGCGTGTTAACTGTATGTTCCTGCTGAAATATCATTTTGCCCTGCTCAGCTGGTCCCTTAGCTGTGGTTTGATTACAGGACGGGATGAGGTAAGTGTTTACATACACTGTCGCACCCATTGCTCAACCTTTTAAATGGCACAAGTGCAGAGACTGAAATGCGTGCACACGAAGTGAGAGACAGGCCTTTCATCACTGGTTTTAGTACCAGACTGATATAATGGTTAAGTGTTAAAAGCTGTTGTCTTTCTTGGCCTTTGTTGCATGTTGTGTTCACAGTTTGTGTTTGTGTTTTAAACCAACTCCGTCGCTCTGCTGCCGTACAGTGGTAGCCAGCTGCAATGACACGTTGCAAAGATGTTTTTAACCAACAGAATAACAGCATCTCTGCCTTTAGTTATCACGTTGATGATTTGTTTGTGTTGTAGCTCTCGGTTTGTAATTACCTATACGTGGAGACACTGCAGAAATAATACATTTGTCCTTCAGATCCATCCATAACTAGCTGCACCATCCCTCACCATCAATGTAAGTGTAGCTCTTGAATATGGTGCAAGCATTTATTAGGTTTTCATGCTTTGTTAAACACAACTGAAAACTTAATTAACATGAATATACTGTATATAGAAATAGTTTTCTGTGTGAATCTGCTTTACCATTTTATTTAGATGCATATTCTAAACTAGTATGTTTTACTTGATGCATATGAACTTCGGATCTCGGGGGTGTTTGTTTGTGCTTTGCATTTTGCAGAACTTATGAAGTTGTATTAAGTGAAATAGAAAAATGCAAGCTCTTACAGCTCAAACAAAAATCCATGCAAATGAGAGCTTTGAAGTGAGCATATTTCTTTTTCTTTTTTTGTTTGTTTGGTGAAGCAAGACAAAGACAAAGAAGGTGACATAACATAACGTAACATAATGTAACATCACAGCATACACTACTACCGTGTGACAAAACAACTGACAGCTTTTGGTTATTGCTGTAGATTTATATAATTTATATAAGTGGGAATATTTCTGCTTTAATGATCCATCATCCTGTGTGGGAGTCATTGTTGTCAGCTGTCACTGTCATTGTTATGGAGGCAGTGACATTCCCTCTGACACTTCATGAAAACACCCTGACTGCACACACTTGGGATCTATGGCCTGCGTAGCGTGACTCACTGATCCCACTGTGCACTGTTGTGTACTGATATTTACATCTTCTTTGAAGGGATATTTATTTCTCCCTCTGTCACGAAAGGGATTCTATATGGTGAATGATGAAGTAATAAATGACTCTCAGTAATCTGTGCTCTCATAGCACCAGGAAATGAGTAAAGATAGACTTCCCCCCCCCCCCCACACACACACACACACACACACACACACACACACTACTTCCATCCAACCAAATCCTTCCACCAACACAGACCCACCCTCCTCACACAGCTCCCTCTCTGTTTCATTACACCTCAGCATACAAACACCCCCCCCCTCTTTTCTTTACACTCACACACACTCATAGTTCACCCAATATGGCAGTGCCCTTGGCAGCAGTGGTGCTAGTTCAGGTGGGCACTGTTCCCAGGTCTGGACTGGGGAAGAGCAGGTGTACTGCTGTCAACAGAGGCTCATAAATACTCAGCCAGCGATCTGAGATGGATTACACATTTATGTCATCATATTAAAGACACTCTGTCAGCAAACACTTTTAAGACCCTATAATCTCTCACCCAAGAGAAAAGTCTTCTCTCCCTACAAAGGGAGTTAATGGCATGGCTCACTGCTCTGTGGCCTCGGCCAGTGCTCATTTGCAACAAATTAGTCAGTCAGTTCACGACCACATGCAGAGCTACGCCCTGGCTGGTGTCAGTTTAAATGCAAAGGCTGCAAAAAAAAAGGTTCCCCTGCGTCTTTTACATGTTAACGACAGGGGAAGTTGGAGTTTTATTACTGCTGAAGCTTCGCATCTTGAACAAACGTGTGCATGTCATGACATATTTACCACTCTATATGCTGTTATTTTAGTGTCACATATCACTCCCTCTCGGCCACTCTCCTCTGCAGCCGTGAGACCCTGCTGTGTCCAAATAAAGGCTGCAAACAGCACCGCCGGCGTCCTCACTGGATGTTTCGTTTTCCCATGTTACCCATAGTGCTTTGCGGTGCCCAATTTCTCTGGCGTCGGACAGTGACTTCGGAGACTGAAGCTCCATATGTTCCTCTCGAGTCTTCAAGCATGGTGTATTTGGCATGCTCAGAATAAGCCCAATGATCTCCAATTACCCTCCTCTCACGGATTGTTTGGTGTCACTTGCCGTCTGCCGGGTGGATATGATGATTCTGCGCCTGCAGTGTAAAAGGATAGTTGCACAGTTCTTCTGGCATATACCGTGCAGGTTACAACTCAATTGGAGCAGAGAGACACAGAAAGCCCAAACCAGTTAATTAAAAAAATTCAAATTGAAGTGTCACCTCGTTGCTTAGGCTTGTCCTCACCCTCTTTAGTGCAACAGACACATTCTTTTTCCTAGTTCACCTGCTGATGCGCCGTGAGGTCGGGTTTCCCTGCGCGCTGCGGGGAATCGAGCCAGTCCTCTGTAGTCATGACGAGAGAGTTGGCAAGTCGTCTTTCAGCATACCCTTGGCTAAAGAAGAAGCGTAGATCAGTGGAGAAAATATGTCCAGTGCTTTGCCCTGCTTAAATAAACTACATCAGATAATAAAACACAACTGTTAGGCTCCCTCAGCTTCTTCCCAGTCAGTCAGATGGCCTGAAACCAAAGGCGTATCACTCATTCATCTGACATTTAGATACACAAGTTGTTGAGATATCAGATTATGAGAAACTCAGACAGGAGACATCAATCATAACTCCAATGTGAAAATAGAATGTGAAATAGACCGGAACCGGCTCACATTTTGTGACAGTGAGAAGGCCCACAGTTCCCTGACTGTGCCACATCCTCATATGTTCTGCTAAGTCGGGTGAAAAAAGAGTTGACTACACTGAAACACTGTAAGTTGCAGGTTGCTGGGTGACACGATGGAGGACGTCTGCATAAAAATGAAGAGAAGGGAGAGGAGAATTCCTGTCCCGAAGACAGGAATTCTGAATGGAAACACCATCTGTCCATCTCTATGTCTCTTTTCCTATTTCCTGCTTTATCACCCGTCTCTTCCCCCCTCGTTTCCCCTCTGTCTCGGGAACCAGAGATGGACTGAATGGTGACGTTGTCGCCTCCTGGGAACAACATCCTGATGCTGTCTGGGTGTGTAAAGCAGAACTCCAGCATCAGTGATTTTGTTGCCAGGGGGACGACTGTACCAGCAGGAACATCCTATATAATAAAGTTACTAATGACGATACTAGTGATGAATGATATTATAGTACAACTGACAGCAGCAGCAGAAACAAAGCAGTGTATGCAGTAGCAGTAGGAATTGTGATACTAGTTAGATTTATAGTTGCAGTAATGACCCAAGATGCATCAGTTGCCTTTTCATTTCTATCAGTAAAAGTTGTGATAGCTGAATCAGTGTCAGTCTGATGTTTCTTAGCCAAATTTAAAAAGCCTCACTGCCAGCTGAGTTTTTCTTTTTTACAGCCTGAGAACAAGCTGAAGACTCGACTGCAGTTCTCTCTGCGATTCTGCTTTTAACCTCTAGAGGGAGCTAATGCTCACCGTTGCATCTGGTGAGATCATGCACAAAAAACACTCCCAAGATACTTACCCACAAATCCCTAAAATATACACTCTTAAGACCACAAGACCACTCTTCCCAACATTTATATAAAGTTGTTTTTTTGTTTGTTTCATCAGTTCATAAAACTTTGTTGCAGAGAGGTTTCTGTGTTTTTGTGAATTGCTGCCTGGCCTTTCTGCTTTTCTGCTTTTGCACCTTGCAGTGAATCTTCTGAGATTCTGGTCATGAACTCTTCTATTGATCGTTGACAAGGAAACATGTCAGCCTTACATCCTCCTCGGTGGTGAGGTCGTTCAACTCTCAGCCACACGTGAGCTCTTTCCGTGCATGAACTAATGTTCAAACCACAATTACACGAGAAACATTTAGTAGCCAAGTTCAGTTGCTTTTGAACCCTTGCAACTTGGGCACTATGTGTTGAAATGGCCACATCTCCCCAACAGTTCCTTCAGTATCTGATGGCTTGAAGGCGTGGGATATAAGAATAATGTAATGTATAACGTATAATAACTTTGAAATGGATTTTACTCTTTCTTTAATGATGGAAGGCTCATTTTGAGATAAAATAGTTTTCTTTGGATCTTTGATCAAACAGAGAAGTGTACTGACATAAAACATAAGCATGGCAAACTTGTAATTAATATAACAGTTTCCAGTTTTACTGCTACAGTCACACTGGTATTCACATGAGAATAATAGACAGTAACGGTTGCCTATGTGACAGTGACGCTCTATCAGCACAGACAGCCGCGTTACATTAGACCAGAGAAGTTATTGATCCCCATCTTGCACTCTGCAGAAAGTCCAGCAGCCTCCCGGGAGTGTGCTGTACATGTGAGCTCTTTGTCCTCTCTCTGTCCTCCCATCCATTTATACCTCTTCCTCTCTATCGCCTTCCTTCACTGTCCTATCACCCCCCCCCCCTTTCCTCCTCTGATCTACTCCCCTCATTTCATTTTCCCCCTGACTCTTTCAATCTCTATCCTGCTGGATCCCCCCCCCCCCTCCCCTCTTTTTCTGTGCATCTCTCTGTCTCCTCTCTCCGTCCATATGTTTAGCTTGTGTCTTGCGGTGCCCTCGATGAGCTTTCTGTCGTGCAGTAAAAGCCGGGGGGAATGAGCGGGGCTCACAGAATGCAAGGTAGGAGGAGAAATGTGCTGGTGTCATGCATGGTGGATGCAGAGAGATTAAGCATATTGCAACACATTTTTTGCAGCATCATGATGCAGCAAGATTTCGGAGCGAGGCGAATCAGTTGATAACCATGTTCCTCTCTTTATTTCTACAGAGTTAGAATACTTCAGGGGTGGAGCTGCATTGACGATTTCATTGGACGGTTTGAAATGCCTTTCTACAAGGAGATGCAGTGACAAAGGAAACAAGAAACGGTATCATTTTGATTTCTGTTACTGTGGTGTACTGATGGTCTGATGGAGACACAGAGGGTTTGACATGTGTGTGTCCTCCTCTCTGGATATGGTGGGACCTAAGAGGTCTTGTTCCTGTTTTGGCTGTTTGGTCTTATTAACTGTCCTTCCCTGAGCCCCTCCACCTGTTACACAGTGAGGTGTTAATTTACCTGAAACAGGGCAGATTACAAGCTTCATGGCCTACTGCATACGTGTGTGTGTGTGTGTGTGTGTGTGTGTGTGTGTGTGTGTGTGTGTGTGTGTGTTCCTGTGTCTGTGAGACCATACAGTAGTGTGCGTGTGTGTGTGTGTGTGTGTGTTTCCTTTTACATCCTTTACGTCACAGCTGCTGTGAGTCAGCTCCTCTCTTCCTTTCCTGAGTCACTCATCCAGCGGTTGCTTGGTTACTGCAGAGCGGTGAAAGTTTCCTATTGCGTCTTTGTCTCCGCGGATGGATGGGCCCCGATATTTATTCAAGCACAGGAGTGACTGGCCAAATAATGTATGTGTTTGTGTGCATGCGTGCGTTTGTGTGCGCGCTGTTTCATCCATTGGACGAAGGCTGACAAATCAGTTTTAGTACATCCTGTTGTTAACAGACACTGACGGGCAGTCTGGCCTCTTCACATATTCAGTGGATTAAGAAAAGACAAAACAGACTGTGAAATGGAATTATATTTGTATGTAAGAGCAGGTCCTCTTTAGGCAAGGCCCACATATCATCTTCAGCCGAAGTTTGCTGAATTGTGTTGAAATAGTGTCTCCATGTTACAGAGACCATAAAGGTCACAGGCGCAATTATCATACCAATCAACACACACCATCAACAACTGAGCGCCCATTGGTTCCCACTTTAAACATGTAGCCACTGTCAGTGACGGGCATAACACTAACGAAAAGCTTCGAGTGCCTGAAGTCAGAGTGGTGATTCTCCTTTAGAGACAGTTACAGCTTCTACAAGTGCTCTTTAAAACTGGTAGTTTATTGGCAGATAATCTGTCTCCATTCCACTTACACGATTACTTACTGTATGTGATAACTACGCTAACCAAGCTAAATATTAGCCCTCTTGAATGAACACACAGTAATATTAAATCTCAAATGTATTTATCTACTATTTATCTAAGTTTAACTCACTAATTTCCATATTATAATAACATCAGGGCTAAATTGCCCCTTTTAAAGTACATTATAATTCTGGTTTAATACAACTTGGGTCTTATTTTTGTAGTTTTGTCCATTTGCATCGGTTGTGATAAGTTTATACTTACCAGCTTTATGCTTGTTAATTGCTGAGATCTGGGATCATGTTCACAAAGTCATAAGGGGCAAGAAACATGAGCAGTCACACGATCAGACAGGTTGTAAACACAGTTTAGCCAGACTGTTTTGGTGAGCAATCCCTCACTGAACAGGAAAACAGTATGAGCACAACTACAGCAAGTATTGTAGGACAAATTGAAAGCTGCAAAACTTTGGTTTTATGTTCAAATAAGCTTGGCCTGACATTTGTTTATAACCTCTATGAATGGTTTAACATGTTTATTGCCCAATCTTTTCTCAGTGTTTCCAGATCTTTGATTAATTAGTGATTCTGTTATTAATACTAATAGGAAAAAGGGACCAGGGGTCAAAAATAATATTTTTGAAGCTCTCAGTACTGATGTTTATCACACTGAAATTTATAATGTGGTCCTAAAATAGTTTGATTTCCTTCACTTGTGCATCACAGGATGATGAACTGAATCAAATTAAATGCCACTGAGACACTGTGACTCATTCATACAGGGATGAAGAGCTCCAGTTTTGGATATCTCCAGGTCAGATGATCTTGTCTGATGAGAAGCAGCAGCCAATCACATGCTTCTGTATCCGTGACCAAAGAGGAAGGGCAGCCCTTAACTTGTGGAGGAACGCTGACCGCAGATCGAGTTTGGCAACACGGTCATCATCCTTCTCTCTGTCTCCTCAACACTGTTGTCTTCCAGAGGAGCCAGTCCAGCAGTCAGCACTTACATCTTTAGCTTCTTCTGTCTCAGAGCGCCCAAAGGAGACCCCATGGACAAGACTTATCTTAAACATGCAGGATATTTTCTCTTTGATCACAAAGAATGTAAATTTGACAACCCAGCAGCAAACTACATCAATGGATCAGCCTGATAGGTTTTTCATTTTCTGTGGTGAGGACATACCAGCACCACTTTTTAGTGACATTTGCGACACTCGAGATTGTAGGACATTCATAGGGAACACTGGTTGTCATATCAGTGATAACAACAATGTGTCACCTGATTTAAAAGACCCCACGGCCCACCCGCCCTCTGATCCCAACAACAATTATGAGGATGATCAGAATGAAACAGTCGTCAGAGACAATTTTAATATTCGCACTCGTAAGGGTCTTTTAAAATCCTGTCAGAACTACAAATGTCCTGGAGACTCGTCTGGAAGGGACAGCAATGTGAAGATGAGGAAGAGTGTGTCCTTCGATGATGATGTCACGGTCTACCTGTTTGATCAGGTACTGATCTCCCGCTGTCATGAACACTGTGGCTTGGTTGTTGCTTGAGCTTTGTTTCCCGCTGAGGGTGCGAAGGTGTAAAGGTCTATATACTGTGAAAATGAATCTTCTCAATCAGCTTCTTACTATGAGTGATGCAGTCTGATTTTGTCATTTTGCCATCTTCAGGTGCTTTAAGGGGTAAATACTTTACTTATCTATTTTAGATAATAGATCATTTTACTAATGGTAAATCAAGGTTCTGATGCTTGAAACCTCCCTGCTCTCCAGCCATCACCCACTGTTGTTCTTCGTAGGAGAGGCCCACCGTGGAGCTGCACTCTGAGCCCTGCACATCTCTGCCACGCAGCTCTTTCTGCAACCTGCCAGATGTCACATCAGACGACAGTGGTACAACTCTGACGGACCATGCCACTTGTTTTGCATGGTTTATCCCATTAACTACAAATTGTGTATATGTAACATTACTGAAGACCATCTTGCTGTGGCAGACAGTACGCAAACTCAAATACTGTGCTACTGTACTTCAGACCAGTTTATACTTCGATTTCAAGTATTTCACTTTTTATTCAAGTACAATAATTAGATTATTTAGTTACTTTAGACATTAAGATTTTACAGAAGAATAACGTGGAAATCACATAAAATATGAAGGATTGTTACAGATTAAACTAAATTAATCTAAACATTAAATATATCATAGAATAACACTCACAGAACACTGAATAATTTTGACTTTAGATACTTTAAGTACATTTTTACCAACAACAATTTAACTTTCTGTAAGTAACGTTTTCAGTGCAGGACTTTTACTTGTAACGGCGGCATGTTGCAACTTTGATTTTTTTCCTCTCAGGGAGTCACTGTTTGCAGTCTGTGCCAGTATATTGCACTGAAATGAGCATCTACCTTCAATATCATGATGCATTCTGGGAGTAACAGGATGTTGAATTCAAAACACAGTTATTATATAAAAAAAAAGAAAGAAAAGAATTTACTTTGTTATTGGTTGGAAATATTTTTGCCTATACAGGTGCAGCTAAGAAAATAGCTTACATCTTCACATAATAATCATTTTTGTCATTTACTGATAAATAAATAAATATTTTGACATTAAAACTTATTTGACTATGTTGGGGGGAAAAAACAGTTTTATCCATTTCAAACAAAAGCTTATGACAAAGTAAGAAGATCAGGGCGGGACACTGCAAAGGTTAACAAACTTCAGTGTTTGTATGTCCTGCTAAACCCAGACGCTGCAGGCTGTTGGCAGCTCATTGTCACTAATTGTGTGTTTGGTTGGTTTCGCCTGCAGGCTTGGAGTGGGAAGACGACTTCTCAGCTTTGGAGAAGAACTGCCATTTTCAGCGTGTCGGTCGCTCTCGGCGCTACAGCCTCTCCCTGCCGACACAGAGCTGGGCTGCTCAGTCCAGGCCGGAGCGTTACTTTCTGTCCCAAACCTCCCTGTTCCTCACCCATGTCACTGAGTCAGACCTTGAGCTGTGAGATAAACGGTTAGTGACACACATAAACGCACACACACGTATTGAGCTGTGGTTGCTGATTTTTACGACACAGTGGCAGCCGACCGCAGCCTTTCTATCGCACCGTCTGTCTTCAGCCAGAGGCCGTCTCACTGTCACCATGGTCTAATGTGACATCCACACTTGTTTTTCTTTCAGACAGCCGGCCTTGGTCTAATGGAAAAACTGACTAATCGTCCAGATCTCGTCCTCCTCACCTCTAACTCATCTCCCCACCTCCCTCCTCTTTTATGATGAGTCAGGGATTTTAATGGCTTTTTTTTTTTTTTTTTTTCCCTATCTTTTCCTCTCTGCCCCAAATGGATTCAAAGCACCTGCCGTTCATGACATCACAGCCACGCAGGACTGTGTGACAGTGCATTCAGCTTTAACAGTTGTTGGTATGACATGACCACTGGCTCGGATGTGAAAGAACAGCCAGTTGCGTAACAGCGCTGGTACCTTTCCAGCTGCAAACCTCTTTGGGAGCTGCTACTCACGCCAGCTTGTGTCCTTGGACCTGAGCTGTGAAGCAGTGACACAAATGTGTTCATTTCCAACTTACACAAGTTTAATAAATTGTCATCTGTGTCTGAAATCCCACTTCTATCTTTAAATTGTCGGATTCAACCAATTCCAGGTTAATCTGGTCGAGTATATGTTGTTTATACAGTTTGTTTTGCTCAAACAGAGCATGCTTGTGGAGGCCCTGTTTACTTGCCTCATTACTGAAGTGTATTCAGCTCAGAATTTATCAGCGGCTGCGGCTAAATAAACAGTGTAAGCCTTAGGGCCAATGGAGGCAGAAACTGAACAAACTAAAAGTAATAGATAATGTTTCCACAGAGCCAGCATCAGCGAGGTTTGGTTGATTAGATACAGTGTACCTGAGGAGGAAAGGAAACCTGGCAGGACCAGTCTTAGTGTTCACAAGCACACACACACACACACCACACACACACACACACACACACACACACACACACACACACACACACACACACACACACACACACACACACACACACACACACACACAAGCTGTTCAAGGACACATGCTAAAAGTGTTTGCTTCTGAGAACTGGGAACAACACACCTGTAAATTATTGTTGTTATTCACAATATTTAAACACAAGTGTTAATGTTGCTAAAAGCCAAATCCTTTGACTTCATTCATGAAATGCTTTTAACTGTCAGCTTCCATAAAGTTTGATTTTATTATCGCCAAAGTATTTTCGGATGTTTCGTTTTCCCGACTTTCAAGCTAACGTGCCACTTAGCCTTGAAATTGTTGCATTTAAAAATGCATTTGAAGTATTTTGTGATATATGTTCACTAATATTTTTCCTGCATAGGTGTTTTTTTTAAGATTAAAACAAAAGTCAAGGTATGATAATAAAAGCCCAGTGACAAAAGGGGCATTACACTTACAGTGCATAAGCAAGGAACAAAAGGGGGTGGGGGGGCAGTTTTGCCTCGGATGCCCCTGGAGCAAAGAGACAGGGTTCATATGCAAAACCACACATCCATCCAGTGTGCTTGGGCTTTAGCACAGAGACACAATGAGTGTAAGACCCTATATACTGGGATTTTACATTTTAAGCACAAAGGTGGAAGCTGGGGATTTTAAACTGCGACAGTCACACACTGATATCTGCTCTGCACGGTCCCATATCTCACTCCGTTTATCCTCATCAGTGTTCACACCATGTTCATTTTACCATGTCTGTGCAACATCCTGTGCATTCAACACATCACTTAGGTTAAGACGTTATAGAAGAGATGAGTTATGGATTGTTTAGTTGAAGTAGCTGTTCCACCTCTGAGCATTAATACTAAAAGGAGTTTTACTAGTTATGAAATCTCGAATCTGGAGGAGTCTAAAAAAAAATCATGTCTGGGGAGACTGTAGTTTTCTTGAAGTTGTTCAAACAACAAAAAGGATGCACCCTCAAATAAACACACATTTTCTTTATCCCATGGGAAGTCCATCATACCCGGCAGGAAAGCAGTGTGACCTTGAATTATAAACAAAGGGATCATCTGTAGGGGGGGGGCAGTAATCTGGGCGGGACGTTCATTTTAATAACAGAGACTGCCGAGCAGTCGTACGGGAGGTGGAGCCCGTCTAGAGGAGGGTTCAAACTGGCCTCAAACATCTCTGAGGCGGCTCACTGGCATCACTAAAGACCAGAAAACTGATGATATGAACAAGATGTGGAACAGAAGTCACGGGCTCTAATACATAAAGCAAGACGTTGTCCACATAAAGGGAGATTTTATGTTGGGCTCAACCTACATTTACACTTCTGATGGTTGGGCCCTGTCTGATGACCTCGGTCAGAGGCTCCACTGCAAGAGCAAAAAGGGGTGGGGCTAAGGGGGTGGGGCTCCTTGACATGTTGAGCGATGGCGTGGGAAGCGTTCTTATCTATCTCTTCTGTATTTCCGAGGCGTTTGTGAAGAAAACGTAAGGTTAGTCTATCTGTGATAATAGATAACAACAACAAACTAATGATCAACAAAAAAGAAATCAAAATGATAAATGAGAGCAGGTCTATTTGCCCATAACAGCTACTTTTCTAAAAAATGTGTTTAAATCAGTTACTTTTACTGCAATATTAAGATAAGATGATCATGATGAGCATTTTCTAAAAAAGGGAATAAACATTTCTAAAACTGACCCAGAAGAAACTGTGATTACTACTAGTGCTACTTAACTACATGAATGTTCAGTATATGGCACTTCCATACCCCTGCCCCGTCTCAGGACTCCACTATCTGCCACAGTAGGAAAGGGCAATAATCCCAACTGCCAACAGTTGTGTTTGAGGCCCCAGGTCAAACAGACAAAGCAAGATTACAGCCGATCACACATCCATGTGTGGCAGGGGTGTGTTGGTGATTATTCAAAAAGTGTTAATTATGTTAATTATGTTGGATATTTACTCAGTTCAACTGTAGTTTGGGGGCGTCCAGCGGTCTACGTTACCCTCTCTTCACAGAAGCACTGCAGAGCAAAAAACAAAAAAAGAAAAAACAAAAAGTAAATAATGTGACGTAATTTAAATGAGACCTGGCCATGCGTCTGTACGTTCAGGTGAAGCCTGGAGGACTGTATTCAAATGAAGCAGAGGGAGGTGATAAGCCACAATGGAAATTATGTTAACTGCTCAGCGTTAAAGGAGTGGACGGGGAACCAAAACGCAGTGTTACTGTCTTTTAACCGTCTCGCTTCACTCCTCACAGCAGGCCAAAACAAGATCAGTTCACCTGCAATTCAGGTGAGAAAACACTTCTTGGACATGGACTGTAGCACTGTGGAAGAGCAATGTGTAGAAGAGTGACACAGTATGCTCATATTTAAAGTAAGAAGCACATTGAAATTTCACTCCAGACATGGAAATACATTTTTTTCATCATACTGTAGATTGGGGACGATATCACTTTAAAAACATGTAGTGACGAGTCATGATATCTGCCACCTTCAGTATCTCTCTGAGGAGGCTTTTCATTTTCATCCAAAACATGCACATTCATTTTCATTTCTTTTAAACCACAATTAAATGATGTTTATTAATGTGGCTTTTACTTGATATCGTGACGCCATGATGCTAATATGATGATATTTCTACTTCAGCAGTAGTAATAATGAGAGGAAAAACACTGAGTCGTTGCATGTTTTGTGGGTGATCCTTGATGCTACACAGATATCAGCTATCATCAGTGGTGTAAAGTCATTTTGTACTTGTTACTTTGCTTCATATAACAGCTGTTAGGCTACTAGTTACTTTAGAGAATATTTCACACATAAAATATGTGATCGGTCTATAAAATATGATGATGAACTCTTATAGATTAAAATTTGCTCCACTTCTAAAATCTATAACATCAATAATAATGATATGATATTAACAGCATGATGAATAGTTGAACTTTTTATACTTTGTCTTACTCATAGCTTACTTCTGTATTTCTAAGTACAATTTTGAATGGACTTTAACATGTAATGGAGTATTTCTGCAGTGTAGTATTGCCATTTGTGAGAACTACAACGTTTATTTTGCCTAAGCAAATGATCTGGATAATTGTTCAACCACTAAGTCTTGGGCTAGCAGATAACTTAATTAAAACAAATCTTAATTTAAGTAATTATGAGGGCTACATGGTTTTTTTTTACTGCTGTGACACTGTGGCTGTGCAGCAGGAGGAGGAAGAAGAGGAGTGGGAGGAGGAAGAGGAGGCTGCTGGCAGCTGCGGACAGAGCGAGGAGCCGCAGGGAGCGAGCCTGCTCTGTGATTGGCTGAGCAGCGCGACGTGTACATCAGTCAGCTACAGGTAGCTCACATGTGACAGTTGTCTGAGTGAGTGCGCGGCTCGGTGACGCTCCGCTGCTCGTTCCTCTATGTGATGGTGCTTTCACTGACCGTCTGCATGGTGACGCTTTTTCTGTAAAAGGAGGAGGAAAGTTAGTTTAACTTCCAAGGTAAGGCTTTTTATTTATTTAAAAAAAGAAGTTAATTTCGTGGTGTTTAATTCACTCTCGTTGTTGCCCTGTGTATCATTTACTACAGTGGGTGAATTTGACTGGTGCCTGTTTATCTCATATCAGCTCTGACACTACCGTTGGGGTGATTAAACTTGGGTTAGGGAAATAAAGAGGGAAGGGGAAAACTAAAGGGATGGTGAATCACCCTGTCCTTTTATTTTTTGGTGTTTACACTAATCTGTGTAAAACAGCTTTATCTAATAAGTTTTAATATCAGCATATTTGATAATATGGTTTAAAGACATTTCCATTGCTTGTGAATTCACAACAGCATATTTCAACATGTAATAGTCACTGACACCGGGACGTTTATTTACTGATTCATCGGCTCCAGTGTTTCAAGCCAAACCATTTTCTGGTTCAAGTGAAGTTAAAGAGCACTGCTGCTGCTGGCTGGTCTCTGTGTTTTTGTGAGTGTAACCTTGAAATGGACATTATCTCAGGACTGTGGGGATAAGGGAGGCATAGATTAACAGACCAACATCATGGGGTTTTCACACTGCAAGAGGCTGATTAGATACAACAGGATGCAAGGCTGTTTGAATTGGAGAGAGGCTTACACAGTAAATTGGGGATTACAGGCTGACTGAGAGAAAAAATTTAAAGATTTTCAGCTTGTTCTCCTTGTCTCTTAACATTCATGTCTTTTCTTCCAGGCCTATTGAAGCTGTGAGATCTACACTGTCAGAGAGAGAGAGAGAGAGAGACAGAGAGAGAGAGAGGGGAAGGTGGCAGCAGGATGAAGTCCAAAGGGAAGGCTGTGAAACCATCCAGGAGGACCTGGTCTGACCCGGAGCCAGAACTAGAAGCAGACACAGAACCAGAGCCTGGCTCTAGTGAGCAGGAAGGCTCAGAGGCCTCAGTGCGGATCGGCGGCTCCTGGAGGGGGTCGCTGAGGAGCGGGGACAGGAAGCGTCAAGGAGGAGTGGGTGGAGGGCGGCGGCGGAGACAACATGGCTCCAGCACCAAAGAACGCAGCGTCCGCCGACTGGAGAGCAACGAGCGGGAACGCCAGCGCATGCACAAACTCAACAACGCCTTCCAAGCGTTGCGCGAGGCCATCCCTCATGTGAAGACTGACAAGAAGCTGTCCAAGATCGAGACACTGACCCTGGCTAAGAATTACATCAAAGCTCTGACCACCATCGTCCTGGACATGTCAGGGGCCTGCCTGCCGGCCGGCGGGGTCCAATCAGAGGCCAGCGCCGCCAAGCTTCTCCAGTGCTACCAACAGCACCTGGAGGAGGAAGGGGAGGAGGGTCTCACCCAGTATCTCACCCACATGCACAGCTTCAGCCAGGGCAGCTAACAGTGGCTGCAAGGTGGTTCGGAGACCAGGAGAGCACACGGAGGCTGGTCTCCACGGCAGAAAGGTGTGTGTGTGTGTGTGTGTGTGTGTGGAGAGAGACTTCTAGGGCCAAATCTGAAACTATAGCCAGTTCCTACGGTGCTCACGCTGCTCTGAGGTCTGGTCAGAAGCGGTGTCTTCTGTAGGAACCAGGAGCTGTTCCACATCTGTGGTGTCTGACAATAAACACATGCTTGAACATTCAAGAGGTGATATGTCGAGAACTTTCAGGACCGTTCGCCTCGCAGACACAAAGTGTGCAGACTGGACATGGACCGTGGTTGTGAAGTGAAAAGACTCATTTGTTATTGTACTCAGAGAGGAAGGGCTAATCTTTCACCATTCTGCCTTTTTTTTTTTTTTCTTCTTCTTCTTCTTGTCGTCGTCTATGGTTTGAGCTGAGGCAGGGACTTGTTCTCCTTTGTGTTATCTTGTGATCTCGAGTATTTTCTGTTGAGAAACCTGCTCTAGTAGCCTCTAGTCATAACTGTCACATTCAGGAAGAAAAAAAAAAAAAAAGAAGGCAAGCAGCAAACCTAAATATTGAAATGTTGAAGCTAGAAAGTCTGTTTGTTCATTTGAGAACACGATTTACTTCTTACAGGCCGTGCACTCATACAGTGGCTGGAAGGCAGAGATGATGTTTAAATTGTATGTTTGAAGTTTTTTTTTCTTTTGGAGGACACTGTAGTGAAAAACACCAGGAGAGGAGAAGATATTTGAGAAGTTATCATCAATAAACACGTTTATTTATTGACAAGGACTGTTATTTTGACCATGCATAACACTTGAGAATTGTACTCCACAATGTCAACAGCATTAATGTGTTGCTCACTACACAGTAACACAGTTTGACGTTAGTTATTCACAGATAATACAGACGGATCTCTGTACACTTTCAACATTTACAAATGCTGCATCATATTTAGACAGTTACTCACCATATGGGTGAATTTAGGCAGCTGTTAACATAAACTAACGTCTGAACAGATGCAATCCAGCAGTGTGTATGGTCTATGAATATGTATTAATGGAAAACTATATTTTAAATTCATTGCTCTTTGTCAAACACTATTCCACCGTTAGATATCACCGCAAACAGCCACTACACTTGCTGTATAATACTAATATCTTTACAGATTTATAACAAAATATAGTGTTTTTGACGAGTGTTTTTCTCACTGCTCGGTCATTCTGCTAACATCAGTCCAAAGGAAGTAGACAACAAGACAACATTCTCCTGAGAAAGAGGAAGGTTCAGTTTTAGCATTTCAACCACAAGACTTTTACAAGCGATCCACATTTTTCCCTTATTTACAACAGTAATCATTGCACATACTCCACGACAGTAACAGAATAATCATAACATGTTTGGTTTCTTTTTTTTTTTTAAGAAAATAACATCAAAATCTTTATAAAACATAAGCCAACTGTGTGTGCAAGGCAAGCAGCAACCACCACAGGTAAAGTAAGCCATTGCAGATCTGGTCACAGCTGCTACATGATGGTTTCCAAAAAGACACACAGCTGTATTTAAGTTGATGGGTAAAACTCTAAGTCCCATCTAGAAATAAAAAGTCAATATATTTTTTCTGCAAGACGTTAAAGTAGCAGCTCTTGATTTGACTCCTTCCTACAGTATGTGTCTTCTACCATTAAAAGAGACGAAGGGAATGCTTTAACCGTCACACTCAGCCATGGTGGTTTCTTCTTGCTCATCTGAGCTTCACACAGAATTTGGAATAAAACCAAAGTTAGGCTACAAAAAGTCCCGGTCAGAAACTTGTGGGTGACGAACAGAAGCTGCATCTTTGCTTTTTCTGCCGTCTGTGTCATAAAGTTATACAGCAGTGTGTCTGATGAACAGACAATAGAAGCCGCCTGGATCAAACATCGTCCTGTCTGCTTCATCCAGTGTCCAGAGTAATCAGGCTTTACTCTGTTTTATCATGTGTTATTAACCTGTTGCCTGCAGGCTAAGATGAAATATCATTTTTATTTTTGTACACAATACCAGCCCTGGAGCTGACAGCTGAGTAGCTACACAATTGTAATTC
>NW_019174323.1:14117187-14120449 GCF_002260705.1 Seriola dumerili
AGATATATATCTATATATCTATATATATATATATATATATATATAGATATATAGATATATATCTATATATCTTACAAAAACAAAAAAACTCATAAAATACATCTTTTAAAAAAAAACCTCACCCTTCCACCTTCACCTTGACTTTACACGTGGTAAAGAGAGCGACCACCCAACCAACAGAAACATCACACCCTGATAAATAAATAAACAAAATGCATTAAGACCGTCACGTTCAGACACGCAGAAACAGCAAGAAATGACAATGACAAGAGAAATGCCCGTACCAAGGAGATGAATGCTTAGAACAAAGAACAACAGTCAGAGACTAAATAATCTAAACTTTCTGCTACACGGACTCGGGTGACATGAGGGCTGGAGGCTGCTCTCTGGAGTTTCAGTTAAACTGTGACTGCTGCTACTTCAGCGTTAAAAGTAGAAATGGTTTTAAACAAAACTTTACTACCATGGTAATATAGTTGAGGATGTCTATGCGCAGTATGTGTGCAACCTTTGCCTGTGTGTGCATCTAGCATCCCACAGCATTGCCGTTGACCTCCGTGTTCCTGACCAGGAGGGGGCTCCGAGGGGCCGGGGCGGACGGGTCTGTTAGAGAGGGAAGACGGATGCGGGGCGGCTCCATGGAGTTCCCTCTGATTGTGATGTGATCCCATCCACCCTAAAAGACAGGCGGAGACAGAGAGGGAGAAATTAGCTCTGGCCATTTATCTTTGTTGGCAGGTAAACCTATTTACCATCTGGCTTTAAGCACTTAAACTCATTTCAAACGAATACATTTTTATTGTTTTTTATCTGCTGTAATTTGCTCAGGTTAATATGTGAAAAACTTACTTGTTGCAAAGTCAAAGGAAACACCTGATATTCACTTGACTGTTAGTTACAATGACAATATACTTTTAGCCGAGTGCTGGATATTCTGGTTTTCAAAGCCAAAGATGTGACCGCATGTTCAAGAATGTCAACTTATAAACAACCAATACATTTTAAGACACTTTCAATTTTCCTCCATTTCACTCACACTTTCATTAAAATAAACACTTCAACTCCAACTGCGTATGATGAAAACATTGCTGCATTACATTTGCTGCATTTAGCATGGTCTTACTTCATCTCTTCATTAAACGTTTCTGAGACTCTGTATATTTATAGTCCAGCATGAGTGGAAAGGATGGGGTGTTGGGTAAGGCGAGTTCAATGAATGTGTGAGCTATTTCTGATTGCAAAATCAAGTTCATAACTTGGTAAACAGATAAAAGAGATACACCCCTTACCCCAATGCCGTAGTCCCACAACTGTCCTTTGGGCTCCATGGGTTGGACTCCGAGTCGATGGCACACTGTCCCACAGCTCAGACTGTGGCTGCCCTGCACCTTGTCTGCTATGATCCACACCTTCACCCCCACAACAACAAAACAACAGAAAATACTCACCAAACAACATAAAAGTATCACAACATTGATCATCTTAACTCATCACTGCATTTAGCAATTATAGCAATAAGCCACACATTTCGAATAACGAAATATATTTTAAATCAATAGTTCAAGTTGCATCGGTTCCACGTGTTGGCAGCTTCAAATGAAAGGAGAATAAATGTCAAATCTGAGCTTCAATAGTCAGAAATCTTGCGATGTATCATCCATACGCCGTCTACAACAAGCTCGTGTTTACCAACCCAGCCGGCCACGATGCTTCATACCACAGAAAATCAAAAAGGCACAGAACTGCTGAATTAATGTGCCGGCTATCACATCCACATCAGTTACACAAATGTAGAGGCAAGTCTTCTGGTAAATATCCTGGTACCCACCTGGTCCAGAGGCCCTACAGAGACCTTGCGAACATTATTAGAGATGTGTTCCCAGGAGGAGCCCTGGGGGTAGCTGGGGGTCACACCCTGTCTGTACCACAAGTTTCCTAGACAGGAAATTGCCACATCACAGACATGATCAGAGTGAGTCTACCAAGAAACATAAAGTCTCTCAAAAGCATAATTTAAAAAAAAAAAATAGAATATATTAGGTTTCCAAAAATGTAAGTGCTAAATACAAATGCATTTTTGCTTCACCATTTTCATCTACAGTGTAGACTGATGTCCTCCCGACAGACACCTGCTTTAGCTTCTGTTTGGCCGGGGAGGGGATGTGGTACCAACAGTCTCCTGCAGAGGGAGACACAACACAAACATAATACAACAGCAGTAAAACTCAGGTCTGTTTGTAGCATCAGAGGCTGGCAGCTTCGACTTCCTTAACTCTTCTCATTTTAAATAAATCTTAATGTTTCTGATTCCAAGTTGACAGGGACGGATCACAGTTTCTCCCACTGACCTGCAGGGCTCTGAGGAGAAACAGATCCCCGATAAAAGGCAGAACCGTCCTTTGCAATGGCCCAAACCTGGCTGGCACCACCGATGGAGACGGACTTGAAAGGCTGGTCAGTTCCTACGTGGAGCCACGAGGATCCCTGAGCGACCAACAAGAGGATGTTAGAACAATTACTTCTCAAGTACCTCTTAGACTGTTTTTGTACTGGAAGTGTCTTTTCATTGTCCATATTTAGCTACTTATGAACAGGAATCAGACATAAAAATATTCTTCTGCAGTCCTGTATCAAAGTCTTCCATGACTTCAGTCCTGATGGGCTAAAGATAATTAGAGGATCCCACACACTGTCCCAATGAGGGGCGATGTGGTAACTTGAACTAATGTATTCTACATTCGTGATGCGAGCAGGAAAATGCCAGTGAATGTTTATTGATGACTCACCAAAGTGGTGCAAAACCTGTTCATGTCTGCTTGCATATCATTAATGTGACTCACAGCAGGTGTCAGTGCGGTGACTCCCAGTCGGCAGAGCACGTCTCCCTTGTTGCTGATCGCCCACAAAGGAACCACGTCCACGCTGCTCTGAGCGGCACACGGCAGGATGGTCACGTCACTCAGTGGGATGGGTGGGATTTCTTGCCAGGGTCCTGTAGTGGTCAGTTTACATTTCCTGTGCAGGAGGAAAAAAATAAATACAATTGCTCACATGTGCCCTGAACTGTAACATCTGCAGCTGAAGAAGCTGCTGGAGTGGGAGGTGTGGCAAATGACGCAAATCAAACATCAATCATTGTAAATATGTTTTCTCTTACTGTGTCCAACACCTCCACATATATGTCACATCAAATATTCAATACTATTTAAAGATCTATAGTAAAAACCTTGTGATTAGGACGTCACATTAACAATATGTTTTC
>NW_019174323.1:14120474-14125151 GCF_002260705.1 Seriola dumerili
CTAATTGTGTAATAATTAACCATAAAGTATATTTTCCAACTGACCTATTGTCTCTATTGACTCTCTCTCACACACACACACACACACACCAACACACACACCACCATTGTTGAACAAACGTATTGGAGACTAATATGCCAGTGTTGCTTTTTATAGTACCTGGCCATCGCCTGCGACGGACAAAGTCCTTCATCGTTTTATAGCCGTGATATGACCTGTGCGGTGAGATGGGGAAGAGGAAGGAACAAAAACAGAAATAAGTGAAGGTCATGACTATGAGGGCAGCATAATTTGAACCAACAGACACAGCAGGTGTGTTTGAGGAATTGCAAATGAAACGTACGCCGGAAAATCAGCTGCATATTGCCAACCTTCTCTGTCTGTCCCCAGAGACACTGTAGTCGATGGCCCAGTCAGACACCTGAAAACGGCACATATGGAAGTGAAACAGGGTAAAAAACATCTGATTTTAACTACACACCTTTTCCCATGATAATTCAAGACCCAATATTTATAGTATCAAATAAAGTTAACTGAGAACAGAACTGGTTTCAAATCACGACAGGGTGTTTCCATGAGAGTGTGTGTTTGTGTGTGTGTTGTGTGTGTGTGTGTGTTAGCTTACCCATGTCCACCTGAGGTGAGGGAGGTTTGGTATTTGTTTTTTGTGCACTCATGGAGTCCTGATGCATCACTCCACATGTAGCGGTCGTGGGAGACCTCTGAAGAAAAGCAAACACACCTGACTTAATCAACTGATCAAAACAACATGTGCGTTCAATATGTTGATTTGTTGGTAAAGGTTTAGATGTTATGGGGAATAATGAAATGTAAAATGTCTCCCAGTGAATAGCTGTAACAGGTAGTTTTACACTAAACCTATGTCAGATTTTCTTTAAGTGTGAACAATAAAAGCTGAAACACCTGAACAGTGTAAATATCAGTCGGCCATATTAGCCTGGAAATTTCTGTGTTGAGAAAAATACAATTACGCTACAAAACAAATCACTGGAAATATTTCAGCAACATTTTCTTCTGACAAAAATAGCAGGTGGGAAAAGAAACTCCCCTCTTCTTCTCAGCGGTATCTGGAGCGCGTGCTCTACCGTGTGGTGTAGCTGTGACGGGTGCACTCTGGTTCTCATAGATGTAAAAACCGGGCTTTTCTTGACATCAGTCTGTGTGTAGATGTTATCTGTGCTGCTGGCCAGTCCCTGGAAGAAGCCCCTCCGTAGCCCCCGGTGTAGACCCAAGCGGTGTGGTCAAAGCCAACCCCCCACGCTATCCACGCGTTTACACTCCACCACACGCATGTGACTCCAACCTGCCGCCAGAACCTGCACAAAATAAAAGTGGTTAAGCTAGAGACGGGAAACTCATTTCCTTTTTTATCAGGAGGTCTTATTTTCTTTCTCCTGCACCCGAGCGGTGTCTGGCTAATTCTTACATTTGGTCGCAGGGTGTCGGGTAAGGCATGGCCTCCAGACTAGGAGAGGGCTCACTGACAAAGACGTCTCCTTTACAGGTGATGGACCAGATGGCCTGTTTGGAGGGAGGACCCTGGATCCCTCTGGAGTCGCAGCATGACACACTCAGCAATGCCAGCTGGGAGAGAGACAAATGTAGAAGTGATAAGAAGAGACGGAAAGAAGGCGAGAAAAGGGAAATGGTAGAAATGAGTGTGGCGAATCACACTTCAGCAGACAGAACAGCCCAAAAATATAGTGCCTTTCTTTTCTCTCTAATTGATGGCGTTATATTGATCAATAAGAGTGGAAATCTCCACCTATGATTGCTATGTATTTATAAAATGAGTGTTATTTCAGTTTCAGATGAAACCTTTTTTCCCCCAGGTGAGAATCCAACATACAAGAGCAATCGCGCTGTGTAGTGGCGTTACAATACCCAGTCGTGCATTTCCAGCTCAGTGGCTGCTGCCAATCTGATCGCCACCTCTGTTTGGTCCGCTCAGGGTGTAGATGGCAAAAGTGTGTTTGGAGTCATTTAGCACAGGAACTGGATGGTGACCTCATTGATGAAGGCATGCAGGTATGGGGAGAGTGACAGCAGCGATGGAGGAAAAGAAAAAAAGTAGAGATACAGTTAAAAATAGTAAATAGAGGAAGAAAGAAGACAAAGAAAACGGTGGTGACTGCAAGAGAGCAACAGCAGTACCGATCCATTTGAATGAGTGACTCTATTTTCAGACGGTATCTGTTGTGTTAACATGCGCAGACATTTCGAGACTGACGATAACACTCCTCCACCTCCCTCATGAAGGCATGAGTCCCCCACATGAATGTATCGAGAACACAACAACACACACACACACAACACACACACACACACACATTCTTCCTCACCTTCTTCTCCTCGTAGAAGTTGTAATAGATGAAAAGGATGCCGTCCTTGTTGCCCTCTGGCCCTGAGAACTGCTCTAAGGCAAATGAACGTCTATCCACTTGTGCGGCTTCCAGTCTCTCCACCACTGCATGGTTCCCTTCTTCACCCACACAGACTGTGATGAAGGTCGAGGTCGCGAATGAGACGAGGAGGAAAGAGAAAACACAACCACATAAAGACGATATGACACGGGACTGTGAGGGGGAAAGGGGATCAAGTTCAGAAGTTTGCTGCAGGGCAGGGTAGGTCATAACCACACGTACCTGTTCTATGGCTTGTTCAATAATGTCGGAAATTATCCATCTCTCTCTTGGTCCTCTCACTGAGTGTTCAAAGATTTGTCTCCGCCAGGCTGCCGTCTGGGCTGGGGTTACAGACAGACTCATGGACTGGACTGACTGGATCAGAGCTGGAGGAAGAAAGGTAGATAAAAAAGAAAAAAATCAATTGGGGTTTCCTGCAGGCATGAGATGGAAATATAAGCATGGTATCGTTCTGCGTTCTGAGGCTCTATCCCCTCAATTCAATGAGATGCTCAGTTATGTCACTGAACTCACATGACGTGTTCATTGAGCAGTTGAACCAGTTGAGCTGGGAGTGACTGTCCACGGAGCAGCCTCCTCCACTGACCCACGCCCAACGCGGATGCTCATCTGCCCCATACGGGTCCTCTACGGCAAGAGTGTACGTCGCAACCGATGACAAGCTGCAAGTATCGGCTGATTCCAGCACTGCTCCGGTCTGGGCCTGCTGGACCTGTACCTCCTCCAGGTCCACGTTACTCCACTGGGGTCAAGAGGACCTCCAGACTGGCTGGGGGTGAGAGCGACATCAGTACAGGGAGCTTTGACCTCTCCTTCTCCAGATACGGTCTCCTCCTCCAGAACAGCGGGAGCTGCGATCGACATCTCTTAAGGTCTTTGCAGGTTCTCGATCAGACACGAGTTCGGAGATGAAGCTGTCGCTGGTGACTTTGGGATGCGGGGTTTGGGGACGTCGGAGGGCTGGTCAGACGTGTGATCTGTGGGGGCATCAACAAAGGACTCGGGGGACTCAGAGGTGGCAAAGCAGGGGCTGCATCTGCAGATCCTTTCTCCGTGTCTGATTCCACATCACTCACTACTGACTGACAGCACCTCACCACAGAAGTAACATCCAGCACTATGAAAGAGAAGAGAAACTGAATGAATTTATGATGATGGCATGCGCTGAAGATTAAAGCAGTTTCCTGCATCTTTCAGTGAAATTTGGAGATTCATTATATCGGTTCAAGCATATTTTCCGAGAGTTTGCGCATTAATTTTAATCAAGTCATGGGTATTATACCCAAAGATTATTTTGTGTGTGTGTGTGTGTTCACCTCTGCAGGCTGGTTGCGCTGGCACTGGAGTGGATCGATCTCCATCTCGGGGAATTTGATAACCTTCCAAGTTTTCCCACTGAGCTCACTGGAGGTCACACCTTGTCTGAAGTACACCGCGCGGTCCTCACAGCCGATACCCCACACCTACACACAACAGCAACAGGTTGTGACTCCATGCCATGAAAGCCGCGCGGCAATGCTAGGTAACCAGAAGAGAGAAGGTACTGGATATGTTAAATCACCTGATCATTGAGTCCGACGTTGATCATGATCATTTCTCCAACCATGCTGATCCAGCCAGAGCCACAGGGATTGTGGAGTTTACACCACGTCTGAACCACACCTGGAGAAACAAGAGTGTGGGAAGAAAATAGCTCTTTATCGTAACACACACCTGCTCCAACACTATTGTTACCAATTTAGCTGTAGTGTCTTTACTAATGCAGTTTTCTTGTTTAGGAAATTGTCTCAGTCAAATTAAATCAACAATCAACTCGACAAAAACATTTTAAGCTACACCCATCAGTATTTTTGTTGACCGTGGGCTGTAGTATTCTACCAGGAGGTGGTTTTATTTTGTCCAGTCTCTTTAATTTATTTGTTACTGTACACATGTACAATTTTTACACATATGCTTCTAAATTACTAGCTTCATTGTACATTACATGATGACTGAGCGACGGGCAGTGTGCAGCTTGTCGGCTGATAGCAGTCTGTATATGTGTTGTTGTTGTATTGTGTGTGTGTGTGTGTTGTTGTGTGTGTGTGCACGTATCTGCAGCTGAAGAAGCTGCTGGAGTGGGAGGTGTGGCACATTAACAATATGTTTTGCTAATTGTGTAATAATTAACCATAAAGTATATTTTCCAACTGACCCTATTGTCTCTATTGACTCTCACACACACACACTG
>NW_019174323.1:14125176-14325074 GCF_002260705.1 Seriola dumerili
GTAACTTGAACTAATGTATTCTACATTCGTGATGCGAGCAGGAAAATGCCAGTGAATGTTTATTGATGACTCACCAAAGTGGTGCAAAACCTGTTCATGTCTGCTTGCATATCATTAATGTGACTCACAGCAGGTGTCAGTGCGGTGACTCCCAGTCGGCAGAGCACGTCTCCCTTGTTGCTGATCGCCCACAAAGGAACCACGTCCACGCTGCTCTGAGCGGCACACGGCAGGATGGTCACGTCACTCAGTGGGATGGGGTGGATTTCTTGCCAGGGTCCTGTAGTGGTCAGTTTACATTTCCTGTGCAGGAGGAAAAAAATAAATACAATTGCTCACATGTGCCCTGAACTGTAACATCTGCAGCTGAAGAAGCTGCTGGAGTGGGAGGTGTGGCAAATGACGCAAATCAAACATCAATCATTGTAAATATGTTTTCTCTTACTGTGTCCAACACCTCCACATATATGTCACATCAAATATTCAAATACTATTTAAAGATCTATAGTAAAAACCTTGTGATTAGGACGTCACATTAACAATATGTTTTCCTAATTGTGTAATAATTAACCATAAAGTATATTTTCCAACTGACCCTATTGTCTCTATTGACTCTCTCTCACACACACACACACACACACACACACACACACACACACCATTGTTGAACAAACGTATTGGAGACTAATATGCCAGTGTTGCTTTTTATAGTACCTGGCCCATCGCCTGCGACGGACAAAGTCCTTCATCGTTTTATAGCCGTGATATGACCTGTGCGGTGAGATGGGGAAGAGGAAGGAACAAAAACAGAAATAAGTGAAGGTCATGACTATGAGGGCAGCATAATTTGAACCAACAGACACAGCAGGTGTGTTTGAGGAATTGCAAATGAAACGTACGCCGGAAAATCAGCTGCATATTGCCAACCTTCTCTGTCTGTCCCCCCAGAGACACTGTAGTCGATGGCCCAGTCAGACACCTGAAAACGGCACATATGGAAGTGAAACAGGGTGAAAACATCTGATTTTAACTACACACCTTTTCCCATGATAATTCAAGACCCAATATTTATAGTATACAAAATAAAGTTAACCTGAGAACAGAACTGGTTTCAAATCACGACAGGGTGTTTCCATGAGAGTGTGTGTGTGTGTGTGTGTGTGTGTGTGTGTGTGTAGCTGTTCTTACCCATGTCCACTGAGGTGAGGGAGGTTTGGTATTTGTTTTTGTGCACTCATGGAGTCCTGATGCATCACTCCACATGTAGCGGTCTGTGGGTAGACCTCTGAAGAAAAGCAAACACACCTGACTTAATCAACTGATCAAAAACAACATGTGCGTTCAATATGTTGATTTGTTGGTAAAGGTTTAGATGTTATGGGGAATAATGAAATGTAAAATGTCTCCCAGTGAATAGCTGTAACAGGTAGTTTTACACTAAACCTATTTGTCAGATTTTCTTTAAGTGTGAACAATAAAAGCTGAAACACCTGAACAGTGTAAATGTCAGTCGGCCATATTAGCCTGGAAATTTCTGTGTTTGAGAAAAATACAATTACGCTACAAAACAAATCACTGGAAATATTTCAGCAACATTTTCTTCTGACAAAAATAGCAGGTGGGAAAGAAGAAACTCCCCTCTTCTTCTCAGCGGTATCTGGAGCGTGTGCTCTACCTGTTGGTGTAGCCTGTGACGGGGTTCCACCTCTGGTTCTCATAGATGTAGACGCTCTTGACATCAGTCTGTGTGTAGATGTTATCTGTGCTGCTGGCCAGTCCCTGGAAGAAGCCCCCTCCGTAGCCCCCGGTGTAGACCCAAGCGGTGTGGTCAAAGCCAACCCCCCACGCTATCCCAACGCTGTTACACTCCACCACACGCATGTGACCTCCAACCTGCCGCCAGAACCTGCACAAAATAAAAGTGGTTAAGCTAGAGACGGGAAACTCATTTCCTTTTTTATCAGGAGGTCTTATTTTCTTTCTCCTGCACCCGAGCGGTGTCTGGCTAATTCTTACATTTGGTCGCAGGGTGTCGGGTAAGGCATGGCCTCCAGACTAGGAGAGGGCTCACTGACAAAGACGTCTCCTTTACAGGTGATGGACCAGATGGCCTGTTTGGAGGGAGGACCCTGGATCCCTCTGGAGTCGCAGCATG
This sequence comes from Seriola dumerili, assembly GCF_002260705.1. NCBI lineage: Eukaryota > Metazoa > Chordata > Actinopteri > Carangiformes > Carangidae > Seriola > Seriola dumerili. The sequence continues at coordinate 14,127,332 of NW_019174323.1, forward strand.
ACACACTCAGCAATGCCAGCTGGGAGAGAGACAAATGTAGAAGTGATAAGAAGAGACGGAAAGAAGGCGAGAAAAGGGAAATGGTAGAAATGAGTGTGCGAATCACACTTCAGCAGACAGAACAGCCCAAAAATAATAGTGCCTTTCTTTTCTCTCTAATTGATGGCAGTTATATTGATCAATAAGAGTGGAAATCTCCACCTATGATTGCTATGTATTTATAAAATGAGTGTTATTTCAGTTTCAGATGAAATCATTTGGTTCTAAAACCTGAATCCAACATACAAGAGCAATCGCACTGTGTAGTGGCTTCACATACCCAGTCGTGCATTTCCAGCTCAGTGGCTGCTGCCAATCTGATCGGCCACCTCTGTTTGGTCCGCTCAGGGGTGTAGATGGCAAAAGTGTGTTTGGAGTCATTTAGCACAGGAACTAGGATGGTGACCTCATTGATGAAGGCATGCAGGTACTGGGGAGAGTGACAGCAGCGATGGAGGAAAAGAAAAAAAGTAGAGATACAGTTAAAAATAGTAAATAGAGGAAGAAAGAAGACAAAGAAAACGGTGGTGACTGCAAGAGAGCAACAGCAGTACCGATCCATTTGAATGAGTGACTCTATTTTCAGACGGTATCTGTTGTGTTAACATGCGCAGACATTTCGAGACTGACGATAACACTCCTCCACCTCCCTCATGAAGGCATGAGTCCCCCACATGAACTGTATCGACACACACACACACACACACACACACACACACACACACACACACTTCTTCCTCACCTTCTTCTCCTCGTAGAAGTTGTAATAGATGAAAAGGATGCCGTCCTTGTTGCCCTCTGGCCCTGAGAACTGCTCTAAGGCAAAATGAACGTCTATCCACTTGTGCGGCTTCCAGTCTCTCCACCACTGCATGGTTCCCTTCTTCACCCACACAGACTGTGATGAAGGTCGGAGGTCGCGAATGAGACGAGGAGGAAAGAAGAAAACACAACCACATAAAGACGATATGACACGGGACTGTGAGGGGGAAAGGGGATCAAGTTCAGAAGTTGCTGCAGGGCAGGGTAGGTCATAACCACACGTACCTGTTCTATGGCTTGTTCATAATGTCGGAAATTATCCATCTCTCTCTTGGTCCTCTCACTGAGTTGTTCAAAGATTTGTCTCCGCCAGGCTGCCGTCTGGGCTGGGGTTACAGACAGACTCATGGACTGGACTGACTGGATCAGAGCTGGAGGAAGAAAGGTAGATAAAAAAGAAAAAAATCAATTGGGGGTTTCCTGCAGGCATGAGATGGAAATATAAGCATGGTATCGTTCTGCGTTCTGAGGCTCTATCCCCATCAATTCAATGAGATGCTCAGTTATGTCACTGAACTCACATGACGTGTTCATTGAGCAGTTGAACCAGTTGAGCTGGGAGTGACTGTCCACGGAGCAGCCTCCTCCACTGACCCACGCCCACAGCGGATGCTCATCTGCCCCATACGGGTCCTCTACGGCAAGAGTGTACGTCGCAACCGATGACAAGCTGCAAGTATCGGCTGATTCCAGCACTGCTCCGGTCTGGGCCTGCTGGACCTGTACCTCCTCCAGGTCCACGTTACTCCACTGGGGGTCAAGAGGACCTCCAGACTGGCTGGGGGTGAGAGCGACATCAGTACAGGGAGCTTTGACCTCTCCTTCTCCAGATACGGTCTCCTCCTCCAGAACAGCGGGAGCTGCGGATCCGACATCTCTTAAGGTCTTTGCAGGTTCTCGATCAGACACGAGTTCGGAGATGAAGCTGTCGCTGGTGACTTTGGGGATGCGGGGTTTGGGGACGTCGGAGGGCTGGTCAGACGTGTGATCTGTGGGGGCATCAACAAAGGACTCGGGGGACTCAGAGGTGGCAAAGCAGGCGGCTGCATCTGCAGATCCTTTCTCCGTGTCTGATTCCACATCACTCACTACTGACTGACCACGCACCTCACCACAGAAGTAACATCCAGCACTATGAAAGAGGAAGAGAAACTGAATGAATTTATGATGATGGCATGCGCTGAAGATTAAAGCAGTTTCCTGCATCTTTCAGTGAAATTTGGAGATTCATTATATCGGTTCAAGCATATTTTCCGAGAGTTTGCGCATTAATTTTAATCAAGTCATGGTATTATACCCAAAGATTATTTTGTGTGTGTGTGTGTGTTCACCTCTGCAGGCTGGTTGCGCTGGCACTGGAGTGGGATCGATCTCCATCTCGGGGAATATTGATAACCTTCCAAGTTTTCCCACTGAGCTCACTGGAGGTCACACCTTGTCTGAAGTACACCGCGCGGTCCTCACAGCCGATACCCCACACCTACACACAACAGCAACAGGTTGTGACTCCATGCCATGAAAGCCGCGCGGCAATGCTAAGGTAACCAGAAGAGAGAAGGTACTGGATATGTTAAATCACCTGATCATTGAGTCCGACGTTGATCATGATCATTTCTCCAACCATGCTGATCCAGCCAGAGCCACAGGGATTGTGGGAGTTTACACCACGTCTGAACCACACCTGGAGAAACAAGAGTGTGGGAAGAAAATAGCTCTTTATCGTAACACACACCTGCTCCAACACTATTGTTACCAATTTAGCTGTAGTGTCTTTACTAATGCAGTTTTCTTGTTTAGGAAATTGTCTCAGTCAAATTAAATCAACAATCAACTCGACAAAAACATTTTAAGCTACACCCATCAGTATTTTTGTTGACCGTGGGGCTGTAGTATTCTACCAGGAGGTGGTTTTATTTTGTCCAGTCTCTTTAATTTATTTGTTACTGTACACATGTACAATTTTTACACATATGCTTCTAAATTACTAGCTTCATTGTACATTACATGATGACTGAGCGACGGGCAGTGTGCAGCTTGTCGGCTGATAGCAGTCTGTATATGTGTTGTTGGTATTGTGTGTGTGTGTGTGTGTGTGTGTGTGTGCACGTGCATGAGTGACGTATTCATGCACTGTGAGGTTTGTATTTTAACAGCAGATACTGCATGTGTCCAAGACAAATTTGCTTCGGGACAGTTAAAGTTTATCTTTATCCTTATCTCTATGATGGTTTGATGATGACCAAAACTGAACATCATAACCTTCATAAAGGGAGGATTTATTGCAGGGCTGTTATATTAGACTGCATTTATTGCAGCTAGGTGTTCCTAATAAACTGAAACGTGAGTCGATACATACACAGCCAAACAAAAGCAACTTCAAAGCACTTAGTTTGGAGTTAGCTGGTGAAGATTTCAGTTTTTCGATCCTATAACGTGTCTTTTATAATGTTCACCACAGAATTTTCTTACTTTGTTGTCTTTGGTCACGGCCCAAACAACATTGACTCCCACGGCCACATGTATGGCTCCCACATCAGGGCTGGGAGAGTCCACCACCGCCCACGAGGCACCTGACATGCAGAAAATAACATTCTCCATAAAGAGGATACACACACACACACACACACACACACTCCTCCCACCAGTGAGCTTGTGTACCTTTGGGGCAATCTCGGCCAATGCCCTCCCTGACAATGAACTGCCCCTCCCACAGCACCGCCCAGACCAGGTCCCCTGGGCCACAGCTGATCTGGACGACCTCCCCAGGGAGCGGCACCTCCTCCCACAAAGAGCCCTCAGGATTGTGGTGATAGATACCCTCTCTGAACCACACCTAGATGAAGACAAAAGGAGGGGTTAGATAATCAAGACTGAGAGCCAAACAGTTAAGTGATGGAAAAAAATTATTTGCATCAAGTGATTCAAATACACTGATGTGACAAGACTGTGAGCGTGTGATCTTGCTATGGGCAATAACAAGGTCAATAAACAATACAACAGACACACAAACACATCCTTAGTATGTGTGAATACAACACAAACTCTTAACATCTGTTAGATCAGACAGATGCATTACATTAGACACAGTTATTAAACATTGTATTTTATAAAGCCTGACGTGTTTTATGAGCTGCATGTCAGCAAAGGTTTACTTTTAACTGCAAGATGTGCTTAGGTAGCTTTTCTGCCTCTATCAACAACACTGCATCACTGTGTTTATGTAACTGATTTATTATTATTGCTCTTTTACAAAGGCAATAACAGTAAAGGCATCACCGTGCACTACTGCTTTCCCAAACTTTAACTAACTTTATTTACAAGCTAATCAAGACTTGAAGTACGTTGATACTTAAGACTTAGGTTGGAGTTACTTGTGTGTGTGTGTGTGTGTGTGTGTGTGTGTGTGTGTGTGTGTGTGTGTGTGTGTATGTGTGTGTGTGCTGTACCTTGCCCTGTAGGGACACGGCCCACAGTGAGAGCCGGCCCCTGGGCTCCTCATTGATCTCCCAGCCTCCACAGCTGATGTCGCTGAAAGGATCTGGTAGAGTCGTCCGCTGTGAAGGGATCTGTCAGCACAAACAGGAAGAGAGACACACGCATGTGAACAAACTGACAGGCTTCACACAACACACACACACACACACACACACAGCAACACTTACCTTAGCCCAGGTGTCCATGGCTTTGTATCTCCTGTAGCGGAGCCATCGCCTCCGACGGACACAGGAGTTCCACTTCTTGTCTTTGGTGTAGGTGGCCGGGAAGTCGATGGCGTAGGTCCATCCCTACAGACACAAACACCTCAATCATTAAAACGAAGCAGGAATAAAATAGGACAAGATGCTGATGTTGGAGTAAGGAGACGCAAACCAAAAAAAACAAACAAACAAAAAGTCATCAGCTACTCACCCCTTTCTCTGTGGGCTCTCCCTCAAAGTTTTCATCTGCATACCAGTCTCCCTCCCACTCCCAGCTGTTAGAGGGAAGTTGAAAACTGTCCAAGGGTTGGTGTTGCAGCCCCGTGACATCACTCCACTGCCAGCGGTCGCTCGGCAACAAACGCTCCGAGAAACCATCAACAGGATTCCAGCGCTGATAGACAGACAGACGGACACAGACAAGAGGGTTAAAAACAATATGAAAATGAATCCAACCCAGTTTCACTCTTTCAAAAACAATGTATTGCCAAACACCACTTTTGTTGAGATGTAAGAGGAAGTCACAAGAACAGCACGGCCACTATAGAGCACTGACCTAATGCACATGACCTGACACAACCGGAGTTTCCTATGAATGTAAATGCCCCCCCCCTCATTCGAGTTACACATATAGCACAGTGACAGTGTGCCGTCACTGGGTCTGTTTTTCTCATTACAGCCTCTGATGTGCTTCTGAAGGCACACAGCTGACAGCGTGCTGGAGTTAGCAATAGAGGAAGTGGAACACAGCTGTTTGAGGATGTTGCTCTTACTTTTTCAGTCACTCAGTCACACAGTCACTCAGTCACACATGACACTAGTCCTAGGGGAACTCCACATTTTCAATTTCACTTTGGAGACTTTGTGCAGAAAATAAAGGATAGCCACAGAAAAATTTAGGTGTTTTTAACTTACATAGTGAGAGAAAAAATACCATAGCTTCCTTTCTTTGTGCATTTCTAACCTTGATTCCAGTAAGTATCTTTGCAAACTCTGTGTAAACAATGACACTTGAAGATACCCACTTGATTCTCGTAGGTCTCCTCCTGGTAGCGGACGGGCAAGTCAGAAGCGTGGACGTTCAAGTAGATTTTATTGTCGCACGCGATGCCCCAGCAGCACTGCTGAGCCGCTGTCGCCCGCTTGAACTCCATCTGGGCATCGCGGCAATGCTCCCACTGCTGTCCCGCAGTGGACAAGCTGTAGACCCGCCCATACACATCCACTGCCCATAGCAGGGAGATGGGCATGGCTGCACCTGGGACCTGGGGAGGAAGAGAAAGAGAGTGGGTGAATGTAGCTAAACTGACAAATCGACCACAATGTATGATAAAATCAGGTATATGGTCTGTATCTGCTAGTTCCAGTGCAACACTGAAGCTACCAGCACAACATTATTCATGGCTGCTTCATCACGGTGTGTCAAATGAAATTATCCAAGAATCATTTTACGCTTGTTTTTGCAAAACCATTATCTTTGAAAACTTTGTGATCCTGCTGTGAATTTCAAACAAAGTCGTGAAGGTTATATGAATGCAGTTTACACAACAGTTACTCATAATAAAAATGTCCAAGTGGTGAGTCTGCAGGGTTGGAGAGGTTAGGTTGAAAGGAGAGAGGCTGACAAGCAGCACAAAATAAATTTATAAGGTCAGAGAAATAAATTGGAGACTGAAACACAGTGATGGAGAAAATTAAGTAGAAGAATCTGATTCGATTCTGTCATAAAACAACATGAACATACTACATTGGTCTAAATATTCCCTGAAGAATATACACCTTTTTCACAGCTGTTATTAATAACATTAACAATGGTTGTGTTGTAATCAAATGTCCTAAAGAGCCGTGACAGTGTGACAGTGGGTGAGCACGCACAATGCCACGACCCTGAAACTGAAGCAGGTTAATATAATTCAGCAGCTTTCATGGCTCCAAATACAACGCACAAATTGTGTGGTGTACTGTGTTCTTGATGGGTACCATTCTCCAGTCTGGATAATAACATAATAAAATTATGGCTAATTCTATTTGATTAACCTCCATCAATCACCACCAACAAGCACAGACATGGCACAACACTGTATCGCCAAACATCTCTGTCATATCTTTTCTGTTGAACAGGTGACTCCGTTACTGTCACAGTCACAACTGTCACCTGGTTGCCAATGCCAGGTAGGAACTAAAATCACTCTGAGGCAAAGGGACAAGAGGAATTAACATAAAAGGTGCATACAAATTACAGTGGTAGTTTAAGTGCTGTGACAATTACTTGCATAATAATTATAAACCGTAATTCTGAAAGTCCAAAACAGCAGCCAGTTGAAGGATTGATTTCTCATAGTATGTTGTACAGCTGAGTTAAACAACAGGAGTGGCTAAGGTAAAGTTAAGTAATTAACCAGAGTAAGGAAAACAATAAAAAGGGCAGAGCTGCACATAAGATCCTGAGCACTGTGTAGCTACACTGTAATCAGGATCATGTGTTGAGGTGGCACTGATCCCTGCTGCGCTGTGTTTACACCACTTTTGCTCCACTTTTTCAGGTCTGACCCAAAGCCTTGAAAATCCCATAAAGTCACTGACCCCTACTCTACATCCGGGACAGCGCCTTCACAACCCCTTAGGCCCAAACGTGTAAAATACAGTAAACAATGCTAAAATACAGTAAACAATGCTAGGCTTGCTAAAAGCTTGTTTTAGGTGGTCTCCATTTCACAACATTGCGTAACCAGCGAGGATGCCGCTGGTAAAAGGCGTATCCTCCGTCACAGCGTACTGCACGTTCAGCACATACAGATAATAACAGTAATAATAATAAAAAACACAGGCCTGCATATACCTTTAAAGTGCGGATAATGATGACACTACTGTGTTATTAAAAAAAATCATGCGTTATGAAGCTTTGTAAGAAGGTAGCTGCACATTAACTCCATGCTAACGGCACGAGCTACAAATGAGCCTTAATTGATAATACACTGCAGGTGTGAACTGCAGGAGAGAGAGTAATGCTCCAAAACAAACGCACACGGTACAGTAAAACCAGCTTTAGTCTCCAACACACAACACTCGGCTTGCTTTTGGTGCAGGCTTACAGGCTTAGTCCTCTAGAAATAGCAAATTAACGAGAGTTCAAAGACACCAACCTCGAGCTTCCTCTCACAAACCGTGTACCGGCGCACGCGGGACCTCGCCGCCGTTCATTCAGCAGGGGGAGAAACGAACGGGCAGCTGGTTAAATCATGATGTACCCTGTGATATTCACATCACAATTTCTCTCCACTGTGAAACAGGAAGTGCTCCTATTGGCTGTTTCCGCGGCAGCAGGTGTTTGTAGCCGTGGCTTCCGGCAGGTGGCGCTGCTGCCTCGCACGTCAGAGCAGATGCTGAACAAGCAGGACGCAACAGACGTGAAGCTGCAGGGCTCATCACCCTGAGTCACAACCTCTTTATGTCAAGACAAGAGTACACTCATGTTCTATAAGGGTTTGTTCCTGAGCAGGCCGATGACAGAAAACACACACACACACACACACACACACATGCAGACTCTATTTTATGCTCAAAAAAGAAACATGTTTTTCAATGACAAACCAGCATCCCCCACTTTATAATCAGGGGGTCAGGGGTCATAAAGTCAGATTATTTAGCTTATTACTCAGTTTGTACTTTGTAAACATTTCATCATATCTATTCTGAGTCTTTCCTTCTCCTCTCCCCTCGTACCTGTCACACTGCTCTGCATGTTTAGAGGAGCAATGCTGCACATGTTGTTTTCCTGGGGGACAACAGCTGATGATCGCATTAAACTGCAAAAACATGCAAAAAAAAGAAAAGAAATTGTACTGGCTTCCTCTCTCAGTGTCCGTGCTTCACGAGAACCTTTGAGTGAGACATGAATGTTACATGTGGAATAAAAAGACATGCTTTTGCAGCTTTGCTAGAAAATGAAAATACCACTCTGAAATAAAAGACTGGAAAAAAAATAGTAAAAATAACTGAAAAAATTCTAAACATCTGTATCAGTCTTAGTCTCATTTTAATCTATTTGTTTTATTACAAGAGAGCAAGTTTTTAATCCTTTATATGTATTCAGCCGAGTGAAACACAGAACGTGTTACCAGTGAGAGGAAAACAGAAGATGCACTTGAACATGAATTACACAGACTTTGAGTTTATCATGTTTTATTGAGAAAAAAAAAGACTACATTGGTCAACACAGTGGCAAGGTACTGTGAAGAAAGCATGTGGCATTATCTATGTCAGTATGATGGGTTCACCTACGAACATCAGTGGGTCTGTGCGGATCAATAAACAGTTTCATCAATCAGCTCCTCATCATACACTTACATCCTGTAAAGCAAATACATGGCAAAAAAAAAGTTATTTTCTTCACGAAATAGTTAATACTTTGTTGATTTCAAACAATGACCCACCATATACACGTACAATGCAAATGTCTACCAGTAAAGTACATCTTTATTTTGCATAAACTGTGCATTGTTCACAGAATCTACATTAACAGTGGAACCATGAGTAAGGAAAAACATTCCCTTCATCAAAAGGTCATTTTACCCATATAAAATACATACCAGCAGTCAAATGAAAATCAGCGTTGGATCCACGGCTCAAAACGAGCACAGTGACCATCATGTTTAAAGGGGCACCTTCACAGAATGGACTTCTGTATATATATTTTATTTAAATATCTCTTACAAACTTACTGTATATAAATAGCCTTCTCGTTTTAAACTGTGACGTACTGTTTTGCCCTTCGCTCAAATGACCGACTCTTTTCCCAACACGTCACTTTCCCTTCATTCTCACAACCTCTGTATATCACAATGCCTCTTTTAAAAAGAAAGACAAAAATAATTATGATAAAAATAGAAATAACAATGTGTATGTTTTTTGGCAAGTCAGGAAGACAGCCTGGCTTCTGGTCTGTTTCACCAGCATCAGGTCACTATCATTTACATCAGTATTCATTGACTGCAGCACAAACAAGCCTGAAAAGACCTTTTGACACTCGATCGTAAAGGGAGGGTTAACCCCAAAATGAAGATGCAGGTTTTACCTCCATATTCACACGTCAGTAAAAAGTCTTTAGTTATTTATGGGACCATCAGACTCACAATAAACCCCAGTTGCTCTGTCTCAGCCTCGTATTCCACGGCTGGTTTCTTCAAATACACTACGTGCAAACATAAAAAGTCTCCTTTTGCACAGTAATGCATGTACTGTGTCGCCAAAGGACTCAGCAGGTGGGTCCAAATATCCATTATTATGTTTGTCCTTTTGCAGACAACAAGGTAATCCACAAATTGCTTGGATTATGATGTGATTTTGGTTTTTACTCTTTTCATTCATTAGCCACACAACGTTTAGATTTAGGCTCACGGGGGGCTGGAGTCAATCCCACTTGTCAGTATCTGTCAGTACTTCGGGAGAGGGCTGAGACAAAGTGTGTTGTGGTTTTCTATTTTTCATTTAAGTTTAAAGTTATAATCCTTATACTTTTTATGAACGGCCAGCTCTCTACGTCGCCGAACCTTCATCGCTAATGGCGAACTCCACCACCAACAATCTACGCCGGATTGAGTTTGACAACCTTTGCACGAGGGATTCCCAGGAAACGATGTATGCACGTAGTCCAGTGCAATCTCATCTCACTGGTAACTGTGGATTATTATTACACTGTGTCGGAGCTGTATGTTTGTAAGTTATACCTCTAATGCAAACAGAACATTTTCAACTGCTGCTGCTTCACATTAACGGTATTCAATTGACAAAACACGGGTTGGCTTTCATTGTGAAGCAGCCAGCAGAAATGCATGTAATTTTTTAAAAGAGACATGATGGTGATTAGATGAAGCCTAAATTTTCATTTTGGGTTGAATTATCACTTTAACACAAACACAGATGGGATGCATAACACTTTGAAACATTTTCTTTGTACTACAAAGTTTTTTCAGAATATCCTGTTTCTCCATGTGCTGGTTATGCAATGTCTCTCCGTTGTGGCTGATGTAAAACATACACTGGCACAGTAGCACACACTTATGTTCGGAAACAATGGATCCCTCTAATAGAGCAGACTGGTACTGAGAGAGACTAGCATGCAGGCTGGTGAGATGTCAGGTTGGGGTGATATTGAGTGTGTTGCAGGGGTCCCATGTTGCATGATTCCCCCGAAGGCATGACAGCGGTGAAAATTCTCCTGCTCTGCGTCAGATGTTTGGCGCTGATCTGTCATTTGTGACAGTTGGCCTCAGCTTGACCGTGGCGAATGGATTCCCTCCTCTGCAGGGGGAGAAAACGGTCGAAATCATTTCAAATCCACCATCAAGTAATCGTCAGTCAACTCACACATATTGTGCTGTAACCTGTGAGTTTGTGTTAGTTGTGTTAGGTCACTCACCCTAGAAAAGGAGCCTTTGCAGTCCCATTGACTAAAGAAACCTGTTGTCAAAAACAGAAGAAAAGACCCTTGAAGATCCAGTTGACAAAGAGAATACACACACAACATTCAAAACACGGCACCACACACTACAGTCACCACAAACCCACACCCTCCCTCCAGCTGTGAAGAAAGTCATTGTTGTCAGACTGGTTTGATAAGATTCCCCCCCCCCCCAATAGCCACAGTGCAGCTTTGACATGTACTTAAGATACAAACTCAGACCTCATCCAGTCTGGAATCTAGACAATCTAGAAAGGCTGGCAAGAGACACACTCGTCTTTTTCTCTCACCTCAGAACGATGATAATGTTATCGTCTCCACAGAGCCAAGTGAGCATGGGGAAGATAAAGTTGAGGGACAGACTTAAACTAAGATTTTTATCATTCATTCATTCAGCGTGCAGACACAAAATAACAGATTGTAACTTGCTGCAGGAATCTTAATTGATTTCAGTGTATTTTTCAGATGCATATCTTTTTAGTAGGAGCTCAGTTACAAAGCTTATTAGGAAGGTCTTTGTTGCATTCATTATTATTGCACAAAAACATGCACTACCCTACTCTTCCAGTAGAGAGCAGACAACATCCAGAAGTCATCAAACATGCAGCCACAGTTAGGCTCAAAACACTCTTACTCCCTGAACTCAGCCTTTCAGGCAGCACTTCTTCCAGGGTCGAGTACTGTCTGCAACAAACTTACATTGCTTAGCAAACAATCCACAAATCATAAGCAAAACAACATATCAAATTTAGCTTCTGTTGATATCCTGACTGTAAAGGTATCAAAATATTACTGTCTAATCATCATATCATTGTCTAAATTACTCAATAACAAAAACTATTAATCTTAAAAAAACAAACATCATTTTCAAAATGAAAACATAACATTCTAAACCTGTCAAGACAAAAACAAAATCAATATTCATATCAGGATTAGTTGTGTTTTCACTGCAAGCAGACATATGGAATTAAAATCAAGACGTACAATTGAGCGTTGGCAGCAAGTTACATATCTACTGTACAGTACACACAGAGCCAAAACACAGAAACTACATATTTGGGCAAAACCAGAATCTGTTTTACTATATGTAAAACATTACACCAAAGAAATATGTAAGTTTTGGAAAAACATGTTAATTTTGTGGGAACTACAAAACACAGGTCACAGCTAACGTTAGCTAAAGATAATTCATCGACTTTTTCTGACCTGTTCCTGTGACTGAAAAGTCAGTTGTGATGCTCCAGTATCTTAGAGTTCGTTATACCACATACAAGTGTAAGGCTACAAAATCTAATGATAAGAAGTAACAGCAGATAAACCAGTCTTGCTAAAAGCTAACTAGCCTAGCTTAGATACAGAGTACAGTAACTAACGGTGACTCTTTTTGTTCAGTGTTTTACAATTTTTATAGCAGACTTTGACTGAATAGTGGCTGAAATTTCAAACAATTTTCTCTTAATATCACTGTTCCTTGAGTTACTGGTGTCGCATCGGAGCCAATCAAGCAATTAAATGTTTCCCGCTGAAACTGAGACACCTCAATTTAGTGTCCAGTCTATCAAATGTGTAAGGGAGGTATGAGCTCAATGCTACCTGAAAGCAAAACTCAGGGAACTCAAGTCCACAGAGCAACGGTGACAAGTTCCACCTTTCCCCCACAATCACGATACAAACCTAAAGCGCACAGTCAGCCCTCTGCCTTCACCTGAACAACTGTTTGAAGGCGGGGGGGAAGGATTTTTTTTTTTTTGTGTGTGGCATTATTATAGTTTTTGTTTACTCTGTGCTGCATTCAAAACTTAAAAATTAAAAATGCGATAAGATAAAGAAGTTTATATCATGGTGAAACCCTGAGCCAGCAGATACAAAGGACACTGAGTACAGACAGAGCAGCGAGGAAGGTGATGATGAGGGGGAAAGCAGAGTGCCTGGGCTTGTCTGCTGGCTGGACAGCTACTAGTTCATTTTCAATCAGCTGACACAGTGCAGGCACAAAATGAAATTGTGTCTGTACCCTCGTCCTTTATGCCACCCTCTGTAACTCTCTCCTTTTCTTCCGATCTCTCTCTCCATTACTGAATAAAACCTGGCGTCTGTTTCTTTTTAGTATTTTGGAGCCAGCAGCTTTTATATATAGCTTTTATATTTTCCTCTTTGTCTTCATAGACTGCTTAAGTCTGTATCAGCTGCAAAATTGCAAATAGGCTCCTACACATTTAAGGCTTGTATATCCTTTTGGGAAATGATCATCTCGATAAATATAGCATATTTCCTCATACAGGTTAGAGGAATTGAGGTGTGTTTCTGGCTCTGATCTGTTTTAAGGGTGTGGAGGCGATGACTATGCATCAAGGAGACATTGATATGACGTGATTAGTCAGACTAAACATCTAATATGTGTGATGGCATTTTGTGGTGTGGGCGTGGAGTGTGTGACAACTTAGGTTAGGCAGTGAAGATATTCCATCAGGAAAAAGACCTTTTCTAGAGCATCTGACCCATTTCTTAGACACTCAAACACGGCAGCTGCCCACCACAAAGTCTTCTACCGTTAGCCGCTGAGTAGGTCTACTGTAGCCACCAGGGGCTTGGTACCTGGCCTAAAGGCACACTAACAACAGCTGTTAAAAGAAAGAAGCTGTTAGTTTACTAGCTAATTGCTAACTTAGTTGTTGCCTGTTGCTTGGTGCCGAGCAAGAAGAGTACAGTGCAGTTTTGCTGAAAACAGCTTCCTGCTGAGAAACCAATCAAAACCTGAGCTGAGGAAAACTTCAGATTCAAATTACACATACTCATACTAATTCGACCCATTGTTATTATGAAAAAATATCAATTATAGCAGCTTTAAAGTACATTTGTTGTTTAATGCTTATAGGTACACTGTGTGTCATGATTTTAAAATATAAAGGAAGCCTTTGTTTTCAAAACAGCAAGCGAATCTCGTTACATAAATCATACGTTTTTAAATATCCAGCGTGATTGTTTGTATTTCCTGGTACAGTACTTCCACATTACTAAAATGTATTATATAAATAAACAATGTGCAGCTACCTACAGCTGTAAGCGCTTCTTTCATCTGCAAACACCAACAGCACAGAATCTCATCTCCTCTTACTGGATAGTAAAACAGCTTTAAATAATTTTTAAACCCCCTAAACATTAAATCCATGTTAAAGAGTAGTCTGTTTTAGTTCTCTTTTGATTATCCCTCGCATGTCTTTCCTAAAGAGCTTTTTGGCACACCATTTTGATAAAAGGTTCTCTGGAAAACAGGAACTTTAATACCTAGAAGTTCTGCAACATTACATTATTAAACTGCGCACAGCACGCTCATACCATCTCCACCAGGCAATGATGCTTTATATCAAAGGAAACAGAAGAAATCAGACACACAAAGGATCTAATGTTGCTCTCTGCACTTAAGGAGACAGTTTCTTGGTTTAGTTCATTATGTGAGTGGAGAACAGTGAACAGGGATGGTACGTTCTGTCCTCCTGTGGCCTTACCTTACAACTTAAGTCGATAAAATAGGTGTGTTTTTCCAATTAAAAAAAGAAAAGAAAAAGATCTTGTGCAGGTTTAATAAATACACCAGACCGCACCTGGCTGGCTTGTGCTCATGCAGGTCCTGGTACTAACCGTGTTCTGTGGCGAGGGCGTTGAGGAGACCATTGGGCTAGAGGGGGCGTCATCGCTGTAGTCTGGTGGGGGAATCAACACCGGCTCTTCCTCCTCCTGCTCTGGCAGACTGGCCACACTCAGACTACGCACTGGTGTTCCCAGATAGCTGCTAAGACATGTGACATAAAGCTTCAGCTATCAAAACATCAGCCGTAGCTACATTATTGATTCACTTCCTGGCATGCTGTGATGTTTTCTTACCTATTTAATATCACTGGCTCAGTACAAGGTCTGCAGTAAGAAGAGGGAAACCAGCCCCGCCTAATGAGAAAGACACACACATCACATCAAAAACATCATAAAACATGACACTGCATGATACCATTACACAAATAACACCTACTCTGAAATAGTCTGACATTTTGCTAGCTTAGCTTAGCTTAGCAAACAGACTGTAAAAGGAGGAAACAGTCAGCCTGGCCCTGTCCAAAGGTAACAAAATACACCTATCAACGTGTCTAAGTCTCACTAATCAAGACTATATTTAGTTTCTTTAAGCCTTACAAGAACATATGGTGGTTTTAAGGCAGTTATATCCCAGACTATTACTTGGCCACGTGCAGTGACTTCCTGGAGTCTTTCAACTTGTTTTTGTTTTTTGTTTTTTTTTACAATTTTTTTAAAAAGGATTTTGCCTTAGGGGTGCCGGTAGGTGGAATTTGTTACCTGCGGACAGAGCCAGTAAAGTAACTAGTAGAATAAATCATAATTTTCTCTAGAGGAGACCTCTAAACCCAACTTTAGTAACCTTGTTGTCACTAACTTATGGTCACTGAAACTAACAGAACCTGGTGCAAAAATTTGAATACAGTTAGCAATAGTCAAAATTAGGCCAATACAGGTTGCTTGATTCATGTCCTGGATAATGTCAGTGGTATTAGCATTAAGCAATGTCAGCTGGGACAAGTGGGTGGTTTTGCTCTGTTTTCAGTGACCATGTTATTCTCTGTAGTTTTCGTCTAAGATCACAGAAAGAAAGAAATCAGATGAACATCGGATGATGCACCTCAGTATTCTTCAGCCTGGGTGGGTTGTGTCATAATGTAATAATACGCCCAAAAATCTATTTCGCTAAAATGATGCATGTCTCTTTTGAATTATGTTCAGTTGCTGGACCTCATTCAATAAGTGACTAAATAGAAGAGTCAGAGCAGAAAAACTGATACTGACGTTCCCCATTCTGCGTGCACACAACAGACTGCGAGAGATCTGTTTTTTCAAGGGCTTGTGGGTTACAATTGCTGAGAATCACGCCCACAGACAGCACACTTGAATCAGATGCACACATCAGACATAAAATATATAACAGACAGAGAGATTTTGTTCACTAAGACTCTGAAGTTGTCTCCAAGTCACGTCTAGCGAAAAAGATGGCTTATCAGACCAATGCACTGGATTTGTTGCTAAGAAACAGAACGTACTGTGATTTATCCCAACATGTACTCTTCCTGACAAACCGCCACTGACTGCATTAAAACCACTCTGACTCAAAAGGCCACTTAATGACACACACACACACACACACACACACACACACACACACACACAGGGCGCAGATAAGGCTTGCAATTTGTTTTAAAGTGGGAACGAAAAACATTCGACACAAGCTCTGTAAGCACTCCGTAATCCTTTCTCCAGCATTATGAGTCCTAATTGATCTACCGAGGAGTTGAAGATGGCTGTAATTACACTGGCAGCTCAGAGGCTACTTTACAGATTTATGCTGCTTCGGTTACATATACAAACATGACTTGTATACAAACAGCGGATGAGAACATTTTTCCCCGTCTGCCGTCTGGAGGTGACACGGAGTCACTGCTGCCGAACAAAGGTGCAATTACACTCTTATAAAAAAAATCCTAGTTGACATATTTATTTCACTCACTCATCATCATGTGTCAGCGGTAAAGAAAATAAAACATTTGTTCATTGTCGGGTGACATATAAAAGACCAGATGTCACTTGTCTGTGTGTGTGTTTGCACCTGGATTTTTTTTTTTTTTGTTAGGCAGGGCAGAGAGAGGGAGAGATCAAGCTTTACGACTGTCATGTTGAACATACCTGACATAGTCTGTGTTTCTAGACATGATGTATTAGCGCAGCAAAATATTAAAGAAACACAGAGCAGAAACTAGTACTGCCACCTTAGTTATGTGAGAAATGCCTGTGTGTCAGTGCTGCTGTGTATTTGTTGAAATGAAAGTACATTTCGTCTTGTGGGTGTGCCAATGGTCATATTTAGTTGGTATTTAAATCAACTATCTGAGGGAGGGATTCCACAATCACACTTTCTATTCCACATTAAATTAATTTTTTAACAAGTTATGTAAGACTCTAAAAAAAAAAACATATATATCCTATCCAGCTCTTAAGGTTAAAGCACAGTCATATTTATATATTTTTGTTACTGTCAACAAATCCCATACCAAAACTAACAATGTGTTAGTCTGTACTCTCTGTGGCTCTCAGCCTTAAGCCCAGCGGCTCCCACCATAAACCTTTAAAAACAGGTCATGTAGTTTATGTCGCTTAATTTTTTTTCAAGGCTATATTTTTAGGAAAACCTTACGCAAAGAGGAGGAAACATTTGCTGTGGACTATTTTCAGAGGCGGATTAATACATATTTGGTGCATTAGGAAGTAAACAAACTACCACTGTGTGTGGTCATGGTAATAAAGGAACATGTCACTAACACTCATTTCATAATGCTTTGATGTAAATAGAGTAGAGCCATCAACACGTCCCTGTAATATATAAATATTTAGGTTGGACATAAGCAGAGTCAAAACTTACTGCCCCGTCTTCTCCAGCTCTCCGTACAGCCAGCCGTCCTTCTCATCCTGGATGAGCAGGTTGATGATGTCGCCGTCGTCGAAGCTGAGGAGTGTGTCATTGTTGCCCGACGTGTGGGGAAAGATGGTCCTAACCCGGTGTTTCCTGCCCACATTGAGACCAGACGACTGGGATGTCGACCGGGACATACTGCCCTCTCCGAGGCTGCCTTGGTCTGAAGGCAGCAGAGGTTCAGAAAAACAAAGATGTGATCATGTCAGATATCGGTCAAAACTAAGCAGGATTTTGACACTTGATTTTGACACGAGTGCGCTTTCTTGCAGCGAGTTAGATGAGGAGATTGATACCACTCTATGCTAAATATGACACTAGGGGGAAACAGCTAGCCTAGCTCTAATAACAAAACATGGCTACCAACACCTCTAAAGTTCATATATCAACATGTTATACCTCATTTGTTTAATGTGTACAAAAACTGAAGAGTAAAAATGACAATGCCCCATATTATGTGTTCATGATAATGTGCTGAGGCTAGCTATTTCCCTGTTTCCAGTATTTTTGTGCTAAGCTAGGCTAACCAGCTGCTAGCTTGATCTTCTCTTGTAACTCCCTGCCAGAAAGCGAATACGCATATTTCCCAACATGTAAATTCCTTATTCCTTTAAAGTCCAACACAATATTAATTTACAAGTGCTGCCATTTTGACACAATGTGAAGGGAGTACACTAGTAAAGCCTAAAGAAATGGATCTTGCTGATCAATGACTGGACTGAGAGACGCCACAGTCATTTTATGGGAGACAGGTATATCTGTTTCAGAGCCGCCATCACTACCTGAGTTGTGGTCTGAAGACGAGGTGAGCGGAGATCTGGGCTCTGGGTTGAACATATTGGCTAGCGGACTTATCTGAGCCTTTAGCGGTGGCGCTGGAGGAGGCACCACTGACTCCACGTTGTTCTGAAGAGAAAGCAAAGAACATGATTAACAGATGTGCTAATATGGCCGTGTGAGTTGGCAGCATTCGAATCATAACAAGTATTTTTGGTTGAATGAACTCTTGTGTGAGTCCTTATTGAGGCAATGATTTTAAACAGTCATTACTGAAATTGAAGCTTATTGTCTCCCTCCTACGCAGCAATAAACAGCCGTGGGTGAAAAAAAAACATTCAGTGGACTTTAACAGACGGTGTCAACAGTACATGTAGGATTTCCCATGGCCGGTAGCCAGATAATGATAACCTGCCTCTTTTCTCACAACGGCTTCAATCTGATACAGGAGAAAATCAGTGTACCTTTGAAGGATGAACTATAAGCCACAACAAGACAAGATAAAACTCTCCAGGGCCTGTCTTTTCTTCAGGATTTGTGCCACTTATATACGATCTGACAATGCTTTCATCCCCAGCTTTTATCTGAGGCACCTTACACTAAGATAAGTATCTAAATAGATATAGGTTTCAAATGCAACAGGTCTCTCTTGAAAATGAAACTTTTGGAAATAATCCTTATCTCACAGAGGACACAGTTTTGATGGCAGTTACATGACGAGCTAAAACGCACCCTGTTGTAGCGCTCAACCAGCGGCGATTGTTCTGGGGTGGTAGCGAGCCCGTCTATCATAGTCGCCACCGTGTCCGGCACCTTGGTGATGTCGCTGCACTTTTCCTGCCAGCTGGGGAGCTTCATGGCCAGCATCTCTTTGGCCTGGAAACACCAGAGAAAGAGAGAGAGGGAGAGCAGGTGTTAAACAATTCATAATGGAGTGAGGGGGGGGGGGGGGGGGGGGGATGTTCGCAGGATGTTCATCTCTGTCCACGCTCTTACTTTCTCATGGAAGTTGCTAATTTGATAGGAGAACATGCAGTGCTTGTCTGCCAGGAAACAGAAGCGTCTCTTCTCTTCCAGCAAGGCCTCTCTGCAGCCGTCAGCGATGAACTTCTGCATGTCCATCTGGCGTGATGAGATAGTCTCCATGTACTGCAGACAGGGTCACAGGACATTCAAGGAGGTCAGGGCACAGCATTAAGAACTAGTTCAATTTCAGTTTCACAGTGATAGTAATATATTATATTGAGCACTGTGCCTACATCAAATAAATTAATAAAATTGCTATAAAGAAATAATTTAAATAATATTTGAAAAAAGTAGAAATAATAAATAATAAATAAATGAAACAGAAATATAAATAAATAATAAAAGATAATAACAGAAAAGAAAATTAAAAGAAAAAAAATGTATGAAAAAGAAATTATGAGAATAGAAATGAAAAAATAATATTTTACATAAAATGACAAGAAAGAAGAAAAATAAATAAATAACAAAACAGAAATTATAGATAAATTATAGAAATAAATAAAAAGATGAAAATGAAATATATTTATTGTCTTTGCTTATCTACCCTTACCTATGTATTTAATTTACTTCACTCTTTGTTATAATTTAATTAAATTTGATTTTCAGTATTTAATCTTTCTACTGACTCACTTTTAGTTTAGGTATTGGTATTGGTAGTTATTAGGTATTGTTGTATATCTCTATATATTTCTAATCACATTAGCATTGGTAACTATTGACTGTCTGAAGTTAAGTGTGCTGTGAACACCTGCGTGTCATCACTGACCTAAACAAACTGTTGTTTTTTACCTTTTCATGAGCTTGATCAAGTGCTGTGTAATTGTGTTGCTCTGACGAGTGTTAATAAAACACCCTTGACCACATTTTTACTGGCTGAGATTTATGTTTTCTGAGTGCATGTTCACGTTGCAGCTGCCAAAGCCTCAAGCTGCAGAACAAGCTTTTATACCTCCGTTTTTTTTTTTTTTTCTCTCTCTCTTTGGCAACAAAAATGAATTTAGTAGAACAGGGTGACTCAAGCACAGCAATCAAAGTCTCTACACTTTGCAACAAGTTTATTTGGGTGTCTTGCTGCTCATGGATCGATCTCAGCGCAGTGGGAAACCGAATCCGAGTGCTGAAAGACACACTTTCCCCACAGAGCGCCTGAGATTGACTCTGTCTGTCATGCAGATGCAAATGGGCGGCTGGACCTGACATGACGCATATCAAACTCTGTAAAATGACTTTTCAACCTCCCCTCCATCCTTTTATTCTACACCCACCCTGCGGATGTATCTCATTTTCCCCAGGTTGTCATGGTGATGGTAAAGCAGCCTGTCTCTAAGAGCAGAGACCCTCGTTTTCTACTGCCTGGTCTCATTTTCTCTGTCTCTTCCTCTCTCTCTCTCTCTCTCTGCAATATCCCGTTAGACGCCGAATCAAAGCTCTTGCTCTCCTATTCTCACAGCGAACAATCACCCGGGCTCTGAGCGAGAGGTGGGAGGGCACACACACAGGACTCGGCTATCATTGGCATCTCTACAGATGATGATTAGAGCGCTGGGCAGTTAGCCTCGTCTCCCTTGTAGTTCACCGGTGTCATTTTTATCAGATGATGAAAAAGCCACTTCTGGGAGGGGAGGAGGGGCCCCAGTTTCAGCTCACCATGAGAGCCAGGCTCAGGCTGCTGTAAGCTCCACCCAGATAAGACGACTTATTGTGAAGGTGTCTTTTAATAGTGCGAGGATAAACAGGAGACTGACGCTGATTTTAGCAGTAGAGGAAAAAGAGACGAGAGAAGTCAAAACATCCCTGTTACAACCTGCGGTAACTTCTTGGCTTTTCAATTAAAAGGCTTTGTTTAAGAATTCACCCCAAACAAGCCAGGCTTACACACCATCCATCATCAACGTGAGGCCATAAAAACAGTCGATAAATTAAACCAAGAGACAGACGGGAGTAATTGCTCAGGCTGTGCAGTCCCTCCTTCATCTCACCACATTGATTTACAAAGCAAATCGCTGTCTGAAGTGTTAAGACTGCTTGTTGGTCACGGACAACAAGATGTAAACACCCCCAACAATGTGCAACACTCAGGAAAAAATATACTGCAGGGACTCTCAGGGACACCACACAGCTTAAAACAAACCCACATCATCAAGGCAATGTCAATACAGACTAGCAAAACTTCAAAGTCATGTTTGTGTACCTCTGCTCACTCAGCAGTGACATTTGTTTTGGCTGTGTTTGTCATTTCAGAGTGATTTCAAGAGATTAGATTTTTATGAGAACACACTGCTGTTGATCCACAAATGCTTGCAAATAGTTGTAAACAGATTCTTTGTCCTGTTGCTCATTTAATTTAACTCTTTGCTAGAATGCACACTGTTGCGCCGCAGACAGCGCAGAGATGAAATAATGAACCTGATATCAGCATCAGCAACACGACGACGCCGGGGCGAGACATCACAGGATCATATTCATTCACACGCTGCGGGTCAAACCGGCAGCAACCAGAACAGCACTGAGTCAAAAATGTGACCTTTGATTATCCATATGACGTATAGATTTATCAGTAAATATGCAGAGATGGAAGCGATTTGAGGAAACTGTTTTGAAAAATTGGTTTGAAATATTAGTTTGAGAGAAAACAGAATTTTGCAACTAATGGAAAATGGATTCAACCTTTTTACCTATTGATGGGTTAAGATTATTGTTTCTGTAGTGGATTGGATTTGCTTTATTTTTTTTGTGTGTTGTGTCTTTGTGTGTGTGTGAACATTGAATGGATGATTGTATACACGATCATTTAGGCCGAGGAGTGTTTTGTAGAATAAAAAGAACAAAACAAAGAAAGGCATTATGCAAAATTATATATAAGGAAACCAGAATCAACCTCAAACTTTATCTTGAAGATGATCAGATGGTGGATGAGAGCACTTTAATTTTGCGCCAGGGAATTTTTAACATAAGATACCAAAGAAGGGACAAAAAAAGTCAAATGTGAGTGCGGCTTTCTCTAAATGAACAGTTTACTTAGTGCTGTGAGGAACTTCTTATGAATGTCGCTCTTAAGAGTCCCACGTGGGCAGAGGAGTGTACATACCTCATATCTAAAATGATTTCTTTGGGCAAAGTCTCAATTTGAGAGAATTGGATTTTCCTAAGTGCTGCTGCCCAGCTAGCTCTAATTTGGCATATTAAAAAAAATGCAGCTTCCTCACTGTATGTCTCTGAATGATAAAACTAAATCTAGTTACACTGAAGATACAAGTCTGTCTGTAACCTCTGACTTTTTACGATGAACCAGAAACAGAAAAAATACATACACGCCAACACTTGTGCAAATTTGGGTGTGTGAGCGTTCAATATAAAAACGCAATCATCCGTCTGTAGCTGAGCACACAGAGCTGAGGAAAAATGGTTTTATTCTCCCGCAGGTAAACACAGACAATCTGCAAACAGCGTTAGGCGTGGTGGCACCTTTGATGGTTTTAGTCACTCGTCTAAAAGAACTTTTAAAATTACATTACATTTTCTTCCCCTGTGAGCGTAAAGATCTGAGGACACTTAGAGGGTATGTAGTGGTCGAACACACTTCTCAATGTCTGTCATCAGTGATGTAATGCCTTCACATAATATTCATTTCAAACACAACTGGAAAGCAAAGGCAACTTCATCTTATATAAAAGCTTCTACCTTCACTCGCACCTCCTTCTTAACGTTGGTATGTGAACATCATAAGAACTAACTTGGCCACCTTATCTTGTCTTATCTTATCTTATCTGATCACGGACTTGAGAGCGTGAGCATGTAACAGTGCCATGCTTGAAAAGCCACACAAAGTATTAGACAAGTGCATGCTATGCTCTGCAGGAAGGGAAAAGGTTGGAGTCGGTGCATGGTTTCAGTCACTCACCTCGTTCTCTTTGATCTCATACTTGGATGAGTGCTTTCCCTGGCTTTTCCTCCTGAGCTTCTTCAGGTCTGTCTGAGAGCGCTCCAGGGAGTCCTGCTTCAGCTTGTGCTCTGACTGATAGCGCTTGAACGTGGCCTGCATGAGACGTTTCACAGGGAGGGAAGATGAGCAGATTGCAGTTTTCATTATAGAAACATTGCTCAAATGCAGAGAGGTTAAAATAATCAATCAACCAACAGGAGGAGAAACCCTGGTCAAAAAACACATAAGTGGTTAAACTGATGACTAAAACCTAACAAGTGTTGATTCCTCTCTTTGAGGTTTTATTCCATGTTTCTGCCTCCAGAGCTTTGCCTACATGAAATATGTTTGCATAAAAACTCTCATAAATAGAGGGAGGACGGGTTGGTGGATGCTTGCACCGATGAATAGAGGTAAACTGCATGTGGTGACACTTACATTCATGTATTTCACATCCATCTCTGTCTTCTTTTCCAGCTCAACGATAATCTCACTGTGAAACCTCTTGAACTGCAGAGAGAGAGAACACACACACACACACACCTCGTATTCGTTGCAACATACATCATCGTCCATGCGCGCTGTTCCAAACACAACGTACAGTTCAGTCACATGGCTCGTCGCGATAAGAGCGGAGTGACCTGCTGGAATGTATGATAATGGGTTTCTGAGAGGATGAGATTCCTCCCACCAGAGATGCCTTATCAGCCTGTTGAGGTTAAAGATTTACAACTTTTTCCTGTCCGGATAAATTACAATTGGCCCTGCAAGTAATAAGGAAATTTACGGAAATGACAGGAAGTTTCTCATCCACACAGCATGTTATTATTTGCATTTTAGGACTTTTGCACAAAGTTTTTCTTATATCAGTCTGAGTGTTGAGTTTCAGTTATAGCCATATTCAAACTGGTGACGCTTGACTTCCATTTACTTTCGGGAATCTGAGGCATTTCACCCCCGAGGCAGCGGGGCCAGAAATGAATCTGTGGCTTTTCCACTCTTGTCAAACTTTTCTTTACAGCTTTTGTTACAACAATTTCAAACTGTTAAAAATGAGGGGAATGAGCTCAAAAGGTTGAAGGGGTCACGTGTCCAGAGACGAGAGTGAAACAAATGGCCATTCTCTGTCTATTATGTGAAGATAAGCGGAGCATTGGTGGCCACAGGGTACTTCTAGGAATGACAAACGGTTGCTCCGAGAGGCTCAACAGGTGAACTCTCAATGCACTGAATTACTTAATGACATAATGGAAAAGGAGGTTGCTGAACTGCTGTGTTTTTTTATTGTCAACGAATCCAATGAAAAGTCAAATACCTACAATTTATTAGTCCATTTCTCAATACTTTCCCCAGGCTACAAAAGCCATTCACTTCCTCTGAAGATTTAAATCTTTAAAAACTGCTCAGAAATTGATAGTTTCATGTTGTAAAAAGGCTCAATAGTTTTTCTACAGCATCTGGCGCTGTACTGTCACTAAACTGTACTCAGACATTAGTAAATGGTGCGTTTGTCGGTGTTGGATTTGGTGTGTTCCTAAGTATTTACAGCAGTAGGAGGCTGGTGTGTGTGGGATCGACTCAAAATAAATTACAGTGGCCGTGTTCATAGTAATAAATGAACATGTCACCAAGTAGAACTGTGTGACTCACTGATACTGTATGTTTTTTTAATAGTTCCTGGACAGCAGTGCAGCTCTATAACACAGAGGAATAAGCGATATATAAGCTGTGATATAAACCTGTTCGTGGGATCAATTCATTATTGGTTTTGTTCTTTTTTTATTTTTCATGAGATTTGTTGACAGTAAAAAAAATAAATAATAATAATTATTACCAGTCAGAACCTTTAAGGCTACTTACGTTTTCTTCAAGTTCATCATGGACCTTCCTGTGGGCGTCTGCGATCTCCATTAGAACCACACCTACGAAGACATCAGGGACAACTTTTAGTTTATCAGAGAGTGTTACAAAAGAAAGAGGAACTTTGGGTTCGTATTGTGACCAGGGTCAAGAGGAGTTCTAATGTAAGAAGTTGATATTTTGGGAAATAGGGTAATTCGCTAATATGCATATTCCCAAAATGTCAAACTTCTCCTTTAAGCACAGTCGGTGACAGAGAACACGTGGACACCAGAGACCAAGCATCCGACATCAGTGTGTAACTAGATGCAGATTCAGCAGGAGATGTAGTTTATAATAACTTGTTGAAAACCAGCAACAACAAACACAAATTTCCTGTATAATAAACACGACCTCCTTTTCATCAGGCCTTACATACATCTTTACAGTCCACATTTTACAGATGACTTATCGCCTTTCAATATTTGAACAGCTGTCAATAAGTAATCTCTATGAAACGTTCTGGTATTGTGTGGACGGATACAGAACAGTCTCCATTCACAGACAGGCTTCAGTGTAGATAGAGCAGCATATGACATGAGACAATGGCAGTGGGTCAATACTGTAAACAGAAGTGGACAATTGTAGCTAAGCAGTTTATAGTGCTACCTCTATCACAATGGGGTGAAATCTAGACTCAAGGTTTACTATAGGACACAGTGTTCTGGTGAAACCTGTAAAAACAGTACGGGACAGCATATCTGGACATGTGACAGTGTCACTGTGAGGAAAACGGGCAGGCGTGAACAACCTACATGGATTTCATCACCTTCAGACGAAAGCAAAGAAACGCACAGGTGTCAGGTGTCAGGTTCACTTTGTGATTTTTTTTTTTTTTTTTAGGTGAAAAAAAAAAAAGCTGCCGACGTCAGGACCCTTGCACCTAAACATGAACACCCAGACACCCGGCACCTGACATTCCTCCCTGTTCGCCTCCGGTCAAAGCAAACAAACGTAATAACCCAGTGATGCAGAGCTGGACTTCTGTGATCCAGCAGGCAGCGTCCAGCTACAACAACATTGCCCTCTGAAGGTCACCAGAACGTACTGGTAAATGCTGCCTTTGTCTTTCGACGGGGAGGGGTGGCGCTGGGCGCTGGGCTGTTTGTACAGCCCCAACAACAGGCTGCGCGGGGTGGAAGGGGGAGGCTGAGAAAGGCCAGGAGGGGGTTCAAAGAGGCCGTTGTATACCTGCAGGTTTCACCTTTGGGGTTAACAAGGTGTGAACGCATGCCTGAGGGATGGTAAATGCTACAGAGAGTTTTCAGCGACTGAAGATAAATATGGACTGTAAGACGCACGAATCTGTCACATGAACAGCTAAAGAGGGTGAATTGCAGTTGAGAGAGACAAGGTACAATGTTGTAAAGAAGTCCATGGAAATAAAGCGCGAGAGCTGAGGTGTAAAAAGTAAATCATTGATTTTTTTCTAGCTGAAGTGTGAATAAAAGACTAAGGAGAATATGTACCTGGCTACACAATGTTTTAAACATCCACTGGTAATTCAAGTTCATCAACAACACGGGGCGACTTTTTCTCACTCTGTCTTATCTCCTATCTCGGGCTGTTGAGGATTTAAAGTACCAAGATAATCTAATCTCAACTCAACAGTTTCAAATACACAACGTCATGTTTACACGCATTTCTACACAGACTGGTACAAGGTTGATAAAAACACATGTGGAAAACTACACCACCTGTGATTGGCTCATATAACTTATGATTCATTATTACGAATGCTCTCCTCCACTTCTCTGTCCAACACGTAATGTGGATACTGTAGCTCACATTGAGAAAATGACCTTTGACCGTTCAATTCAACACATGTTGCTTGCCAGTGTGTGTGTGTGTGTGTGTGTGTGTGTGTGTGTGTGTGTTATGCTCAGGATAAACAGCAGAGGGAAAAACTGGTCCTGTTATGATCATTCACTTGTATGTGTTCTTTGTGCCACCAGTATCAAATGCCATTTTTTTCTTTACAAGACGGCTGATAAGACAGAGGGCGACGCCTTCCACATTCTCAACAGGTGACGTGATTTATGAGCTGGCAATGCCCTGTGGCAAGACATCCCCTGCCCATTTGGTACCTGATAAGGAAACTGTACAATGTGAGGCGGCGTTGGCGGAGCAACCACTTACCGCTGACGCGTTGGCACCTTTTTTTCTGGCTCACCTTTTATTTCACCACTTTATCCGACTGACAATCCCTCCTCCATTTGCCAAGTGCAAACAACATCTGAGTTAGGGCTGAACTTTGCTGCGACCATCGGTCATCGACTTGTAGCAGCGTTTCATCACAGAGATGCATCACTGGGTTTGTCTAGGCAGGCTTGCAGTGCGTGTGATGAAACACGGCCACCTCCTGTGTGACTCAGGATTGAAGAGTATGTCACTGCAGGTGGGGAGAGGTTGTGTTTGGAGGTTGCCATAGATATGCTACTCCCTCCTTGTAATCATGATGATGTCGCTGTGCTCGATACTAATAACGCTGCGGTGGAAACACTTGGAGTGGTGACTGTGATTAAACTCCAGTCGGACTCATTGTTTCTCACAACACTGGCTGCTCCAAGAGGATTCAGACCTTAGTAACTCTGCTGTCATCCATTGTGAGGTCAAGGAAAATCCTGTCATCTGACTCCCAGTTTTAATAAATGTTATCTTGTTGAACCAAACAAACTTAATCTTACAACTAGGACACTTTTACAAACTCATTGCTAAAAACAACCAACCACTGCATAGAGCGTGATATTACTGAAAGCTCCAGATGAGCTTATAAACGTACCCTGAGGTAAGCTTGTTTTGTCAACCGGAGCATGGACAGGACGTTCGCAAAGTGCTCAGAAAAAAATAATGAAAATATATCGTCACGACACGACGAACTCCATCTGCTGATGAGGATCATGTGACGTGGTTGAAAGCTCAGTAATAGCAAAATTAAAGGACACTGAGGTGAGGTGACACAAACATAACAATGTAGACGGCTATTCGACTGACGAAATAATCACAGTGTCTATAAAATGTCAATAAGGTGAAATAATACCCATCTCAATTTTTTTTACTTCAACCAATTGATTATGAAACTGGTTTCTGATGATCTATTACCTTCAGCTCTACACTCACAACCTAAAAGACTTGTGTGCAGACTAATGTACGTGCTCGCCACCCTTGAGTATTGATTATCAGTATGAGCATCTACTGTCATTCAGCATGTCTACTGTGTTCGCAGCAGATCAATAGCTGTGACAGCTTCCTTAACATAGAGTGATGACCTGCAGTTACACACAGCACACAACATTATTTATTACTCCAGCACATAAAAGTAACTGCAGCCCCGAGCATCAATAATAAATCTATATTTACTTAACAGAGAAAACTAAAGGCAAACCTCAAATAACCTTAAAAACTGCATGTGTGTGCGTCATATGTTGCTCACGCGAAGAAGAAGAAGTTGGTTTGAAGTTCTTAAAGACAGTTACTTCCACTAAATACTGGTTGAAATCTTTAATAGCCAATAATTGACTTGAGACTCTGTGTGGGCACAGGAGCGCTCAAAAAGAATCATGGGATATTTTTGTGAAATGACTGGAGTGTGACGGCGTTTTAGAGGCTCCAACTTCATGGTCCATTGAGCGGTAAGTGGATCTCTGGTCCCTTCACAGGTCCCTTGGAGGAAACTACTGGTGGACTGGAGAACCTTTAGTTTAATAGCGGCTGCAGAACGAGGTTGTTTGAGGTCTGGGATCATTACAGAGTCGTGGAGTGTGACGGCAGAGGAGTCATAACTGACTCAACCATGAGTAGAGTCTTTGAAAAACAACCTCCACCCTCCTCTATTTTACTCATTTTCAGCTGTCTCACCAGCAGTCTGGTTGGGGAGAACAATCGTGTCTGTGTGGTTGACCCTGATATTTTAAGTGTGTAACATCCTACGTCCAGATACATTTACGTCATTAACGCCAAATGTCGCCATATCGGCTGTCACCACGCAGAGACACACACACATCATGACAAGATATAACACATGTAAGAACATAGGTAATATAGGTTAGCTTTAGAGGTGCTTTTTGCTGTCTTTAAACTAAGCTACGTTAACCGTCTCCTGGTTTCGTTTTCAGCGTTTACAGGTAATAGGTGTGAGAATGGTATTGATCGTCTCATCTAATGCCCAATTTTTTCTTTAATGAAACTTTGGGAGATGTCGCATGTCATTGCTCCGATGAAGGTGGACACTGCTAAAATGATGTATTATGTCATACACATAATTTCAGATGTTGAGAATGAGAATTTTTCAAAAAGAAAAGCGCTTTTAACATTTTTAAACACAACTGGCCCCAAATGAATGAAAGTTTATTTTCTGTGTCTTCATGAAACCGCTTATGGTTCCTTGACGCTGCTGGTGATGTTGTGTCTGTCACAAACTCTTATTAACCATAACTTCAACCTCCCTTCAGACTAAATGAAACCAGTCACAGCAGCTATCGAGGGGGGGGGGGGGGGGGGGGCGACACTCAACAAATCCTCATTCTCTGGGGAGAGAGAGGGAAAAAAATCGCTCTGGTCAACATTACCATTTCTCTCATGCTGTCAGTGTACTTCAATATTTCAAAAAACAATTTCGACTAAAGCTTGACAAACAGTTCAGAGAAAAGGTGGAAGGGGTGGGGTTCGAGCTATTTATTCTCCGGTAACATTTTCAGTCCGTCAATACCTGCTGCTTTTCAGAGTGGAATAGCAACTCCCTGTGGAGCCCAGTCATGCACTCATACACAGGAAGTTTCTAATTGTACACCCACTTAAACATTTAAATATACAGTGTGATGTATGGCATGACAACTACACCGCCATGGTATTTCTTCCTAGACGGATGGCAACATTAAAGCAAGCTATGATGTAAAGCTATAAGCATGTGTGATTTCACAGATAGTGGCTTTAAAGACTGTGTGACTTTTGCTGAACTGCGGGCACCGTGGCCTCAAGTAAATGATAATGGCGCATTCAATTTTTATTCCTTTAATGAGATTTCTTGGCTTCCTCACAGTTGCTGTGAATATATCATCATTAGGCAACCTGACCGAGAGCAAGTGGGATGGGTTGACAAGCTGGAAACAGCAAACACGTCTCCTCATTAAGAATGGTCTGTTTATCTCTTGTTATACTTTTGGGATAAAAGTAAAATGTTGCTAAAAATGTCGTGTAACAGCAGCACAAGCACAGAAGTGGAGAAGAGCAATAAAGTGAGCAAACTGACTCGGTAATGGCAGTTACGCAGCAATATCTTATTCCTACGTTAGCTAACATTAGCTAACATTAGCCACAGCTGTTAATGTAACGTACCAATAGCAAAACATACAAATAACTCCTTTAACTTTACGACGAAGATTGTGTTCTTTCCTCTTCTAAAGTTATAGTGCCACTTTAAGATACATTTTATTTAACTTTTAAAATGTTCAAATATTTGACATAATTGGTACTACAGCTAATTGGTACAACCATAAATCCTGTAAAAGTCAGTGTTACCCCTTATTTCCATACAGCCTGAGCCTCCCCTTGGCCTCCGCAGACTGACAGAAAAGACCTGCGGTGGGTTTGCTGAGGCGCATGGAGGAACAGGGGGGATGAGCCTGGATCACTGGTGGGAAGATAGTCCCCTCTGTCTGTCTGTTTGTTCAGCGTGTTTGCTACTCCTCTCACTGCAATGTGTGAGAGAATTCACACTGTCTCGCTGTCATCTACTCCAGGCAGTCAAAGACCGGCTGCCAATCCATGTCTTTTTTTCTAGAGGCCATTTTGAGGCTTTTCTATATTGGGTTGCATTCTTATAGTTAGGGTCAAATAAGACTGTGCAATGTAAAGTTTTCTTTTCTGCAGTATTTCAGTGGTCAATTTTGTTATTTCACTTTGACGGTACACATTCAGCTGCAGGCACATGCACACGCTCACGCTCATATAAGCAGACATAAAATATCTACTCACACCCCAGCATGGCTGCAGTGAACAGAGAAAGAGGCAAAGGCATGGAGAGAGCCTTTAATATGGTATTTCAATGTTAAAGCTGCTATCCTCAACTTCCCACATGTTAAAAATCTGTCAAACCTGGTGTGGCGTTGCACCTTGTTGTTTTTGGTATGCAGCGAAAATGTCACCTGCCAACCACGCAAACATGAACATATCATTTAATGAAGCGATGAAATACGGGCATGTTAACTGACAGGTGTGACCTGACAAACTCGACCAACGTTTCGTAACGGACGGGTATGGAGAGTGTCTCCAGTCACAGTGAATGTTTCACTGCACAGATAAAAAAATAATCTTAATTTCTAAATACGAGAGAGAAGATTTCTGTGTTTGCATCACTAACTTGGAGAGAGAGAGAGAGAGAGGTTCCAAACTTACAAACTGTTGCGTAACATAATTAGCAATAAGAAA
Organism: Seriola dumerili; assembly: GCF_002260705.1. NCBI lineage: Eukaryota > Metazoa > Chordata > Actinopteri > Carangiformes > Carangidae > Seriola > Seriola dumerili. Next base: position 14,158,927 of record NW_019174323.1, read on the forward strand.
GGTTTTTAAAATAGATATAACCTCTGTGTCTATATATCAAAGCCTGCTCAGTTACATTTCATTCTGGGAAACTGTCCACTAGCATTATGAAACATATCCTTCATAGTTTCCTTTTCTGACACTGCTACTGCTATGATGATCAACTCTGCTGCTTTGATGCTTTGCTAACTTCCTTTATTAACACATCCACCAAATGTGACAGACACACCTAATCTTGTCTCTTTCATGCAATGACAGCTCTGTGAAAATCACTGCACCTCGTCTGACATTCCATCAAAATATGTTTTTAACTTGAAGTAATGCAAACGCCATGTGAAAGAAGAGAACTCAGTTAGAAAAATACCGGCAGAAAATAAACCCACTGCTTTTTTTTCTTTTCTTTTTTTTTCTCAAAGCCATGCATCATGATGTAAAATCTACGTATATTCACGTTGGTCGCCGTTTTCATTTAAAAGACCACGGGGAAAAATGACAGAACATTATCTTTCCATTTTAACTTCCCTGCTCTGATTCCTCGCCTGTCACATCAAGCTGAGCTTACATGAGGCCAATTTGTAGACCCCAGCAGGAAGAAGTGACACAGCAGAATATACAGAAAACCACTTGATGAATTGTAATTGCACTGAATTAGGACCCTTGGACAAAATGGGTCAGCTCCAAATTTTAGAACTAATAGAATAATGGGAGATGAGTCACAGGATGGATGTACAACAACCTGTGAAAGCTTGATGGCAGCCTCAGAGAGGAGAGAGAGGAGAGGCCGCACTTAAGTCAGAGGGAGAGGCAGACAGCAGATAATAATGAATTTCTGCTGCTACTGTGCCACGAGGGTTCAATCAGTGTTATTTCCAGATGTTTGCATTTAATTGATTCGCATTTTGGATGACGGCTGCACGCAAGGCAATATATGTCACCATGATGAAGGTGCATAGAAGGGGCTTTTTGTAATGGTGTAGATGTTCAAGGATGTTTGGGTGAAATGAGGGCGGTGATTTAAGTGAAAAAGTCACTTTCATCATTTCATGGTGACTTAAAAGAATCAGTTGGACATGAGAAGATCAATACCATTTCCAAGTCTGTATGATACCTATGGTAGAAGGCTACAGCTAGCATCCAGTTAGCTTTGTTTAGCATAAATACTAGAAACTGGGGGGGGCTTTGGCTACTAGCACCTCTAAACCTCACTAATGAACTAATTAATTGTTTAATTTGTATGAAATGACATGTTTAGTTTTACAGGGGATCATTTCTTAGCTGTGGGCAGTGACTTCCTGGAGTCTTGTTGAGGTTGCCAGGAAACCTTCAAGAAATAGCCGTGCCTATAACACTCCACTGTAAGACCACAGCTTTACACAGTTTTATACTTTGGTTTTGTATAGAAAAAATTATAGAAACATAACGTGTTAATCAGTGAGCTTTAGGCGGATTTTGCAGCCTTCAGGCAGAGCTAGCCGGCTAGCTGTTCCTCCCTATTACCAAGCTTTATGATAAGCTAACAGCTGCTGGATGTGGCCTTATAGCCTATATCACGCAATGACATGGGAGTGTCATTGCGTCCCCGTCCCCCCCCTTGAGACTTGGCTCACTGTAGGTAGATTTAACATGGACTGGTGTGAAACTCACCAAGCTCTCTGGAGACCGGAGACACGATGGCATTCTCTCCAATCCTTGAGACCGCATCGTAATAGGCCTTTCCAGCAAGAGTCATGGCTGCGTGGGGAGACAGACAAACATCATCAAGTCACTGGCTGGTAAAAAAAAAAAAAAAAAGTCTCCCTGGATCATTTTGTGTTTTAGTGAAATGCATGCAAGAGGACTTTTGACAAACTAAAGCAGTATCAGTGTCGGTGAGGGTGAGAACTGTGTTTACCTGTGACTGATTTCTCATAGCTCTTCCCAAGGTTGACCAGGTTTCTCAGGCCTGGGTTGAACTGCTCCATCACATTCTGGGACAAAGAACAGAGATAAAGTGTGTGGAGGGAAGCAGCAACCACAGCTTCTCCTGATACAATAACTTCGCTTACTCACAAACATCTCTAATTTCTTCTTTTTCTTTTTCTTTTTTTTTTTTAAGGGCCTAACCGTGAATAATAAAGATCATGAGGCTATTTTTGATGGAGTGGGTGTAGAGAAGAAATACATGAAAACAAGTGCAAGTGTTTGTGCAGTTGCTCTATAAATATCACCATGTGAGAACAATAAAGCTTTCAATTTTTAACTTGACCCCTCACGTATGCTTTACAGCTCCCTCAAAAGAGCGAAGTCCCACACAAAGTCGCAGTTATTTGCAGCATTGAACCTCATCATACTCACCCTCCCACCCACCCTGTCTCGCCCTCTCTCTTTTTCTATTGAAATGCCTCAACAATCAAGTGCTGTTCACCTCCCTGTCTCTATTCCCCTGGCACGCCCTCAATAGAACAATGAAGGGGCAGGTATGACTTTACACGGAGAAAAGAACAGAGCGGAGGAGAAAAAAAAGAGAAAAGGAAACGGGTTCCTTGTTTTCTTTTCTCTCCCTCTCTCTCTCTCTCTCCCTCCCAGCTGAAACTGTGGCACACTGTAAACTACAGGTATGACTCTCTCTCTCTCTCTCTATGTCTCTCACACACACACACACACACACACACACACACGCACACCCAGTCTGTATCTCTCTTTTGGATTATGAACAGGAATCCAAACACACACACACACACACACCCAGACACACACTCTCACCTGCTTATCAAATGTGAGGGGCAGCAGTGTAAACGTGATTAGATTAATCTGCATTGATTAAACAATATTATTCTCATGATCAAATGACTATTGATCAAGTTTCAGCAGGTTGATTGATGGGTTGGGAGAAACTTTTCTGTCTCTCCTCACATTTGATGGACAGGAGAGCTTTGACTGCACTGAGCTTTACTGTGATTTATGCATCTTGTAATAATTAAATAACAGGGTGTGTCCCTCTTGTTTTGTTGGCGTTTACAGGTTGTTATTAGAGTTCGCAAATACTTTCGTTCCATGTAAACAACAGTTTCAATCTCACTTGCGCAACCTTTTTTACGGTAATGACAAGGTAATAAAAGGAAATAAAACTCATTTAAAACGTGACTAGACCCAATAAAACACACACACAGAAATCAAACCTCTGTGGTTTTTAGTCGAGGTTAAAATGCAATAAATATTAATCATAACCCTGCTGTGTAAAGCTGATTCCGGCTCTTAGTCTTAATAACAAAACAGACGTACTATCTATCATTTATTTGCTGGATGTATCACTCACCTTGTATGTACTTTCAGTAAGCTTGCTCACATCATCTGGAGCACGAGACATGGTGGCAGGTTGTTTCTCAAGCCCAGTGGTCGAAAAAAAAATAAAATAAAAAAAAAATAACAACAACAAATAGAAAAATAAAAAATGCTGCTTCGTAGTCCAGGTGTTCACGCACTCACTCGCTCACAATAATAAATCCCACAGCCGGACCTGCTCACTATCCGTATCCCCAACACTCTTTGCGTGTGGGCAGAGCGACGATCAGCTGCCGGCGACGCACGCTCTGACTGAGACACCGAGGGACTTCCCCGTGCTGATGAGGAGGGCGGAGGAGCGCGAGGGGTGGGGGTGTGGGTGGGGTGGGGGGGTGGCGTGACGTCAGAGGACGCGTTAAACAAAAAGTTCTCTTGGTGAAATAAAAAGTTATGTGAGAGTGAGTGAAACAACTTTTTGTTTAAAATAAATAAATCATAAAAGATTCAAATCTTTGCACTGGAAGATTTTGTTCTTTAACTTAAGAAAATTAACACTTTATAACAAGACATTTCATACTTTTAGGCTAAAAGTAGGATAAATGTTAGCAGGCTCCAGTGTACCGAGGCGACCAATGAGGAGATCATGAGGCAGGTATGACGTACATGAAGGGGTTTCTTTTATTATTATTTTTTTTCCACAGCACCAACAACCACCATACACAGCCTGGCTAGCTTATATACCAGACTCCCTCTAATTACTGACTGGTCTGTACCATACGCACAGTAACCCCTTAAACACATCCCCATAAATATACAATAAATATTTACATAAAACCCCTACCAAAATATAAATATACCATCAATAAATATTAAAACACCTGAAGCCAATGAATAAATACTCACTAAATAATTTACATAAGTATTTACATTTAAACAAGAAACTAAAACTCCCTTCTACCCACTTCTTACTTGGCATCTCCCTCCTGGAACTAATAAAACTTGTCTGAACCCATGGGGAACCCTTTTGCCTGAACACCCTGAGAGGAAGAGGTAAGACAGAGGTAAGTTTATGCTTCACACACCAAGGAAAGACAATTAACTAACTATTAGTTTGCTTATACCGAGTCTTACCTCATACTTTTACTACACAATTTACTGCTGCAATGAATCACACATCAATACGCAGTTTCTACTCATGTTGCTCACAGGTGAACAAGGAGGTGGAACAGCCTGGCATCCCTGCTGTGAACCATGTGCTCGGCAAACTGCTACACAAAGAAACAGTAAAACAGTCACACAAGCAACCAATTCATTAATCAGTAAACACTTTAAAACCACATGTGTGTTTGTTTCATTTAACTCACCAATACATGCCAAATGTGTTTCACAATTTATCATTACCATTTACCATTATCACAGACATCCAGTAAAGGCGAGCCGTCCTTACAATAAAGTTGACCTTTATGATCAAAAAGTATTTTTGTGAATATCAAATTACTATATAGGCTATTGTATTATTATATTTATATTCATTTTGTGTATGAATAGCTATGTTTCACACTATATTCTAATGTAAATCTTAGGTTATGGAGCACAGGGCCGGCCCAAGCCTTAACGAGGCCTTAACATGGGTGTCTGCCTCATGGTTTCCTAAAAGTCTGTTTCAAACTAAAACAGCGTTTCCAAAAGCCTCCGTTTTAGGGGCTTGAAACCTTCAGAGCAGTGTGGACACCAAAAACTAAAACGTATTGGTGTGGATGCAGCCTAGTTGTAGCTGTGTTGCACTGACAGAGGCAGTGGGGATTCATTAAACCTATAGTACTAGCTAGCCAGTACCTTAATATAATATTGAATTTTCATATGATGACCTTTAACATAATATATTTTTTAAAACAAATAAAAAATCAGTGCTCTTGAGGGCTCTCTGGTGGCCACGGGTCCCAAAACAGGCACAAAGAGAGAAATTGCATTAACTAGAAATACTTGAGTAAATACAAGTACAGTACTTGAGTAAATGGACTTTGTTCTATTTCACCACTGTTAGTCTTTATCAAATTCACACATGAACAGTCCACTCACATGGGATTTAAAACTTTCCAATACGATCTTCATATGTCAGCGTATGAAGTGCTGTACACCTGAGAAATGTGTTTGGGTGCTGTGTCTCCGTGTGTAAAATTAGGTTATAACATTGTAGTCTACATATGTAGGCTATAAAATATCGCAGGGTGTTAAAAACATGCAGAAAAGGTCAATTTTGAAAACATGGTTTGGCATTTACTGTAAAACATGACATGGCCTGGTGGGGGTGATGTATCCTGTCGTTTGAAAAGCCAGTGGTGCATCATCTGCAGTGGTGAATGTTGTCCTGTCTGTCCGGCACTATGAACACAAAGTTTGTTGTTCATCCCAACTTAACTCAAATTTGCCATTAATTAAATTTCCGTAAATAAAACACAAAGTGACCCTAGCACGTAAGCAGTTGCCAGCTGCTCCGTTTTATCCCTTATGCGAACTGTATAGTTTGAAAATCTTTACATTCTTGAACATATATTTTTTTAACTGTGTATGTAAGAGAGAGAAAGGTGGAAGCTTAAGTTTTACAGGTAAATCTGAAGGTGAGCTAATAAGAGATACACATATTATCATATCTATCCGCTCCATTTGATATTAACCTTATATTTAAACTTGGTAACTTCATCTAAACATAATTTAGGGATGGTCACAGTAATTATAACCTATTGGTTGTGTATTTCTTGGGTTGTTAGCGCCACCGTGTGGATATGTCCTGTTTCATACTAAAACGTATTAATCTCAACTGTCCTTGTGAAGTTCGGCTTCAGTTCTTTTTTTTTTCTCTGTTTCAGAGACGCATGAAAATAGAAACCTGCAACATGTGAGAAGATGTCCCACATCACAGAGAGGAATGTGACCCAGGCCAGAGCCTCCTGTTCAAAAGCTGGTTGTTGTTCTCCAGCCACATGATTGAAACGCATGGTGACAATTTCAAGCCTTTACGGCTCTTATCTGCATGCAAGACCCACATCACCCCCCTCCACCTCCCTTCCTCCCCCGTGTCCAATCACTCCGATTTCAGCATTAACTTTATTCCTGCTTGAGGTCCTCCAGTGATCTCCTGCGAGAGGACCAGCAGATATGGACAGGTAAATCCAAAGTCTCCTTCATTTAAGACATTTAACCTTTTAAAAAAAATCCATATTTAAACTTTGGGACATATGTCGACAGAAAAAATGTTGTATGGATCTTGATGCTTCTCCTCCTGGTCCTCCTGGGTGTGGCAGAGACTACAGACCCTATGACAGATTTGGGTAGGTCATCATTTGTTTTATTCATTTCTTACAGGCATAGTGGCTTCCTAATGAAGTATATCTTCTCTTTTAAACAGAAAATATTGCTGGGAAGCTGGTTTTCTATCAAACGGAGGGAAATGCCACTTATGTGAGAGACACAGGGGAACTGGCGTCAGATGTTCCCACAGAGACCATGTTTGAACTCTTCGATCCTCAGCGGAATTTCAGCACCGCAAAATTCTCCTATACGTGGGATTTAGGAAACGGGTACAAGGATTTTTCATTGTTTTGAATTTTCACAAAGGCTTGGGATTCTTTTCTTTATCATTTCATATTTCTTTTGGTCTCCGATGCAGAGAAGTGATCCAAGGGACAGAGCCAGTTGTCCGCTACCACTACTCAGAGTCAGGGAACTACACTCTGCAGCTGAAAGTCGGAGTCAATGTGACCAAATATGCGCCTCTGATCACTGGGGTCTACTCCACAGATGTTCAAGTGCTCGGTTCGTAGTTTTTCGCTTTTATAAACACATCAGCAACTTGTTGCAGTGAGACGAGTGAAATGTTTTCTCTGAGTTTTCGATTGAGTCTCACAGCTTTTGTTCCTCGGAAGAAATAATAATAAAAAAAAAAGATCAGATGATGAGGCTCTGGTAATGTCACTGGTCCCAAGTGCAGTTCCAGCAAACGTATGGAAATGAATGCAAGAAAATCCCCAAGAAATTGAACTTGCTCTGTTAGATGATCTGATATAACTGTCATTAGATGTTCAGTACTAAAGGAACTCTTGAAACTAATTTTAATAAAAGAATGTTTTTGTATTTTGAGTCTTATCAAAGTTCATTTGAGCTAAACTAATCCTAGTAAGTGGAGAAATGACTAATAAGTGGAATTGACTTTGTAGATGCCATCAAAAACATCGAGCTGAAGGGCCCTTCAGATTATGAGATGTCTCAGAACACCAGTTTGGCTTTTCACGTCGATGGAAGGTAAGTCACATTTTGTTTACTGATTTCCTTTTTCTTGCAATCAATTATTGTGCACAGAATAGAAAGCACGCATCTTATCCAGACTGCAATGAAACCGTCACTTTAATTTTCCTGTGTATATCTTTGTTGATCACTCATTAATCTCTGTATTTTATGAGATACTTGAGATTCATCGTTCATTACATTTCAGTTTTTCCCATCAAATGTAGTGTGTTCAATGGGCACAAGTGTGAAATAATAATTTGTTTTTATTTATTTTTCCTTTATTTTACCAGAAAGTCCCATTGAGATAAAAAAAAGAAATCTCTTTTACAAGAGAGACGTGGCCAGGATCATAATGATCGATGTGAAAAAGACACCATTATTCATCTGCCTATTTTCCTTTTCCTTTTTCACATTTAGAAAAAGAAAAAAGAAAAGAAAAAAAAAATAAACAATAATGATAATGAAGGTTAATTTCCCCTGTGTGTGTCCGTAGTCCTCCCATGTGGGTGTGCTGGCGTTTCCTGCCTAACTGCGTGCCAGATGTGGGGGGGGGCTGCACACTGACCATGTTGTATGAAAACACCCTGAGACTGAACCACACCTTCACCTCCGCTGGTGTCCACTGCCTGGACATCAGCGTCCGCAATGACGTCAGCAAGCTGGAGACGTCCTTCAGCCTCTATGTCAAGAAAAACAGTGAGTGACCACACACACACACACACACACACACACACAAATACCAGTACGTTAACATGCTACTTTCCATAACAAAAAGAGGGAAAGGGAGGGAAGAGAGGAGGCAAAACTCAGGTGAGAAGATGTGCAGGAAAAGAGAGACAAGTTAAAAGTCTTGTTGACTGGCATGTATTACAGCACGTTGCTGTTGCTGGAACAAATGTTGTTGAAAAGATTTTCCATAATTGAATGGTTACACGGTTTCTCTGAAGATTTAGGAAATTCTTTGCCATTTAAGGGTTATAAAACTCACTTTCAAACATCTGTTAGATAATATTAAAAGTGCTTTGTCATGAAGTGATGAAACAAGACCAAAGCTCTGTGTTTGTTCAGACTCATCTCGTTCAGCTGAAATGTAGAAATCCAATCACAGAGGATGGATGGAAGTGAGATGTGAAAGAGCGATACCACTGCTCCACTGCTCAGAGCACGGATGTAGAACAAACCTACGACATCACCTGGAGAACAGACATCACACTCAAGGCTACTTCACCTTTGGTGCCTTTTGAACTGGGAGAAAAACCTGTAGGTTATCAGTGAAACAAAGCCATATTGATCACCTGACACTTTGATCTCTGTGATGAAATCGGAGCATGTGACCACAACAAACCCTCAACCACTCCCATGTGACATCACGCTGTGAACGACCCCGAGAGGTTTAACAGGTTTCAATGCCTGTGACTCCTCGTTAGTCAACTCTGCAATCTATAGAATACACTTTTATTTTAACTCGACAAGAGCAACATGGCTGTCAATATGAAAAAATAAACACACACAAAATGTCACTGTACTTAACATGGGAAAGGTATAAATACTAGAAGTTTTTCCCAAGGGAATGGAAGTTTATTTATACAGCATCATTCAGACACAAAGCAGTTCAAAGTGCTTTACAGAGTCGTGGAAATACATTGAATGTAAAACATTAAGATGACATTAAAATTGCATTTGAAAACAATAAAAACTCATTTGAATAAACAAAACCAATTTAAACAAAACATGTTAAGATCAGGTAAGAAGCTAAATGTGCACTTTTCTAACTGCATATTCATAAGAATGTGAATTTGACATGAAAGGAGATTTCTAATTATACACTTAGTACCAGTGAATATGAAAGACCAAGAGAACGCAAAAGCTTTTAAAGTGATTCATTAATCAATTTCTTTATTTTTTTATTTTCATAACCAGAGACACAACGATCTGATCAGACAATATCCTTCATCCCTAATGATCATAGTAATTACACATGCAGCGAAATACTGAATGTACATATACTGTCTGCAGTGGTGACCTACCCTGTAAACATGTCACTGCGTATTACACAGTATAACAAATGTATTAAATCTGTCTATAACCCTGAGATCAGCATAGAGACGACCCATATAGATGAGAGAGGTAGAACAGATGGAGCTAGTTCACCTGTATGTAACGTTTTCAGGATCATATTTTGGGAGCTCGGGAAAGTGCAGCAACGTAACGAAAGAGCATGAACAGAACCGAAATGCCTGTTCAGTTGTGGAGTTTGAATTGGGTTGTTTTGTTTGAAAGATCGTATTAATTTATCATGTTATTATAAAATGAACCAAACTGATTTCTTTAATGTTTCTATTTACAGAAGAACTTATTTATTCATAAACTCTTTGACTAATCTGCTTTTTAATTTGAATTCAGTGCGCAGACTTTTTGTAATTTGAATGAATAAATAAATCACAATGACTCTTTGATGATTCATCAGTTTGATCTAGTGGATGCACACAGCTAACTACTTTTAATTTCCTATTTTTTGTTTTGTTTTTTGTTTTTTTACAATCAAAAAGATTCTTGAAACTGGGAGCTGTTACTGTGTCATGAGGTGTTTCAGATAAAACTTACCATGTGCCATTTAGCTGCGTTAGTTCAGCTGACAGAGAGGCAACAGTGAAAATGGAGGAATCCTGGCATATCAGAGGAGAGCGAGCTGACTGGTCGGCACATGTCTGCTGTGCTCAATTGATTCGTTGTCGCTGTGATTCAACTGAAGTTGTTATCCAAGAAAAACTCATAATAACCAGCTTTTAATGTCAATTTCCTACTAAATAGGAAGCAACTTTCTTTTCTTTGAAAAACTGGAGAATTTTAGACATGGATATTCACATTGTATAAAAACACACTGTGATCCAGTATATACTACTGCACTTTCAAATCATGTTTTGTTACCAAGATAACTACACTCAAAGGTAACAGATTTTTTTCTGTGTTAATTTCAGCCAACCCTCACATGTTCTTCATCCTGACATGTGCTGCCGTTCTTGTTGCAACTTTCTCCTTCATCACAGTTATCGCCTGCCGCCCTCTTCATCACAACAGATTTCAGGTACATGAAGGACCGAATGTGCCGCCCGGTCTTACAGTGAACTGTATGTAAATGCAAAGTATTCTCTTATGCTTCAGATTAACTTTTCATTGCCCTGGGTTTAATGGGGCAAAGTGATTACAGGACATACATATACTGTCAGGGGTCAGCATTTCAGATGCCACATCAATAAGTGGTAGTAAAATGATGTACTTCATCATATCGTTTAAGATTGGGTAATTAGCATTTCTTTATATGTTTACGTTAGCTTTGATGCAAAGAATCTTAACCCTTATTGAGGTAATCAGTGATTGCACTTAATGCTGTAAATGGCCACAAGGAGGCTGTCTGTGCCTAGGATTAAATTATACCTGAACAACAGGTATTTCTCTGGGAGTAGAAACTCTCAGAAAAATTCAGTGTACTGTGAATGTGGGATTGATTTTCACTGTTTGTACAACTGCGATTCATCTAAAAGCAACTTTTAACCAAAAAGACATTTCAATGACTGACTGAGATTTGTCTGTATAAATGTCATTTTGCAGATTGCAACTTCCAGTAACGCTTTATTCCTGAAGAACCAAGACTCAGATGGACAAAGCACGATTCTCTTCAACTTCCCCAACATGGAGAGAGGAGAGAAAGAGCCACTTATCTTGCAGTATGGGACTCAGTACTCCTCTTAACCATCATACGACTGCTCTGTCTGCTATCTATCTGTGTTCCAGTATACTGTTGCTACATGCACATATATGTATTTGTAATAACTTGTAATAAGTGTCATCTGGTCACATATCACCATAATGGATTTATACAGCTAAATCTGTGCACAACACATCGCCTGAAATGGTATTTTTTAATAGATCAAGTTGAATAGTTGTCTGTTTAGGACTATCTTCTCAGCTGTGTTTATTGTTGGTTTAGTCGTTCTTGTTTAGAAAGTTAAATACCATCTGCATATTCCCTAAAATAGGTGATAGTGATCAATTAATGAGTCACTGAGCTCAGGCTGACATTCAGATGAACTCATAATAAATTAATGGCTCAAGTGCAGCTCATGATTAAGCAATGAGTTTTAATTTAAGCATGCTGTGGATGCATCAGACCTACTCATTTATTTTTCTTCTTTTATATATTGATGTGTAAATGTGGGCATTGCTTTGCTTTGCTTTCAAGATAAAGAATAAAACATATGTTTTCTTTGTATCAGCTTTTTCTTGCAGCGCTAAATATAAAAGAATTTAATAACTGTATAATTTCTGCTCTGAGATCAGTTTGATCTCTGTGGAGTGGAAGCCAGAACAGAAAGTCAACACTTCTTGAATTCTTGAAACATTTGAAGAAGCGCTATTCGACAGCGCAACAAATGTACACAACACAACACCACACACACACACACACACACACACACACCAGTAACACAACTACAAAGACTAAGAGAGGGGGAGTTGTTGGATAGCTCTAATGTTAAGACGGAGGATGGCTGTGTGCTGGAGGAGGGTGGTGATATTCAGCCTTGCTGGACACAATAGTGAAGATAAGAAGAGAAACTGGAACATCTAGTTTCTAAGTGACTGAGAAAGTGAAGGGCAGAGGGGGAGGACTGGTTTATAGGCCACTGAATCCAGTCGGACTTAAAGGAGCTGTAGCCAGCGTTAGCATCGACAGCTGTTTACTTATCAGTCTAGAAGAAACATTGAGAGTTCAGCATCAACTTCATTCCTTTTCACGCCAAGAGCTGTCTCCAGAGGTGGAAAGCAACACCAATGTCAACTCTTGTCTCTATCACATCTGTTCTGCTCAAGCTAGCGTGCTAACCAGATAGCCTCAGCCCGTCTCGTCACTTTTCCGATAGCGACTCACTGTAGCCTCCGGTGTGCCTTGAAGACGAAGTGCTGCTCAGGGGGTGTGTCATAATCTCTTTTATTATAAAGTCAACGATGGCCGAAGCGCTTGTCAAGTGACAATCACAACCACCTGCTAGAAACCACGTTTGGTAGCAGAGAAAACTTACAAACAGCGTATCAGTTCATATCTCACATCTCAGATTTGAATCAGTTAACCTCAGAATTGAATATACGGAAATTTTGACCTGACTGTCGCGCTAGTCGGGGAATCGCTGTGAACATTTTAAACTTTGGACAACGTGAATGTCTGTACCAGATTTCATAGCAATTGACCCGATAGTTGTCGAGGATTTTCAGTCAAAACCACAAACATTACCCTTGTGGTGGTGCAGCAGGAAAAGTAAAGAGATAACTAAAATCATTAGGGTTCATCCTCTGTGCACTATGGATATCTGAACCAAATTCCATGGCAATTCATCAATAGTTTCAGATTCCAGTCTGAAAGTAGTTGATTGACTGACTGACCTGACACTGCTATCCACACGCTTTTCATAATGAAGGAAATCTGGCCTTTACTAGTAAACCCTCGCCACGCCATGATGCACATCCTAAGATATATTACACTATAAAAAGAAAGTCATTGCAGTAACTGAGATGCTGAGCGAGACTAATCGTTATTTAGCACCAAGTAACAGGTGGTAATTATCAAGTTAAAAAAAACATCAAAGTGTCAAGAGAAAATGGTTTGAGAAGAATTAAACCAAACAAAAAGGATGGATTAGCTCACACAAAACAAAATCCTTGAATCTTTTCCAACTGTGCTGACGTCAATCAGATTATTTTTATGCTGTTTTATACCTTGATGGTGTTCGATGACAGCTTGTCCTCGGTTAGAGATGTCACAACATTATTAATCGTGAGGTTCTTGATGAATGCCAGCTGTCAGAGATGCTGTGAGGAGCTGCAGGTGTTTCCATGAAAGCCTCACTCCCGTCAGAGGATCGACCTTGAGCTAAAACTCTGCTGGGGTTAAAGTCTGCAGCCGTCCACAGTTTTGAGAAGAATAACTTCAGGCTTTGATCTCCTCACTTCACTCACATCCGCTGCAGCTGCCTCATGTGAATATCTGGGGTTGGAAGACTCTCGCAAATGAACCTGGAAATATAACTAGCAACTTTTGCATGTTCAACGGAAAAAACACTTTTGGTTTGTAAAGCCGTTTATAGCGGTCTCAACTCACAAACAGCTTGTTAAAAATATAAACTATAACTGATCTTTCCACTGAAAACATAAACATCACCATATATATTCCTTTTAAGGAAAGTTAAAAAGTTTCTGACCAGATGTTGCTTTATCAGGCCTTCACTTCAATGTGGGTGGAATAATATCTGGGGGCTCTGTGGTTGGAAATGTGTTACCTAAAATGCTAAGCCACAACCACCGTGATTAAAGCAACATTAACAGATTTTTTTTTTAAATTGGTCATTTGGGGGCAGTTGTGGGCCGCTGTGAACACAACACTGTTACACAATATCATCACCTTATTAAATTGATATGAAGAATGCATTTGCAAACAGTTGTTTATTTACATATTCAGCAGACACATTAGCATTTATTTGTCACTAATTTTATTTTATTCGTCATGTGTCTGGCTACCTGACAAATGTAAGTTTAATATTCACCCTCCCACCCACCCTCCACCGTGTTCATCAGCCAGTCACTAACCGTGTCTGTCTGCTGTTTTGGCAATGAGCGGGTAGCGTGCTGTGGATTTTTAGAGCCCATGTGCTGAAAACAGAGGCAGTGAGACTGAACCGAGACATTAAAGTTGCAGGACAGAAAACCAAAACAATGAGCGGACGAATGCTAAAATGCTCAGTGGAGCTGAGAGGAACCGCAGAGTTGGATGATAATTCTCTCTGAGGGTCCGTCACTATTTAACATGACACACATTTGATTAATGCAGCTTTAAGTAATCCCTGACTGTGCTGACAATGCGAATTCCAAGCGGTTCTCCGGTCAATAACAAAACTGTGAAGCCTGCTTATACGTCCATCTGTGCTGTTCCATTTTCCACATCATTATTTCCATTTTTATTCAACAACCTGAGATTGTTACACCTTGTGACATTGATTGATTAGTTAAGTTTTGTGTTTGCATGCTGTTTTAGGTTCAAGTTAATTTGCTTGTAAGAATTACTCATTACACCTCATCTTTGTGTGTTTTATCATTAAATCATTTTTGATGCGTCATTACTTTTACATTTGGCACAGCAAAAATCAACCATTATCCATTAATCCAGCTTTTTAATATCAAACGTAAAAACAACAAGTTGCTAAACTTGGAAACAGATACAAACACATGCAGACCAGCCTTGGACATCCTTTCCATTTCCATCACCATTATTGATCAAGTTGAGGTGGAGACTCTTATGTTACTGCATTTTTTTTTACCCCCTCTTCACCTCAGAAAAAAGGCTGAAGGGATGAACAAAAAAATTGCCTTCCACTATGCCATGAAAATTTAAACTGAATAAATTCTGTCCTCAGACAAGGCCACCAGAAAAACCGCCTGTGTGAAATATACAAATTAATCAGACAACCTCACTCAAGAGCATCATGTGAAGGCTGCAACACCAAAACCCTGCTGCTGCCTGCAAAGGCCAATACAATGTAATGGGTGTTTGGTTTTTATACATATATGAATATATATATACAGTATATATATAGATAGATATATATAGCAGGCAAGTGCAAAAATATCATTAAATATATCAGATATCAGAGAGCACATTGTACATTTGATGTAATTGTTTGCTCAGTTTTGCTTTAATTCAGCAGCAACATGATCAGCTCTTGCATTAAATAATCAGCGTAAAGTTTTAGGCCTAATTGAGACGTTTTCAGAGCACTGCGAGTTCGGAAGGAGTTTCTCTGTCTAAGGGAGTGTGTCTGTGACGTTACCCATGACCCTTCGGCCGCTCTCATCTGTTAAGCGTTGCTAATGCCACCCGGGACACCTGTTGTTGTCTTGACCAAAGCCTTCTCTGTGTAAAGACCCTGCTCAGCCTGTGTTACTTACTGCTCGTGTCACTCCTGTGTCACCTTACCAGCTTGACAGATACCGCTAACAAGAGGCGATTTTAAACTGGTGTAGATCTGCCATATGCTTAAACGAAGTCTAGCACAGATTAACTGAATGATCTGATGTTCACTCTTAAATACCAAATATACGCAAAATAAAGGAAGCACAATGCAATGGCTGACGGATGAAACACAGACATTTGTAAATTAATTTTGCAGCAGTACTTTTCTTTATTTTCCACATTTTCATTTATTGGCAAAGCAAATAATTTTCAACACTTACAAAACATGAAATGGCACTTAAGTCTCCATTACAAGGCCACAAGACAATGCGGATAGTACCTTACACATGTACTGAAAACCGAGATTACATAAAAAACTAAAATCTGCCTGGACAGAGACACTAAATGATGGAAAATTACACAACACATACAAATGCTTCATGTATGACATGTACATTCAAATTACATTCGGGAGAGTTTTGATAATTCTAGTCTATATCATCTTTTTGTTGAATGCTTGGTTACAATATCCACTGCAACAACATTACAAATCCCAGATAAAAATATATCACAACACTAATGTATATATATATATATATATATAAGAATATATTTAAACATGATTCACCATTTCAAACAAGTTTTGTTCAAATGGAAAAGGCAGGAGAAAAAGCACTGTGATAGACTCACTAGTATCACTGGTATCAGTTACGCAAAGGAAGAATCAAGCTTCCCAATAAGGTGAGTTTTCCCTAACTCCTACACAAGCTGGAAAACTAAATCAACAGTAGTAGTTTCTATCAGAGAGTTAAGTCTATTGCACACACGCTCCATTACCACACAATAGATAAAGTGCCAAATAGCATTTTTCCAGTTATATTTCCAATTAAAAATGGCCGAACACGTCAGGATCAGAGGTGTGATTGATGTTGGCCCCAAGCCCATTCCCTAGTTAAGGAAGAGACATAACATTAGCCAGACCTTTAATCTTCCCTCCCACACAGCACGCAACACCAGCTCACATGCCAATGCCAAACAGTCAGCTAGTCTGGAGTTCAATGCATTTGTAGTAGTAGCAGTACATGCGTGCGTCTGCGCCGGACTAAGGTGGATTTTCATTACTTCAGAGCTTCTGAGTGTGGAGGGAGGGGGGGGAGGGGTTGGTGTTAGCAGTAATACCTGAGGGGACCTTTCTTGCTATGGTGGGTGTAGTGAAAGTTTTAAAGTACGTTAATCATGGCTGATTCTGATTATCTGATTGTCTCTGTTCAGCCTCCACATGAAAAATTTGCACTTTGGTGTGTTACCACATTCAACGCTGCAGGATCCGATTGTCCACAACTGTCGTGTGTAGGCGAGCGTTTGATTTTGAGAGATCCTATCTGGGTCGCATTTCCCAAACATATCTCTGTGCGAAGCAGACAGCAGGTGTAACATACAGTCCATAAACTGCTTTACAGTAAGAGCAGACAATAAAAAAAAGAAATGCTGAATGGATGGAAACACCAGCTAACGAAGAGAGAAGCAGACAGGCGGTTTTTAAGCGTTGGGCAGCCGCTCCTGACACATCTCCAAAGGCCGTTTGAATGCCCCCCTCCCAAAAACTTCAACATTGCTTGCCAGCCAGGAGACCACATTCCCGGGGATGTAAGAACTGCAGTTGGCCATCGACTGGATCTCGACTGGCTTCAGAACACGGTCCCAAATGTTCACCTGACTCAGCTCGCCCACGAAGGCCTGTCCGGCATCAAAGCGCCCGCCCACCACGTCCTGTAAGGGCCATAAAAAGGAGGGGGTCCATTTAAAGCATCGTCAACAACAACAACACCATTATCAAAGGTAATTATCTTTTTGAGGGGGAGGAGGTTGTCTGTGGGACCGTGGATGGCCGGCTCATTAAACTTAAACTTTCAGGGGTTGACTGTGTGTAACTGCTTTGTTCTGGTCCGGTCTGGGTTGTGTGCACAGTTGCTACCAGTGACAACACTGAGGTTAAATCCTTAGTATTCATTTCTGGGAATCTTTTGGTTTTAGCAGCCTTGAGGGAAGGTTACAATATACTGTATGATTAAAAAACGAATACATGGTGAGCGTTTTATAAGTTCAGTCCAGGATCACTAGACTCAGTATATTGAAATGGGACTCCATGCTTTTATCAGAATTTCACCTCCTGGCAGTGAAAAGAATGAATCGATAGACCTTCATGTTGGAGGGTAAAAACATGCTGAAAATATAATTAAACTGTTAACTGAACAAATAAAATATGAAAAATACAAATGATTAAAACAATTTATAGACTTGCTGACATTTTTCACGTCCGGTCTCTGTTGAATTCCCTAAAAGTGTGCCACCTATTTGTAAAGCACTTGAATGCCACTGATTGGATTTTGATTGAACTTCTGGAAATTATGTCTCTCATTACTTTCCTTTGGCCTTTTCAAAATGATATAAAGACGGCTAAAGCGGACACTATGTTGTCTGAAATTGTCTCACCATGTCACACAATGATTTGTCTATGATTGACAGTATATGTATATTATCATCAAGTACTTTACTGCTGTCCAACTTAGCTTTTTCTTTTACTGTGCTAACAAGACTTAGAGGCTACAGCTAAAGGCTAATGTTAGCATGCTCACACTGACAATGCTAACATGTTTAGCAGGTGCGCTAAACACAAAGCGCAGCTGAGGCTGATGGAAATGTGATTAAGTTTGCAGATATTTGCTCATTAATCAAAATGAACAAAGCTAATAAACACGTTGACCTGATGATGGCATGAGATGAAAGGTTATTACAGCTGATCCTGAGGGGAGAATGAATATTTACACCAAATCTTACGACAATCTAACTATAGCTTTAACGGAGCTAAAAACACATACGTTTAAATTTAAATTTGCTGGATGCAGCTTTTCATACTTTGTTGTCGGGCATGTGGCTTGAAAAGTGTTAAACACTGCTGGTTGGATTTCCTACAGACACAGATGCATCTCGTTCATCCGTTTTCACATTGTTAATAATGCACTGATTGGTCCAGGGGGAGAACTCGGCTTGTGTGTGCAGTGACAGGTCTGCTGTTGTCTTGATAATTATTTTGTCATGATAACCTGCCACCATCTTATTACTGCTGCGTTAGGTCTAGTTGATTTTCTTATTTCCACCTGCAGTTTGTAAAGGTGTGTCTAAAATAACATTGCTTACTAGCAGAGCTACTTGACATTGGGCTTTGAAGTGTTTAACTTAATGTGAACATGCTGCACTGGGGAGTTGATGGTATATTGTTTTTGTGTTTCACTGTCTGTTCTGTGCTTTCTTTGATCTTGACAGGTTAATGTCTAAATCAGAAGACACAGGGATGTGTCAGATATGATCACTCATTTTCTCCTGACATTTTGGGGTTTCCTCCAACGCTTCCTTACCTGCTCCTGCCCCAGGATGATGACTCCCCCAGGTTTGATAGGGTGCCAGGCCGCCAGGTTGTCACCAGTTCCCAGCTTCTCTCCGTTTTGGAAAGCCTCCCATTGGCCGTCCCGTGTGGTCCAGGAGATGCAGATGTGGTGCCACCTTCCGTCACGTACCTCTAAAGGCAACTGGGCAACCTATGGTCACAATACTTTGTACTCAGTTGTGGCTTCAAAGTTTATTTACACACAGGAGAATTAAGAAACCAGAGAGTACTCGCCTTGTCATTGATGAGAAGCTCTATCGGGTTATTGCCCCACTCGATCAGCACTATTTCATTCGCTTGGCCCGGCACTCCGTACGAGAAGGGCGTCCCTATGCCAGGAGTGGCACTAGACTTGATCCACATGCAGAGTGTGAAGGCGTACATCTCCGGCAGGCTCTTTGTGATGCGGCCGTACAGGTAGTTGGTCCGCTGGGGCAGAGACAGCTTAAACTGCTCTGGGGACTTGAAGTCTCCTCCCCCTGTAATGAGACAGGCAGAGAGAAGGAGAGAGAGGAGACAGGGGCGGGGCGGGAGAGGTGAGAGGTGTCCTATGAGGTTATGTCTTTTCTTGAACTTGTTAATCTCTGTCTGGGAATGAAAGTGAGGAAACAAAAGCAGCACCTTCTTTTATCCTTCATACACGACAGTTGTGGTTCAAAACAGCCTCAACAAAAAGATTCCTTTTATGTAAAAAAAAAATAAAATAAAATATGCATGTGTTTCTCTTTTATTTCACAGTCTCTGATTCATCAGACCCCTCAACGTCTTTATATCCCTGAGCGCCCTCCTCTACTTCCTCTCCATTAGTGTATTAAAGGAAAAACCAGGTTGCATGTGTTTGTAGCATCATGCACCATTGTCCAATTCTCAGTGACTTCCCTGACATTAAAACAATAGTTTATCATGACTTTATCTGTACTGCTGTAAATCTGACAGGTGGTGTTTTTTCCAGCACCTTTCTCCAGCTCACTGATCCTCTCCACCAGGGCGTTCAGCGTGCTCTCCGTCTTCAGCCTGTACGCGGCTGTGGCGTTAGACAGCATGCTCTTCTCCTCCTCCAGGTTGCTGACTTTCTTCAGGAGCTGTTTCTCCAGCTCCCCGAGCCGTCGCTGCAGCAGGTCGCGGAGCTCACTGGGGAACGAAGCGCCGGACACGTTGGCCCTCATCTGCTGTTGCTAAGGAAGGATGGACAGAACAAAATAAGCAGGAAGTGCACAGAGATAATCAGGGACTATGAGCCTCCTGAGAACTGCAAGTGATACCTTACATCATTGTGATTCCTCTGTATGAGTGACTGACAGGCCTATTAATAAACTTTCAGGATTTTTCCATCAGTGCAAGTTGGAGAGAAGTAGAGTCTCTGCATTGTTGGACTACTGTATAAGCTTAAGGTCAGTTGTCTAATCCTGATAGTTGTTAAATCATCTATGGAAACTTCCCATGTTGTTCATTATATATGACATGTTATGATGATACATGAGAGGAACAAATTGGGGCTGGAAATAAACACTGAGTGACTTACATGTTGTGAGGCTGTCATTTCAAGCCTGTGAGGAAGATATTGTTTAAGCTTTTTAACACACTGTAGGTGATGGATGATCACCCTGTAATAAACGCACGTCCCTTAATGGGTCCTGTGTAATAAGAAGTGTGAGGTTGTACAATCATTCTCTTTCCCACAGATGCCTCTGTTTGATCTCCACCGTGCCCACTAAGGATTCTCAAGTGCCAGTCTACTGCTGAGCTCTGCATCTACAATGTGTCCTAATCCTATAAATCCGCACCGACAATCAAACAGTGCTTTTACGCATGGCATGGATTTGGCACAGGGAGGGTATGCTTTGCGCAATTGGTGACGCCTTACCTCCAGGTTTTCCAGTCGGTCCTTGAGCCCTTGCATGGTTTTTCCAAGACTGTCAATGGTGTCATTAGGATCTCTAGGAACATCCCCCATTGTATTTTGCTTTTCTTTCCCCCAGGAACCCCCCTTCTCGTACTTCCTATCGTCGGTGGCTGAGGCGCAGAGGGACAGCTTGGTGGTTAGCTCGTTGATGGTGCCAAGCTGTTTGGAAATCGTTTCTTTCTGCTGTAAAATTGTTTCTCGTAGCTGCATGACAGTGTTTCTGAGCTCCTCTTCTTGGCTCCCGGCGTTAAGCTCGGGTAACAACGTCACAGGGCAACTGGCATCGCCGCTGAGGGGTATCGCCCGGCAGATGTACCGCTTTCCATCGTCCGGCTGGCCGCTCGCTAGTTGACCGGAGCCCAGCGCACAAAACAACAATCCGCACAAAAGTGAAAACATACCGGCGGCGTTCACCGTCAAGGGAAAATGAAGGGAGAAGTGAAAAGATCCACACTCTAAACCCTTATCGATCTCTGACGGAACCCAATCTGAAGTTTAGCGCGTAAAAGTGAACCCTAAATAAGTCTACTCCAAAAAAGACATCACGTATATCTGTTCCTACAAAGCAGCGCCATGCCTCGCCAGCAACATCAAGGAAATTCTGAGCAGAAAATCCGATAAAGAACGAGTCGGTCACTGTAAGCCCGGTTAATGTGACTTGTGTAAACGGGACTATTCCTGGCACAGGCAGAGCGCACAGTGTGCCGCTGATCGGACAGCTCCTCTAAGGAAAGAGGATTACCAAAAAAGGTGTCTGTGGAAGCTCCTGGATTGGTTGTAGTAGGATGACGGCACGGACCCGCTGGCTCAAGACATTCGTTTATTAATTTGTTCGGGAAAAAAAGTTAATGAAGCTTTGGAGACAGTGAGGAGTTAATGACCTCTCAACAATTAAGCTGATAACTGTGGTGCCACGGGGAATGAAAAAAAAAAGTGGCATCTCAGTATCATTTCATGTCACTTTCACTTTCTCTGATTCATTTATTCCTCACTGTATATGTGAGCTATAAGTGTGAGAGAATAAATACAGATCATAATCAGTGAATTCATATTTGCTCCAATAAAATGCAGATAATATATGGACGCAAATACTTATAATACACGTACATTTTAAAAAGTATGAGGCTACTGAGATACAGATGCTTCATGCCAATCTAAGGCCAGAATTACACATTTTCCTGGCTGTCAAAAACATGACAAATCATTCTGAAAGCAGATGAGTCTCTTCAATAAACCAGGCGGTGAAGAAACAGGATGTGGTGGTAAACAATTAGCAACAGGTACCTGCCTGCCTGTGAAAGGTCAATAAAGCCTGGGGTGCAGACTGCAAGACATACCACTGTGCTTTGAACATCCGACAGCTCACACAGTCGATTTTCATAAATGACACTCAGAGATGACAAAATAGAAGCTGTTTGTGTTTGTGAACATATTTTGGCCTTTAAAACATCCATCTTCTAAAAGGAGTCAGTTGTGGGAATTTGTATTTGCTCTAAATAAATCAGATGAGGACGTGTCACCAACAAACACTGTTATTTGGGCGATTAGATGCAAAGTTATTGCTTTTTAAAAAGGCTACAAATCTTACAAGCAGTTTTTAACTAGTGTCAGTGAAGTGTCAGCATGTCAGGTTTGACCAGTTTGTACCATTTGAAAGGGAAAGCCCTTCTTTCAGCTTCTCACTGTAAATCAGAGGAGCTGTGTGTCCCACACTGTGACCATGCTGCTTTCATTCAATGAATACTCTTTTAACTAATAATTCATATGATTCATATTATTTAAAGAGAAGAAAAAACATAGTTAAATAGCTACACAAAGCTGTGTTCATTTTTTTTTTTACTGTAAACCTTACCTTAAAAAATTGAACGTCTTTTGGCCTCTGGTGAGTTTTTGAAACTGTCTGAAAGTTTAGAGTGGAAATCAGACACGGCTGTTAATGAGGAGTCGCAAGACAAAAAGGTTGGCGGTAAAAAACGGTTGTAATTATATAAAATGTGTCTTCATAGTAAATGTTATAATTGCTGGTGAATGTCCTTATATCTGCTTACATTACAATGTGTTATAAACATTAATTCAATTTCTCTATGATGCTTTTATTGTTAGATAGGGCGACTTAAAGTTCAGTGTTCCCTTAAAGCTTCACCTGAAAGTAACTGATAACTATATCTGTCTGAATCTGGCCTGGCCAGTCTTAAGCAGGTTGGCTCTACAATATTTTTGTCATGATCATAAATTCTCGGACAACCCAACTGCCACAGAACACAGGGTTTGCAAAGCCTGTGCAAACCAATTACCATCATCAGTGACAGACTCTGCCTCCCTCGGTTAAACAGAATATTTTACTCTGACGTCTCGCCTATTTGGTTACCGGGTGACAAAGACAAAAGCTACCTGCCAATCCAAGATAAACCAGCTGATTTATAAACAGCTCCTGGAAATGGGAAAAAAATCAACTTTGATTACACTAGATACAACACTGTCATTATGAAATCTAATTTTTCAATAACAACATATTGCCAAAGCTGGAGAACTGTCTGCTGTGCACTGTTTGCCTGGTCCACAGGCAACATGTCCTCTTATTATGCAGAGCTCGGGAGTGCATATGGGTAAAAAGAATGAATGCACATGGAAGCTTTAGATGCAAGAATAGATTTTCAGGGTTCATTGTTGATGATTCTGACTCAGTCTCAAGGAAAGTGCACTTCTTTTTATATGGGAAATAATGCAGGGGTGATCCAGCTTCATCACGAGGGCATCAGCAGCCAGAATAGTGCACTGAAAAAACATAAATCTAATGGACAGATGAGTGGTTTTGGAAAGCCGCAGAACCAGTGTGTCATCCACTCTCCCCTCTCAGTATAAAGCCTCTGTCAGAAAAAAAGAAGAAAAAAAAAAAAAAAACCCACTAATGAAATGAACAGGACAGTGCAATAAGCCCGAGACAAACATCTTTTAGCAGATCATTATTACTTAGGGAACAGAAAGCGTAAAGAGAATGAGAATGTCACGTTATATGTCAAATTATCTCTTACATTATATGTGACATTCACCGAAAGGAATATCTCATTCTGCAGTCTTTTGCCAGTGGGTTCACTCTATGGATGGAGGAGGTTGTGAAGGAGAGAATTGTGAATTAAAACCCATTAGCAAAGCATGTGGGCAGGAGACAGAGGCTTGATAGATTAGGCAAGATAAATAATGACCATCTTTCAACCAGACTTCATTATTTCCAAAGCTATTTAAACAAGCGTTATGGGGGGAAAAATCTCAAGTCATGTTGCCTTACACACACTCTTTCATTTATGAACAACTGACGCGTATATGGCAGCAACAAAATTTGTCTTTGAAATGATCATGAACTGTAATATACTGGGATTTTAAATGCTAACTGATTTGCTTGTTTGACTGGCCAACTCAATGTAAGAGAAAATTGAAAAAAAAGCCGTCTAGAAGGTCAATGAAAACCAGAACAACCACTGAAAAATCAAAATATTTTGGCAACTGAAAAAAAAATAAAATTATTAAAAACCCCACAATAACCCTTTCTCCAGACTCCTGGCTCACCTCTACTAAATGTTGCACATCTTTCCTCTAGCACTGTCCCAGTTTTATGAAGGTCTATTATTAAAAAAATCAACCCTGAAGATCAAGATCTCTGCCCAATTTCCGATGTTTTGTTCTCTTCAAAAAGTCTATACCGGGTATCAGATAAAAAAACAATGTTGAAGTATAATGTTTGCAATGCTTCATGCCTATGTCTATACATTTTGTTCAAAGGGATCTCATGGCCAATGATGTGCTCAAATCAAGAAATGAAATGCAGTTGGTTATTATTGACAATCTGCATGTTTTACTTTGAGCACTGAGGATTTCAGAACACGTCAATCTTACAGTCCTACAGGTCATGTTCAGTGGGCTGCCATCTTGTGGTAAAAACAAACCACACTAACTAGCGCAACAGTATGAAGACATTAATTAAAACAGTGAATAAATGAATGATTGACCTCAACTCTATTCAAGTGTTTTTCCATCTCATGGCTCATCTCTCATAATTCTTCATACTTTGTAACCATATAAATTAAAGTCACAAAGATCTTTTGAGCTACAACATTGCGAAATATCCCACTAGCCGGTGTATATTCTTCTCCAGCATGACACTTGTATGTATTTTAAGCTCTTTAATTCATAGGGAAGACCCCTCCTCTCAACCAGTTGAGCACTGACCTTCTGAAAAAGAACTGCAGAGCATCTGGTCCATAAAGGACTTTACAACTTATAAAAATTTACAACTACAACTTGATGGATTCTTGTTAAAACAATCCATGAACAACTTAATTACATTTACAACTGCAGCCTTGTTACCTGCTCTATAGATGCATGTATTAAAAGATACACATATGGTACTCTCGCAATTTCTGTACTTCCTCAGAATCAGTAGAACTACTATAAATGATGACAGGTGTAAAGATATGAATGAAACAGTTCATCTAGAAAGTATTCTGACACAAATGACCCTGAAATATGTACAGGGATGGAGCAGGCCCTGTTTTGGAGGAAGAACTAATTAAGTTTCATTTGAACAAAAGAAACTCGTCTCATTCACAAAAAAAAACATGCATTTAACATAGCGGTAGACATAATATTGTAAATTCATAGACTAGACATACATTACCATTGGCCTCAAACGGCTCCACATTTCATAGTATCAAGTTCTGGTTCAATGCCAAGTTTGAACATAAATCCATGGAACTGTCGCCAGGGAGCATGCGCGGTTCACCGCACATTTAGTTCCCCGGAGCTCGAAGACCATCGAAAACGATGGTCTTATAGCCACTGGTGTATCCTTCCGCTAGTACTAAGATAAACCGTTGGAACCAACATAACATATTTTCACGGAAATTAACATCGATTGCATCATTTTTCTGCATAAATCAATATCAGTCTAACATATTACACAGTATATATACACTGAAAGTGAAAATATGATAAACAATCCGCGGAGGAATATCACTCATCTCACAGGCTCCCGGCAGCAGCGGCACTAGCACCGCGCATACAGAGCGATAGCTTCCTGTCTGTGCTGCTCGGTAAGTGCAAACGGCTCGCTTTTTATTATAAACCTTACGAATATTACGTGTTTTCCACAGTCTCCACGGGTAGTTTTTGGAGTTTTTAATGTTGATTAAGGTGCTTGTGATCTGTTGCTTGTGTTTATATTGTTTTTAACAGAGTTTAACGCCAGGGGATGTGCGAGCGCTTTCTTTCTTTAAGGAAGTTAGCTTACTAGCTAACGGTTGCTAGTATGTTTTGCAGAATTAATATGATATATGACTTTTCTGGCTTATTGGAAGTCCGAATAAGCGCGTAAGGCCTCTTAATAACCGGTGGGCTACAATTTCGACGCCGATAACCACGTTTTTAATTCACAAATGCTGTCGAAAAATTGTGCTAGCTGATGCTCCTAATGATGTCATCATTGTGCGCCCATTCAGGGGCATGTTGTTTGTAGACACTGTCATTTTCCTGTAACATCAGAGTTCTAAAAAAATATTGACAAAATAGAAGTTCCATTTGTTACATTTAAATAAGAGACGAAGCATCGTTTTCAGTACGAATGTTTTAAATCACTTCTTTCCTCTCATCTCTGCAGTGTACATGAGATCACACTGAGATCTGTGCAGACTGCTGTCTGCCCTCTTTCCCCACAGCAGCACAGTCTGTCTCAGCTGCCACCATGGCCTTTGTGCCTGCTCCCAGCCCCACTGTGGTGGACCAGACCACACTCATGAAGAAGTACCTGCAGTTTGTGGCAGCGCTCACAGACACCAACACTCGTAAGTTCATAAATCGCCAAGTGTTTTGCAAGACATGAGAGATGTAGACAGGAGCAATGTCAGATGTGTGAAAAATGACTTAAGGTAGCCCCAAATCTATGCACTTTCAGTAAATGTCTATTTGTATGTAGTCACATTTATAGTATCAAATGCAGGTTTTGTACTTACATTTTTTGTTACTGTATACAAAGCGTTTTATACAGCAGTAATCTGGCACCCACACATGATGTGCTTTATCTGCAGCGAGTTAGATCCGAGGTTTTCCACTTCATCATTTCCTTACATTTCACCTTTAATTTCATGCTAACATTTGGGCTGCTGTCATCCTTTCCAACATGAGCAGATAATCAGATGCAGCATGGATTAGTGAAAATGCAATTTATCAGTTACTTTAAATCAATAGTTTATTTAGTTTTTCAATTTCAGTTTTTAAGGTTAGTAAAGTGTTTAATGTAAGAATGAATTAAAAGATTCACATAAAAATAAATAGGTCTTTTAATAATTATTGGAGTTACACATTCAGTTAGAAATTCAAAGAATAAATTTCTCCTGCATATTAATTATTTTGTCATTGCATTGAACTTTTTTCTGCTTAGTGTCAGCAAATACATGATGGTTCAGGTTAGACACGTGTGCTTGGCATGGGCGATGTGATGAGAGCGATACGCTTTAGTCCAGTCAAAGGTACGCGTGTCTGGGAGAGTGCTTGTCTGTGTGAGTGTGTTTGAGTGAGAGTGTGTTTCTTGATGTACCTCTTGATCAATCTGGACGCTGAAAGTAAAACTGATAAGATCTGAGAATCCCTGCTGAGCACATGGAGACAACCATGAAAAGTGAAACTGTATCATTAGCAAGTGTGATTAATGGCAGTGCTCTGTCCTTCAACTTCCAGCTGATGAAACTAAGCTGAAGATGATGCAGGAGGTCAGCGAGAACTTTGAGGTGAGTTTGATGAATGTTCTCTGTGTGTGATGGAGAGGATTCATTTTCTTTGTCTCAGCTGATGGATAATGATGGATCTTTTTGGTTTTATGGATCCCAATAAAGTTTAATTGTTCAAGTTTCTTTTAAATTAGTGGAAACTTGAAAAATACTTTTCTCTCTGATGCATTGAAGTAAGCATAAAAAAAGTGTCACAGCTTTGAAACATTACTGTTTCTGAGATTCTGAGTTGCTTCATGTCATAAAATGTTTTGGGCTTGTCAATTTCAGAATGTGACATCTTCACCTCAGTACTCCACCTTCTTGGAACACATTATCCCTCGCTTCCTCACGTTTCTTCAAGATGGAGAGGTGCAGTTCCTTCAGGAAAAACCTACACAGGTATGAGGCTAAAGACAAGGGCTTACTAGATCACATAAAATGATTTAAGTGTACGTGAGATTATTTACTTAAAAATGTTATCCATTTGTTCAGCAATTGAGAAAGCTGGTGCTGGAGATCATCCACCGCATCCCAACAAATGAACACCTTCGTCCACACACCAAGAACATCCTGTCTGTGATGTTTCGCTTCCTGGAGGTATGAATCCTAATCTCTTACAAGACAACGTTTTGCATTTTATTGTTTTGCACCATTCATTCATTCATTTTACTTTAAAACTGTATTGAATATTTTACTTCCAGAAGTTGATTTTGCCTTATTTTCTAACTGTTAGTCTGTTTTCAAAGCTTAGTAAAGGCACATAATAACATACATTAATATTAACCACCTGCCAAATTCGCCAACATTTTGCATGTGGTTGTAATGGGTGTGTTCTTTAGTAGGCATTATACAAAGTTTGACTGAATATGTGGGGTTCATTGCTGTGAGAAATGCATTGGATGAAAAAATGATGAACTTGCAGATGATGATTGGAATTTACAAGTCACTGTGGGTACTAGTAAAAAAAACAAACAAATTAGCTATATATATGCAGGTATGCCACACATACAGGAGCTATTGAATGGTTATTTCACGCATTTTTCCCCCCTTGTTTTTTCCAGATTGAAAGTGAGGAAAATGTGCTGATATGCCTTCGCATCATCATTGAGCTGCACAAACAGTTCCGCCCTCCAATCTCCCAGGAGGTGAGTTCTTGAGTTGTGAAAACATTTTGAAAGTGATTTTGATAAGGCTGTCCTCAGCTTAAGAAATTCTTAGCTCACAAAAAAGAAGTCTTTCAGATTTTCCCCCAGTATTTTGTTTTTCCTCTCATTCTTCATGAAAAAATTAACTTTTGAACATTTTCTTAGAGTCTCAGATTGTCATGTTTTCCATAATCTTCTCAGATTCATCACTTTCTGGACTTTGTGAAGCAGATTTATAAAGACCTTCCCAAAGTTGTTGTAAGTACATCGCCCACATCAGGTGACTGTGTTTTGTTGTGATTTGATCAAGTTTTTTACTGGAGGCATTAAGTAACTTGTCACTATCCTCTCCTCTCTGCCTTTCTTCCTTTCCAAACATGTCTGTTTAGTTTTCCTCTGTTGCCTCTAACCATTGTTTCTTTCTACTCCCATCAGGCCAGGTACTTTGAGAACCCACAGGTGATAGCAGAGAACACAGTTCCCTCTCCAGAAATGGTGGGGATGATCACCTCTGTGTTGGTTAAGACTGCACCTGAGAGGGAAGACAGCGAAACACGAACAGTAAGCTAACCCAACAGTTTGTTCAGTATTTATACTCCATATTTTTACAGTACTGTCTCTAACCACTGGATGGTAGTAGTGCACTGTGTGGGCACACCAACAGAAGAGACCACAAAGTGCACTTATTCTTAAATAGAAAAGATGTAGAAGGTACATTATGCTCTCTTTTAGCAGTGGCTTGTTTTACATTGGTAAATATATAATCATAGCTCACTAGGGGATCCCTAAATATGTGGAAGATTGATAATGTGACATCTGGGATTCAAGTGTGTTATGGTGTTATAGCCAGCAATGATTGTTGGTAAGGTCAAGAGGAATTTTATTGAGGCTAAATAAATATCCGTCTGTTCAGGGTAAACTAAAGGTTTTTATAACACACGCACTTAATGTCTGTCTGAGAAACGTGGTCCTTTTATTGAAGATCCTTTTCCTTAAAATTAATTTTGATCTTCATTATATAAAGACTGTGCTTAGAAAAATCAGAAACATCGTACATTTTTAACTTAAACTTGCCCTGGATATTTTTACTGCAGCAATGGTGTGTTTGTCACAATCACTTTATATGTTCAGCAGTTGCATCACTCAGTCATTACAGTCTTCTCATTATGTTTCTCCTTTTATTTCTACCTCCAGCACACCATCATTCCACGGGGGTCTTTGTCTCTCAAGGTGCTGGCAGAGCTCCCTATCATAGTGGTGCTGATGTATCAGGTAAGTGAAATACTTTCTAAATAAACCCAGCCTTTCTCACATTAACCTTTGGTAATGTGGTTTGATAAAAGGAACAAGTAAACGATTCTCTATAAAATGGCCTATCTGCTTTTTGACCTTAAAAAAAAGTTAGTGTAAAATGCACTTTCTTTTTGGAGATGGAAGTTAAGTTGCAAAGATTCTGACACCACTAATTGAACTGACTCATCTGCAATTTAATTGGAATCATGAAAGTTTTGACATATTTTCTGCTAAAAATACATATGAAAATATTGCGTTTTGGGATGAATTCCTTCAGCTGTGATGATGTTTGTATTTAAATGGGGTTGGTTTCTCATTTACTGGGATTGTGTGTTTGCTCTTGCCCCTCAGCTATATAAGCTGAACATCCACAATGTGGTGTCAGAGTTTGTACCCCTCATCATGAACACCATCATGCTCCAGGTGTCTCCACAGGCCAGGTAAGATGCATTTGTGTATGCTTGTTAACGCGCACGCTCATATTGTATGTGCGCTGTGCAAGTGTGTCTGAGACAGGTGTTTGAGTGTGCCTTTAACAAATTTCATTTTCACTTTACAGCCTTCGAAATGAGTTTGGGCACGTTTAAGAGAATTGATTTTTTTTTTTCTCCTCTTCCTCTCTCACACTAAGTTTGTTGATGGTGTTGCTTGGCACTTTGCCTGCCAGAGCCGGAGTTAAAATCCATTTGGAGAAGTTAAAATTGTAGGAATTGGCTTAGCAGGAGGTGAAACCTCTCAGGGTAGGAAGAGAGTTGTGTTAAGCATTCTGAACAGGAAGGAAATGGAGCAGAGTTAATTTAGAAAAAATACCTCAGCAGTGTCTAGCAGGTATAGAGAGAGAGCTTCCTTCTGACGTGCAGTAACCGCTGTGACGCAAACAAACAAGCCACCCATGTAGAATTGACTCCCATATGTAGATGCACAATTTCAACCCGTGTAATTGCCACCTACTGCAGGTATACAACATCATTAATGTCTTTGATGGAACTAAATGGCTTTTGTATGTAAATCGTTCTGTTTCCTTTGCAGGCAACACAAGCTCTATAACAAGGAGCTGTATGCAGACTTCATTGCTGCACAGATTAAGACACTGTCATTTCTGGCCTACATCATTCGAATCTACCAGGTACGCCTGTTTTGATGGCTGCATGTTACATCATCCATTGCTAATGAATAGGCTCAATGAGTCATCCCACTTTAAAGGAAATAGTTGTCATTTATGGTTAAAGCCATTTCATTTGCACCACTGTATGGTTCCACTCACCAGTGTTTTGCAGTGTATAGTATATATACTTTGAATTTTTAAATGCATCCTCTAGTCAAACTTGGTTTCACATTAACTACTAACTACAAATGTCCCTTGAATATAAAGACGTAGATATAATGAATCAAGGAAACATTGTTTTGAAGGTTTGATTTCAAGATTTCATTTCTTCCTGTGGGTGCCAGGTGATTGGCAGGAAGCACAGTGTAATATTATGTGCTCACTGATATGAAGACACGGAAGCTTGGGAGAATAAAGATAAAACTGATTCTTTGAAAAATTAAATTAAGACTTTGTATTTACTTTGTTTTTTTTGTTTTTTTACACTGAACAAAAATGAATCACACCTCTGAAGCTATCTCCGACTCTCCTTACTCTGTGCACAGACATTAATAGGGATGGTGTAAGAGTCAATAAAAACCCACAATTGGCACAAACATAAGAAACACTGATAATACCATATAAAGAACTTCTAACTCACCTCGAGAAAAATTCCATTAGTATGTGAGTTAGTGGTCTGTTGTTTGTACTGCTGCAGAAATTTAAATTAAACTAAAAGATATCGAACATGGGCCCAAAATATGAGATGTGGAAGTGTTGGTCTAGAAATGCTAGTAATTTTATTGGAGAAATAAGCTTGTCTCAGAATACAGTACATTTTTAAAATTAATTGTGTTTTTAAACATATATTGTTATATGTGTGTGTGTGTGTGTGTGTGTGTGTTCGCCCAATCAGGACCTGGTAGGGAAGTACTCTCAGCAGATGGTAAAGGGCATGCTGCAGCTGCTGTCCAACTGCCCCTCTGAGACTGCTCACCTCCGCAAGGAACTTCTCATCGCAGCCAAGCACATTCTCACAACTGACCTACGCAGCCGTATGTATACACGTGCACACACACAAATTCATATAAGCATCATATATAATAGTGTGAAACAGGAAAATAAGGCTTTGTGAATTTATTTATTTTTTTTCAATGGTTCATATTTCTTTCATAATACGCATTTTGTTTTTAAGCACTTTTTTAATCCGTGAAAGCTGAAGAAACTTTAAGGCTAATTGTAGTTTATGGTGTTCATCCTGGTCAAAACATGAACAGCCTAGATTTTCCTGCCAAGTCACACTTAATTTTTCACATTTCACACTTCTGAAATAACATTTTTATTAGCTGTCAAACTGTGGCTGTAGCACCTAATTTAGATTTGGAGACTAAGCGGTGGAAAGTGAGACTGAATGAAATGGAATAAAAGCTCAACCACCCATCAATGAAATCTTGAGACGGTGATGCACATTTTGGGGCTATTTTCTGCATTATACTGTGAATTTCGTCTTGCTTCTGTGGCTGAAACTATTTTCAGTGATTCGCCTCATTTTCTGCGAGAGATTTTGCTTCGTGGAGCCGCAGAAAACTCAGGAAACTATTTTACCATAATTAGGTGTTCGGGTGACAGTTATACTTTGCTGCCACAGTAGGGAAAGGGGCATTGATATGGTTATTATTACATTTGTTGTATTTAATACAACAAGCATTTCTATTATTTTATGTACGTTTATTGTTCCTTTGTCTTGTTAGAATTAAGCATTAACAACATGTATCGCACCACTTCTTTTTCTGGGCAGACATTTTTCATGTCATGAAAATGTATCTCATTGTGTTTCAGAGTTTATTCCTTGTATGGACAAACTTTTTGATGAATCCATCCTGATCGGTTCTGGCTACACTGCACGAGAGACTCTTAGGTGAGTTTTGTGTGTGTTCACAATAATTTGACCCCCCCCCCCCCCCTCGTGGTTGATTTCCCAGCCAGGTGCATGTTAAGTGTCCTAGCATATTAATCAGGTAGTTCTCAGTGCTGCCAAAATTCTCAGGGAAGTTGACTGCAACTGCAACACTGCAGCACAGATCGCACTGTCAAGCTGTCATGTACACCTGCATCTCCAGAGGGCAAACTGCCCACACATCCTCCCTTAGGTCGAAAACCTCCTTGAACCCTCCTCAGATGCCAAACTAGCTCACCTCATCAACAAAATAGCTGTCATTTCACATTAGTACCACATAGCAAACGAGGCAGCTGGATGAGACCTGGCAGGACTATCAGTGTCACTCATTACCTCACCTTCTCTTTCTCCCTTACATATGCCAGTTTCAGTTGCATCTGCAGCTACTTTCCATATCTGTCAAGCTTTTCCTGTATTAAACTTCTATGATTACTAGTTTTTCTGCCTTTTTAGAAAGTGTCAGTTCACTGGAGCACAGACTTTTCAGTTTTCACTAGCATTCAGTCATGAAATATGACTATAATTCTGCTCCAAATGTCACAGTGACATGTCTGTTTTACTTTCCAGACCCTTGGCCTACAGCACACTAGCAGACCTGGTGCACCACGTTCGTCAGAATTTGCCCCTGACAGACTTATCCCTAGCTGTGCAGCTCTTTGCCAAAAACATTGATGATGAGTCACTTCCTAGTAACATCCAAACCATGTCCTGCAAATTACTGCTCAACTTGGTGGACTGCATCCGCTCAAAGTCAGAGCAGGAGAACGGCAATGGACGGGACATCCTGATGAGGATGCTGGAGGTAGGTAGCACAGAGCTGGGATCAATACAAAAGGCAGTGATGTATATTTGATACACACTGAAGAGATGCAGTAATGTTTTTTCACCTCTCTTCCTCTTCAGGTGTTTGTGCTGAAGTTCCACACGATTGCACGCTACCAGCTTGTCTCCATCTTCAAGAAGTGCAAGCCTCAGTCAGAGATGGGTGTAGTCGACCCGGGGGCGTTACCCGGGGTACCAGCCACACCCACTCCATCCACCACCCCCGCCCTTCCACCTCCTGCTCCCCCCACACCCGTTGCTGCAGCACCTCAACCGCCAGCAACGCCCTTTGACCGACCTGGTGAAAAAGAAGACAAGCAGACATTTCAGGTGTCCGATTGCCGCAGCCTAGTCAAGACCCTGGTGTGTGGAGTGAAGACGATTACTTGGGGCATCACCTCTTGCAAGGCCCCAGGAGGTGAGAGGACACGGATCCATGCAACAGCAACAGGCACTTTAGGCACCCAGCATATAAATGCATATGTATTAATGATTATTTGATTTGATTTGGACTTGCCTACATGCACTGTCCAACTTTCTGTTTGTTTGTTTTTTTTTAATTTTCTCCAGAGGCTCAGTTCATTCCTAACAAGCAGCTTCAGCCAAAGGAGACCCAAATCTACATTAAGCTGGTCAAATATGCCATGCAGGCCTTGGACATCTACCAGGTATGACAAAAGATCTTCACTATACTATCAGTATTCTTGTTTGTGTAGTGATGATAAAACAAACACGAAATGAAGTTTGTGGAGGAGCAAGCACATATAAAACTCACTAACAAATATGTACAAGTCGGTACGACGTAGCTCTTATAAAAAGAGAGGTTTTCAATTGATCAACATCCCAGTGTAACAACTTTTTCTCCTGACCAGGTCCAGGTTGCTAATAACCAGCAGACATACATCAGGGTAGCCAACTGTCAGACTGTACGCATGAAGGAGGAGAAGGAGGTTCTGGAGCACTTTGCTGGGGTCTTCACCATGATGAATCCCCTCACATTCAAGGAGATTTTTCAGACAACTGTGCCATACATGGTGGAGAGAATCTCCAAGAACTATGCATTACAGGTACATGCTATCTCATATACAATTAAAATGTGTTAGTTTTGTATAAGGAGTGATATATTTTTCAGATAATGAGATACTCAGTCTGATTTCATCATCTCAAATTCTATGTTTGTTCTCTGTTGTGATCCCAGATTGTTGCAAACTCTTTCCTGGCCAACCTGTCAACATCTGCGCTATTTGCCACCATCCTAGTGGAGTATCTTCTTGAAAGACTGCCAGAGATGGGCTCAAATGTTGAACTCTCAAACCTCTACCTCAAGCTCTTCAAACTAGTCTTTGGCTCAGTGTCACTATTTGCTGCAGAGAATGAACAGATGCTGAAAGTAAGTAGAGGTTTTAGTGTATTTTTTAGGCTATTTTTTTCTTTATCTCAGGCAGTGTTTATTAGTGTGACTGTCCCTTTTTTCCTCAGCCACACCTCCACAAGATCGTGAACAGCTCTATGGAACTGGCCCAGTCAGCTAAGGAACCCTACAACTACTTCCTGCTTCTCCGAGCTCTCTTCCGCTCTATTGGTGGAGGCAGCCATGACCTACTCTACCAGGAGTTTTTACCCCTTCTGCCGAACCTTCTGCAAGGTAAAGCCTCGCACATAATTTCTCTTAAGTTTAGATAAATTGTATTTGACAAAGGTGCAAAAGTATAATCCGCACACGAGCCACCCTCAAATTCATTTCCCAATCTCCTCTGTGCAATTAGGTCTGAACATGCTACAGAGTGGCCTTCACAAGCAACACATGAAGGACCTGTTTGTGGAGTTGTGTTTGACCGTGCCGGTGCGACTGAGCTCCTTGCTGCCGTACTTACCCATGCTAATGGATCCGCTGGTATCTGCCCTCAACGGCTCTCAGACCCTGGTCAGCCAGGGCCTACGCACCCTGGAGTTGTGTGTAGACAACCTGCAGCCTGACTTCCTCTACGACCACATTCAGCCTGTCAGGGCTGAGCTCATGCAGGTTTGGGATTGTTCTCATCATCATGATTCATTGTGCAGCCCAGTGCAATTCTTACTGAGCCGATTGGCAGGACACAGAAATATAAATTTTTCAGATTAATAGATCTAGAAGTAACTCACTGGTAGACAATTATTGAATCATTTATGCAGTACCTGTTAGTATATCTGCCCTCTAGTGGTCAGCGGGCAGAAGGGCAATACCTGCATACATCTCACTAAACCAGAAAAAATCATCCCTGAACTATGGAAGGCGACTAATGTTTGTAATCTTGTGTGCATGTCCTTTGACCCATTAGTAACTGGTAGTGACTGTGACTATGGCTACTTATCTAGCAGAATTGCTAGTAACTGGTAGTGACTTATCAGCCAGCGTTTGGTTGATGTATTTTATAATATGCAGTTCAGTGCCGTCTTTCTCTTTCTTCCATTTACGTTTTTTTTTCTCCTCCTCACCCGCTTGCTCCAGGCCTTGTGGCGCACGCTCCGCAACCCAGCAGAGAGCATCTCCCATGTGGCTTATCGGGTGTTGGGAAAGTTTGGAGGCAGCAACAGGAAGATGCTGAAGGAGTCTCAGAGGCTGCATTATGTGGTGACTGAGGTCCAGGGGCCCAGCATCAAGGCCGAATTCACTGACTGCAAGGCGTCCATACAGCTGCCCATGGAGAAGGTAAGATATGATGATGATGTCCACTTTAAGTTGTTTGCAGAGGTCACTCTGGAACACTGCTTGAAACCAGTTTGAATCCCATTTCTCCCCTTTTCTTACTTTTGTATTTCAGTTTTGGAAAGAGAGAATTAAACGTAAAACAGCTTGATATTCCTCATTATTGTTCTCCACAGAGAGCAATATATCCTTGTCAGGGCTTTGTGTGTGTGAGGGATGGAGTGAGTGAGGAGATGTGTGTGTCCTCCAGGTAATTAAATTCATCTCCTGTTTCTCCTCCTCATCCCCAGTCAGTAATCATCAATCTAGTGTGGGCCACCATGACGGCATTATTTACTCTCACTAATGGCTGCTCCTTCTTTCTGGCTATCCATCTGTGTGTTTGCCATCATCACGAGCAGAGGCAGCGCACACACTCACATGCTGCACACCCACATGCTCAGACTGAAGGCATGAATCTCTTGCAGCCTCTTGATGCAGCCATACGGTTTGTTGGCACATTGAGGGAGAGAAGGCTTAAAGTGCTGTAAGGTAGACAGAGAGATCAAATAACAGTGATCTGAATAACTTGAATCTCATCAAGGTAGTACAACGTGTAAAAACACTCACAGGGGATTTAAGCTGCATATCTCAGAATTTCTCTCGCTTCTTTTGCCTTTCAAGTTCTTTTCCATTTCCCGTTTTCCTCTTGAATGTTGTTTTTTTCTGAACACTCTCCTGTAAGTTCGAACTCTTAAAAGGCTGAAGTAGAAAGCTGTGTTTTCTTAGAAGTTTGCTTCCAGAGTCTTTTCTTTTTTATATCTACAGGAACTTCAAAAAGTATTCAGATGCCTTCACTTGTTGTACACTTTATTACATTGTATTCATTTAAACGAGAATATACAATTGCCATTTTTTCCAATCAGACTACTCTCACTGATCCATAGTGACAAAGTGAAAACATGTTTTTAGAAAGTTTTGCTAATTTATTAAAAATCCAAAGATGAAATCTCTCATTTATAAAAGTCTGGTTTTACTGTGGCACTCCAAACTGTGGTCCGGTACAACCTGGTACAACTCTGATTTAATTTTCCTTAATGTGGCCACAACTTGATTGGAGCCCACATGTGGCAAATTGAATTGACTGGACAAAGTTCAAAAAGGCGGATGCCTGTGTATGTACAGTCCCACAATTACGTCTCAGGACAAAAACCAAGCCGTGAAGAAATCTCTGTAGAACACTGCAATAAAATTGTTGTGAGGCGTAGATCAGGGCAGGACGTTTGGAACCACCAGGACGCTTCCTACAGTTAGCCAACCGGCAAAACTGAGTAACCGGGCATGAAGGGCCTCAGTCACGGAGGTGACCAAGAACCTAACAATCAGTCTTCAATCAGAGCTACTCCTCTGCAGAGATGAGAGAACCTGCTGTAAGGATGACCATCTCAGCAGCACTCTTATCAATCAGGCCTCTGTAGTAAAGTGGGTAGACAGAAGCCACTCTTGAGTAGAAAGGATGTGACAGTCTGCTTGTAGATTGCCAAACAGCATTTAAGGGACTGGGAGCATGAGGAAAAAGATTCTCTGGTTTGATGAGGAAAAAAAATGTATTGCTGTAGGCAGGACTTGAAACACTGTGTCTGGCCAACACCAGGCGCTGCTCGTCACCTGGCTAACACCACCCTACTGTGAAGCATGATGGTGGCAGCGTCGTGCTGCTTCTCAGTGGCAGGGAGACTGGATAGATATGAAGGAAGGATAAATGTAGCCAAGAACAGAGAGGTCATTGAAGAAAACCCGCTGTTCACCTTTCATCACGACAATGACCAGAAGTATAAATACAACAACGCTGTAGTGACTTTGTGGCAAGTCTGACTGTACATGCATGGGGTGACATGCAGATGGCAGTTCACAGACATTTCACATCTAATCTGAGAGAGTTTAAGAGGATCTGCCAGGAAGAATGAGATAGACTGCACAAATTCAGGTGTGCAAAGCTTATAGAGACATACCCAGGAAGAAGTTGTTATAGCTGCCAGAGGGGGATTTATGAAGTACTGAATTAGGTGCCAAATAGATATACATACATACTTTATTATTCCAATTAGTGAATTGTAAATATGACATCTCAGATTTCAATTTTTTAACAAATTAGCATTTTATAAAAATCACCATATTATTATGGGTTTTTGAGAGTAGATTGGTGGAAAAAAATGCCAATTTTATCCATTTACACATTAAAATGCGCAAAAAGTGACGGGGTCAGAATGCTTTCTGAAACCACTGCTAGTACTTATAATAGAATACTTGTCAGAGTCCCAGTCCTGACAGAAATATCCCGATATCCTAATACACTGACAGGTCCACAATTCAATTATGCGGCTCCCTCATCTCTCCTCTCATCCTTCCTATTCTCGCATCCTCCTAATCTTTTCCCCTCTGTTCTGAGTGGCGTTAATTAGTTCATTTTCTCCCTTTTTAAGTGCCTGGCTGCTGTGGCTTGTCAGCCCATAATGTAGAAATCATAATGACCTTTGCTTGGCCAGATGGTGTCTATGTTACTTCCTGCAAATTAATCATATATATATATTTACGTATGTAGTTGTATACTGCAGTTCTATCCCCATGTTAATAATTTGAGAATATCAGCCTTTTGCAACTTGTCATTTCAGAATGGAAATGATTTGTTTGTTATGTTCTTTCCAAGGCGATAGAGACGGCTCTAGACTGTCTGAAGAGCGCCAACACAGAGCCCTACTACAGACGACAGGCCTGGGAGGTCATTAAGTGTTTCCTGGTGGCCATGACCAGTCTGGATGACAACAAGCATGCCCTCTACCAGCTTCTGTCTCATCCCAAGTAAGGAAACATTCTTGGCTTGATTTTGTCTGTAGCATATGCCTAGATGTTGCTGTTATTGTAATATTAATTTACAATTGATTAATTGTTATTTCAGTAGCAATGCACTATTCAGTACTAGAATATAGATGTTAGACTTCTTTTATAAGGAAAATATAGTTTTATTTAGTTTTATCTAGAATAAACAGCTACAGTGTCTTGATATATTTTGATTTACTAGTTGTTCAGGAAATATTCAGTATATTTATGTTTTGTGTTGCTGCTACAGTAGATGGCTACTTTAATCTACATAAACAGAAGGAGGCGATAAAATTACATGTCACGCGTTTGTCATTGGGTCTGTACACAACCAGGTCTCTGATCAATCATCCCCCTCTTTATCCTTTACCTGGCCTAACTAGAGTGTGACCTCCACCCCATGTACACTGTTTCCCCCTTCCCTCCCTGTCTGTCGTCTCTCAACCCCACCTAACACACCGGCTCTGTATCTCTGCCCCACCACCTCCACCCCTGTCTCGCCACCTGCTGACATGCCCTATTTTTCAGTCACTCACGTCATGTCTTCACCACTCTCCCCAACACACACTGGCTCATCAGTTCTGTCTCAGGGGCGGGAATCGCTAATTACACACTTGCAGGCGCCCCCCACCCACCCTTTGGCAGGCTTCACTGCGAGGCAGAAACACATACATGAACAGAGAAACAAGAAGGGGAAGGTGGTTGCCGGGTGGGTTAGTCACATTACCATCATTGATCTCTGGGCAGGGGCTAATTGACTTTCCCCTGTCTGTTTACGCTGCACCATGCCCCTTACACTCTCCTGTCATTACGCACTAACACACACATGCACATGAATGCGTCTGTGTGCACATTTCTGTGGGGATAATGAAGTGTGTCAGTTATGATCAAGGGGGCTGCACTGCTGCCTCCTCTTGTCAGATGTCTCGATTTGAGTTGTCTCTCTCTCTCCTGAAGGATTTTGACTGATTTTTTTTTTTCTTTCTCTGCCGTCCTTTATTTTCTTCACAGCATCTCTCTCTGCCTCAGTATTTGGTCACTGTAAATACAGCCTTTCAGTTTAGGGAAAAAAAGGACACATAGAGCAATTCATAAAATGCCAACTGGGGAGAACGTAGCAGCCCTGGAGTGGCAGGCCTCCAAATAAATGAAGGGCAATTGATCTGACATTCTGTGCCACCCCCACTTTCTCCACCCGCCACATTCCTTGCTTGCCTTTTCCCTTTCCTCTCAGCCCCCGTTCTTCTCTCTCCTCCTCCAAAGAGCAGTCTTTTAAATGGCAATAATGAAATGAAGTGATCCATCAGGTCTGCCCCTGGCGTGTGGCATTATAAAACACAAGCTCAAGCATGGAGAAAACAGCTGCTCAATCACACCACGGCCCAGTTGCCTTCAGCTGCAGTAAATAACAAAAATACCAACAGGGGACAAAGAGGGAGGCAGAGGAATAGAGAGGCAGA
Organism: Seriola dumerili; assembly: GCF_002260705.1. Lineage (NCBI taxonomy): Eukaryota > Metazoa > Chordata > Actinopteri > Carangiformes > Carangidae > Seriola > Seriola dumerili. The sequence goes on from NW_019174323.1 coordinate 14,199,856, forward strand.
AGGAACTAAGAGGAGAGAGAAAATGTAAGGACAATAAGAATCAGAGATACCGGGTTGGGGCCTGCAGAGAGGTAATGGAGATGGATCTTTACTCTGAAATTTTGAGCAAATGGGCTGAACACAAACCATTAAATGATTTTTGGGCTTCCAGCTTAAAGAAAGTTTCAGCACCATTGTCACATATTAATATGTTGTCCTTGTTAATATGTAATCCTCTAATTCATTGTGTGGTTTTCTCCCCCATTAGCTTCACTGAGAAGTGGATCCCCAATGTCATCATCTCTCACCGCTACAAAGCACAAGACACGCCTGCCCGCAGAACGTTTGAACAGGCCCTGACTGGGGCATTCATGTCTGCTGTGATAAAGGACCTGAGGCCCAGTGCGCTGCCCTTCGTAGCCAGCCTGATTCGCCATTATACCATGGTCGCTGTGGCCCAGCAGTGTGGTGAGGGACTGCTGCTCTTCGTATTCTCTTCATCTAATATTAGCTTTCTGTTTTGCCCTGGCATCGGCATCTATTCCCAACTGCAGAAGAAAATCTGTCACTTTCCAATTTTGTCCTTTCTCTGATGAAAAGTCTGACTTATAATTTTGCATCTAATACAAGACAGATAGAAACTTAAATTTAAGTCACATGTACTGTAACACATAAGTGTGATCTTTTATATTAAAATTGATATATTTCACATTAAACATAATTTTGTCCTATCCCTTGACCCCAGGGCCATTCTTGCTGCAGTGCTACCAGCTAGGCAGCCAGCCAAGCACAGCCATGTTCCACAGTGAGGAGAATGGCTCAAAGGGCATGGATCCCTTGGTTCTGATTGATGCCATAGCTATCTGCATGGCCTATGAGGAGAAGGAGCTGTGTAAGATTGGAGAGGTGGCACTGGCCGTCATCTTTGACGTGGCAAGCATCATCCTCGGTTCCAAGGAGAGGGTAAGTAATTGGGAGGAGGGTGCTGGAGGGTTCATTAATCTGTGAACTGAATAAACACATTGGCACTTCGGCTCATTGTGCCCATTGTTTTGTAACTGTGGTAAATTGTGTTGGCCATTAAGATAACTTAAGACATGATTTCACTTTGAAATGAATGAGTGTTTGATTTATGCTCTCATATACATGTATGTTTAGTCTTTTAATGGTAATCAGTTAATCACTCCGGCCTCTTGTTTACATCTGCAGGCATGTCAGCTGCCCTTGTTCTCGTACATTGTGGAGCGTCTGTGCGCCTGCTGCTATGAGCAGGCCTGGTACGCCAAGCTTGGCGGTGTGGTGTCCATCAAGTTCCTGATGGAGAGACTGCCTCTGATCTGGGTGCTACAGAACCAGCTCACTTTTCTTAAGGCCCTGCTCTTCGTCATGATGGACCTCACAGGAGAGGTAAAGAATACAAAAAGAATTGTGCATATTATAATATTTTATAACAATTTCAAAAGGGTGGAAGGGACATCTGTGTTTATTAATTAGTTATTGAGTGCAAAGATTTACCCGTCTTTGGTCGCCTTTTGTCGTCCCACAATGTTTTACAAATGCTTTTGTAACAGCACGTAACCTTTCTTTCTTGTCGCACCACTCCACCTTTATTGCTTTGGCATTGTATCTACTAACTTATTGATTTTCACACAGGTGTCAAATGGGGCTGTAGCCATGGCTAAGACCACCCTGGAGCAGTTGCTGGTGCGTTGTGCCACTCCACTGAAAGATGAAGAAAAGACGGAGGAGCTGCTGGCTGCGCAGGATAAGTCTTTCCACATGGTCACGCATGACCTGGTCCGAGAGGTCACCTCTCCCAACTCCACTGTCAGAAAGCAGGCCATGCACTCTCTGCAGGTGCTCGCCCAGGTCACCGGCAAGAGTGTTACTGTCATCATGGAGCCGCACAAAGAGGTAACACCAAGGACTGTAAAGTTTTCTACATGTGTACTGTGATTTAATGCTGTGCTAGACGAGACCTTTACATAAAACCCACCTCTATTTTCACCTTGAACACAAAATGGACTACAATGAAGGAACTTGTCTGATCATGAACCGTCTTCCTCTGAGAGACTCAAGTTTTGTGAAAAAAATGAGTGAAATAGAAAATATCTTTTGATCCACATAAATTGTGTGTTTTCATGGGGTTTTCTTCTCTTCAGGTGTTGCAAGATATGGTTCCTCCCAAGAAACACCTGCTCCGCCACCAGCCTGCCAACGCCCAGATCGGCCTGATGGAGGGCAACACCTTCTGCACCACCCTGCAGCCCCGTCTCTTCACAATGGACCTTAATGTCATGGAGCACAAAGTTTTCTACACAGAGGTATGCAAGAAACCTAAATATCTTAAATCACCACTTTTAGCAGTCTTGACCTCTGACCTTTCTGTGTGTTTTTCCCCTCTCTTTCAAGCTGTTGAACCTGTGTGAGGCAGAGGATGCTGCTCTAATGAAACTGCCTTGTTACAAGAGCCTTCCCTCCCTGGTTCCCCTCCGCATCGCTGCCCTCAGTGAGTGCGCCCCGCTGAACTTAGGGGTCCCTTGTATAATATTGAGTTTTGCAGTTGATGCTTACTTGTCTTTTGTGTTCATTGCAAATTGTTCCTGAATCTAAAATCCTTATTCGTGGGGAAATGAACAGTTTTAATTAGAATTTATTAGTCTAACTACTTTCATGTTAGCAGAGATTGTTCTTTCTATCTTTCGTTCACCGTTATGTGAACTCGATTAATAACTAGTTTACTAATATATTAAAAGATCTGAATCTTGTTATGTTTGGATTATTTATTTATCAATCATCATCTATTGTCTATATGTTATTGATGTTCTGTCTTTCCTGCGTAGATGCCCTGGCAGCCTGTAATTACTTGCCACAATCCAGAGAGAAGATCATTGCTGCGCTGTTTAAAGCCCTTAACTCCACCAACAATGAACTACAGGAAGCGGGAGAGGCGTGCATGAGGAAGGTCAGGGCAACATCTATCACTTTCTTGTTGCTTTGTAATTGGTTTACATTCAGGTGATAACACATTACATGGCGACATATAAGAAATGTCGCACCTGAAATTGTTTTCGCCCCCCAAACCCCATTATCTTTACCAAGTATAACCAGTGCATTTTTGTTGTAGAATACACACATAATTTATCTCAATATCATGATTTCTTTGTACACAAAGCCCAAGAGGAAAATGTACTGCTTGGCGCTTTTATAGTTGACATTCACCATTACAATGATGTGGAAATTTTCAGGGAGGCTGCGTTTTGAAATTTTCATGATCCACAATCTAGCCACTGTTGCAAGAGGTTTGTCGCCAGGCAACACTGGCTTAACTTCAATTCGATCTTAGCGTCTTTACATTTACTACCTTTTTGCTTTTGAATTGATTTTGGATTAATTTCAAGACTTTATCGATTTACTCAGAAAGCTCAGACCTGCGTCATATCACTCACTTCAAGTCCAACTCCCTTTGAGCAAAAACAGCCTGAGACGCACAGACATGACCTTTCTAAATCTGGATTAAAGACTCTGCCTCTACACCTTTGAAGTGGACCTATACTGCGTCACTCTTATGCTTTCACCTTTTGATTTATCTATTTGCATCTTTATTTCATCTAATGTTTTGTTCGTTTTCTATATTTTGTTTTAAGTATAGTTTTTTATTATCTTGTTTTTCGTAGTTCTCTTCCTTATTGCTCCATAAGTCTTTTATCTGTATCACTCACGTCATTTACCATCTTAGAAATCCTTTGTTACTCCTCCGTTCATACCATTTCCCCACCCAGTTATCTTCATATGGACCTCCCTCTGCTTTATCACACTCTCCTGAACCATCCCTACATCTATTCATCAAAGTATCCATACCATCGTAACCTCTATCCATCTACCCCCGAAGCCCTTTTTCTTCCCATTTCTATGTTCTTCATTTTCTTCCCTTACCACTGTCACTCCTTTTCACTATCCTGTGATTTATTTATTTATTTTTTTTGCCTGGCCATTCTCTGCTCTCTTTCCATTCTTTCATCTCTGCCCTGCCAGCCTTAATGAGCGTTGCCATGGCCCGATCGATACAGGATGGAGTGTTTGTTCTCAGTGCTGAGAGGAAAATGAATGTGGCTGCCATGCATCATTCCCCTCCCGTCTGTGTGAGGGTGTGGGTGTGCGTCATCAGTGTTTGGTGTTGGCATGTGTGCTTGTTTACGGCTGGCCATGCCCTCATTTGAGTGGCCTTAGTTCCTTAATGGAGACACAAGGGGGTAGTGAGCAGTTCATGGGGCTGGAAAGCCTGACAAGGCCAGGTCTGATGTGGAGGAAAAATTATTTGTGGAAGGGAAATTAAAATGATTTGGTTTAATGCGTTGGGTTGAAAAAAGATCTAGTCACAGATCTGAATAATATTTTATAGCTTCAACAGATTCCTCAGAGGTTTATCAGAGCAAAACAAGCCTGTATTTTGAGTTATGATAATAACATATAAATTAATTGGAGGCTAAAAACTACACCTCCAGTTTTTCAACAGCACAACCATACCCAATATTGATTTTGTACCTTGTTTCTTTTGCAATATTTATTTTAAGAATTGTAAAAGGTTTAATTTGAACTTTTTCAAACTGTACACGATGTGTTCATGCATTCTATTTTAGTTCCTGGAAGGTGCTACCATTGAAGTGGACCAGATCCACACTCATATGCGCCCCCTACTAATGATGCTGGGTGACTACCGCAGCCTGACGCTGAACGTGGTGAACCGCCTGACCTCTGTCACGCGACTTTTCCCCAACTCTTTCAATGACAAGTTCTGTGACCAGATGATGGTGAGAAAAACCTAAACCTCTGTCCTCCGCCTCTTCTTCATCCCACGATGTTTATTTGGTGTCTTTTATTCAAAGATAGGGTTTAAACTATAGATTATTTCAGAGTTTCTAAGAATCTGATTACTTTTAAAGGTTTGATTATTGCACAGGTTAATATTTAAAAATGTGTTTATGTTTATTTATTTATTTTTTTTACAACCACAATAAAGAGTAGTAAAAATAATATAATCATAAAGACATAGGAATGTGGCTCAAGATTTGGACTGCCACAACATATTGTTCCTGTGACATATACTAGTAAATATTTAACGGGTATGGCACATGCTGATACGATCCTTGTTGGCAGCTGTGTCATAGTTTAATACTTTTGGTGTAGCAAAGTCAGCAGGGCTCATCGTTTAATACACAGTGAGAAACATGGTGTGACAGTCACTGTTGTCACTTGCCTACTCTCTGATAGTTTCATAACTAAACCGAGCTTTGCAGGAGATGTTTTGCTTATAAAGTGAACATTTGTTATTTATTACTTGAATCTCTTGAGGAGATCATATTCAGTCCTTGTTTGTGCCATTTTCTACCTGTTGAAGCACACACACACACTACACACACAAAATCTAAATCTTATCTTATTGTCTCTCTTTCCCAGCAACATCTGAGGAAGTGGATGGAAGTGGTTGTTATAACACACAAAGGAGGCCAGCGCAGTGATGGCAGTGTAAGTATACACAGTTCAGATTGTCCCATACCCACACCTTACAGCACGGAGAACTGAAATATGAACTAGACGCTTCCATCACTCATGACATGTAGATGTGTCTTGTTTCTTTCATCTACTGTAGTTGAAATCCTGCTTGAATGCAATACAGAAGCAGTTATAGCCTGTAGGAACGGGTCAATACAGCTGTCTACTGGAACTTTTTTTTTGTTCAGTTGATCTTTCCTGCCTAAACCAAACAGCTCTCACTGAAGGGGTAGAGAAATTGCCCCTTATACACACAAAGCCATAGTCACATGTAGTCAACACCTCCTCAATGTAGCCTCCTCCCAGATGAGCTGTGAGTGGCCATATTACAATCAATGATTAATTAGGCGCCAGGCAGGCGGTGGTGGGCCCAGCGCTGCATCTCCTCATTATCTTCCCGACAGATAACCTTGTAAAGGCAGAGGAAAGGTGAGAGAGAAAGAGGGGAAAAACAGCTGCCTCCCCATCGTAGAAATAAAGCAAATTTTTTTTCCTGCTCTTTTATGTGAGTTCATCCTTCCCCATATCAAAATGGTGCGTTAATTAGATGCAAATTGGTCTTTTGTCTCTCCCTCCCTCCAGCTCGTGGTCTTTGTGCCTGTTGACAGCAAAGCTGGCAGTGACAATAAAGCAAGGGTCATGGGGTCAATTAGCCAAGCATGATAAAGACAAAAACTGGAGAAAGACGGATGGAGCAGGGCCGAGCAGGATGGCCTGAAGACATGTAGGCATGACAGAGGGTTTTGACAGAGAGGAGGAGAATACGGAGTGGTGTGAGGAGGTGTGAGGAGGAGTAAAACTATTTTAATTTGACGGAAAAGGTTTAACCAGAACAAAATGTCACTTTCTGTATTTATGACCTGATATCTGTCAGAGGAGTGTTTTCCTGCAAATGCCATAGGTTCTGTGTTGGATTCTCGACGGACATTCTGCTCTGCCCACTGCCCTGTTATTCACCCAGCGCTGAGAATAGTTGTTCCCTAGGTCACCCGTAAAAGGTTGCTGCTGTCCCATTCATTTCATTATCACCCTGTCTTATCTCCTCACCTTCCATATGGAACAAAGACAGACAACACACAGCCACACAAAAATACACACGAACTGCTCTGCTGACTCTGATCATTGTTTCCCGTTCCGGTACAGCCTGCGTTGGAGGGTGTTGAGGTGAGATGTGACCTGGTGTTGCGCCCTCTGTTGGTTACTCTCTGTCAGTGATTGAAACATAGTTAAACCAATGTTGTGCTGGTGAACTGAACCGATGTTGTAACAGTGGTGCTGGTGAAGTTGCCCCGTATTTTTGTGTCCCATGTGTCTGTGGTCGTCTTTAGAAACTGTAACTGTCATCTCAGCCTTACTCTAATTTCATAAATTACACTGTTAAAAATGTCCAATTCTTCCCTTTTTACCTTTGACTTTTGCTCCAAGATATCGCTGTTACAAGGTTTATGAAGATTATCATCATGTTGTCCTTAATATATTTGTACCTCGTGCATTTAATCCAAGAGCTCATGTGAGCGTAGTGCTCTGCACCTTTCCTGCCGGAAGTTATTTACCTAATGATGATAGACAACTTCTACCTTTTGACTAAGATTCATCCTTGTCTTTCCACAGTGGCTGTCCATCAAGACTGTCTGTCAGAAATTATGTCCGTGTCTAGTCCCCATCATCTTTCCAAAAACTTCATCCTCTCCCTTCTTCCCTCTCTTCTCTTTTTCTGACTCTTTCTGTAGGAGATGAAGATCTGTTCTGCCATCATTAACCTTTTCCACCTGATCCCAGCCGCCCCTCAGACTCTGGTCAAACCTCTGCTGGAGGTAGTCATGAAGACAGAAAGGGCCATGCTCATAGAGGTAGGACATCAGCTCCATTCTTGAGACAGACTTGTAGGAATTGTCCAACCCTGCTTTAGAAGTAACATAAAAACATCATAGATTCACACACTGTAAAGGCCATTGGAGGATTAGCAAGTACATTGAAGATCACTGCCCAAACAGTTCAGTGGAAAAGATGAGGAAATAGCTTGAAGATAAAAAATGACCATAGTTATGCTTTAATGGATGTGAACATCTGTAAACTCTGCTAATCAGCGCCGATCTTCAGAAGAAAGTGATAAAATATAAATCTGCATTTATGTTGATGAAATTATTCCTTTTTCAGCCCGTTTCCTTTGCTATTTCTCCTCTCCTCCCTCACTCATCCCTCCTGTGTCAGGCTGGGAGTCCATTCAGGGAGCCTTTGATCAAGTTCCTGACACGGCACCCATCTCAGACAGTGGAGCTGTTCATGATGGAGGCGACGCTCAATGACCCCCAGTGGAGCCGCATGTTCATGGTCAGAGACTGGCAGCTCTAAGTAGCAGTCCCTTCAGTCTTTTCATTGACACATTTGCCATTAGAACAGCATTTTGCTTTTTTGTTGCCTCACTAATGGACTTTAATCAGGGATATATTGGGTGTTGCGAGGCTCAGTGGTCCTTTTAAAACCAAATTGAGATGGATCACTCCCAGTAAAAATTCTTAATTTTCCGTATCATGTGTCTGTAAATGTGTTGTTACAGTTGTTGAGCCAATTCAGTGACCATAGTTCTCCTTAGTCGTACCATGTGTAATTTCGTGTTGTTCTTACAGTATGTGTATTTGTTCATATACAGAGTTTTCTGAAACACAAAGATGCTAAGCCGTTAAGAGACGTCTTGGCATCTAATCCCAACCGCTTCGTCCCTTTGCTGGTTCCTGCCGGCACTGCAGCAACTGTTCGACCTGGATCTCCCTCCACCACCACAGCCAGACTCGACCTGCAGTTTCAAGCCATCAAGGTCTGTGCATTTTCAATACAATTCTATTAAAGTAAACATACTTCACACACAGTCATGTCTTGGCAGGTCAGATGTATACATGTGTAAAACTAACCCTGATGTGGTGCTGAATCTTATTCTAAATACTACATAACTCTCAGTAATTCCATTTAACCTCTAACCATTTTTATTCATCCCATTTGCTCAGATCATCAGCATCATAGTGAAGAATGATGAGGGCTGGCTGGCAGGGCAGCACTCCCTGGTCAGCCAGCTCAGACGAGTCTGGGTCAGCGAGGCCTTCCAGGAGAGACATCGCAAAGACAACATGGCTGCCACCAACTGGAAGGAGCCCAAGCTGCTCGCCTTCTGCCTGTTAAGCTACTGCAAGTAAGTACAGTCATTAAAATTGTGATGGGGATGGAAAGTGCAGAAATCTTTATCGTGAATTTGTTGACAGTCTGCCTCAATGTTTACTCCGGATGAACCGAGGGACCAAGCGTTACTCTGAAATTAACGATGGTATCAGTAGAGCGTAAAACTTAGAGACTGAAGTGACCCATGAAGTACCATATTTGAGTTGTTAGCTTGTGTAAGGACTACAAGCTAATACTACTAATAATTTTTCTGCCTAAGCAGTGAGAATGAGCTAACCCATTTTGCTAGATACTCAACAGATGTTTATTTTAGACCCTGTAATTAACCTCCAACCACTCCACACAGTGCTTTAAGAGAATATGTGTTCACGCACCCTTCTTTTTTAATGCTAATTACCAGAATCACATTGTTATCAAAGATTATCTGAGAATGGCGTCATACAATATCACTGTTGTTGACATTAGACATATCTCTTTGTACCTGTGCACTGAACTTATGACTCCCTGTCTCCTCTCAAGGCGTAATTACTCAGAGATTGAGCTGCTGTTCCAGCTGCTTCGGGCCTTTACGGGTCGCTTCTTATGCAACATGACCTTCCTGAAGGAATATATGGAGGAGGAGATTCCCAGGAACTACTCAATCGCCCAGAAACGGGCCCTGTTCTTCCGCTTTGTCGAGTTCAATGACCCACACTTCAACGACGAGCTCAAAGCTAAGGTACGTACACAGGCAACCGGAGCAAGAAAGTCAATTTATGACTCGATGCCACAGGGACCTGAAATTCCCCAATGACTTTTACAATTTTGCCAACCATCTTTTCGAATAGACATTCAAATGATAGTTGGAGGCAGAATACACAGTGATACTGGCCGCTCAGGAAAAAATTACCAGTACTTGTGGTTTGTGGCTTGTGGCTTGGCTTTACGGGTATAATGTGAACACAACAGTTGAAAACACACTTTAAATCGGCCAACATTTGAAAAGGATCCAATTCAAATTGTGAAATAAGCAGAGGATTAGATTGCATTGATGGATAAATTTGAATGTTTGTTTTTGTACAATGTGTAAAATTGATTTGTTATGTCCCTTATTCCTTGAGATACTAACATTTCAAGGGAGGGATTAAAGACTCTGCAGCTTTGTTTTTCTGAGTCTCTACTGTTCTAGCACCACAGCAGCTATTACTTATTTTTGGGCTTATATATTAATTGTTCTTTCATCATTAGAGAAATATTGCGGAGGTAAAGATCTTTTTATCCCAGGAGGAAGCTGAAAAACTTGTCCTTGCTTTTATTTTCAATCGGCTAGACTCCTGTATCGCACTGCTCACAGGAATATCCCAAAAGCACCTTGATCGTCTGCAGCTATTCCAGAATGCCGCTGCCAGGGTTTTTAACTAGAAAAAAGAAATATGACCATATAAGACCTGTGCTGAGATCATTATACCGGCTTTCGTATAAAGTTTAGAATTCATTTTAAAATCTTAATGTTTGTTTTTAAGGCCATACATGGTCTGGCACCTCAGTATCTCTCTGACGTGCTTGTGAGCTATGAACCTGCTAGACCCCTCGGGTCAGCTGGAACATGCCGTCTAGTTATTCCATGGGTCTCCATGAAATAATGCCTTTCAGTTGTGTGGTTTGCTGGTCTTAATTACCATTTTATTTTGTTTTTACTGCTTTTATTGGTTACATAACTTATTATTTTATTCATCATTATTATTTACTTGTATTTTATTCCTACTTTTTAATTTTCATGTCCCTGTGTCTAATGTTTTATCTTAACACTATCAACATAGTTTTTGTGGTTGCAACTACCAGCAGATTGTTCTTCCACCTGGAATGAAATGTGCTGCATAAATAAAACTTTACTTGCTTGCTTATAAAGCCTGGTAAAGAGAAAAAATACATATTAAATGATGTTTTGGATTTTTCTGGAAAAATAGATTCAAAAATATGGACCATATTACCCAGTCCTTGGCTGAAAGATGCATTATAAATCATGTTGCAAAATTATTTGAGCATCAAATGGGAAATGCAGGCATTTAGGGACCTGATCTGTGTGACTTTTATGGTTGGCATGTTTTGTAGCAGAAGTTCTTTGATCGAGTCAGGAAGGTCATTTTGTCTGGTTCTAGACCCTCAGAGGCTCACAGATGAATGCCTCTGTCCTCTCTACCTGACCCGCTGCTGCAAGCATTACAATCATTCGGGCTGCTTTTTAATTAAGCTCACTCACACAGACAGATGCGCACACACATATTTTGCATAGCTGTAACAGCCACACAACCTGGCACAGAGGAGCAACAGCACTGCTGTTAAGTACAAACGGGTCAGTGGGGAAGGCCTGCCCTGGCTCTCAGTAGCACATAGCCAAATGGCAAGAACACACAATTGTACACACACAGATGCACGCACACGCGCACGCACAAGAAGCTGGCAAATGCACACAAATCCAAGGACATAGACTCGTGTCTGCGATGCTGCTCACTCCACCCTGCTCTTTTTGCTCAGTTTCAGCTTGCGTTGCTTCAGCAGCATATGGACTGGAAATAGAGACAAAATAAAGGCAGGCAGAGTCCAGCCAACTTGTGCTGTGTCTTTCCAGGCCAAAACGCTGCGTTTGAATTTTTAGCAGTGCAGAGTTTAGTGTCTTTGCTAGCAGCACCCACCCACCCAACAGAATTTTGTTGTTTCTCCCTTAATTGTTCTCCTCTGGTGTACAGCAGATGCTAGCTGTGTGTTTGTGTGAGGCAGAGAGACAGACGTACAGAGAGAGGATGTGTTTCTCTGTGAACATGTTTGTGTTGATCGGTCTGTGAGTCATGAGGAAGAGAATGAGTGTGGGTGTTACCTCCACCGACATTTAAATAATTGCCTTTAGCATTTTCCCAGAGGCATAATATTACAGGGAAGAGTATGTGTGCACATTCTCAATATTCCTGGGAGTTAGATAGAGGCTCATGTTCTTGTGAAGCATCATGGGGGTCTGGGAGAATACACAGAGAGGAGTGTGTAAGAGAGAGAGAAGAGAGACAGTGTGGGACAGCAGCAATGAATCATCTATGATAGCACAGACTGACCTCATGCTGCTCCTGTATTGCGTCTTTTGTTCTATCCAAACCATTCTTACAGAAAACTGCTTTTGTGCTGCGTTTTTGTTCAAAAGCGTCTGACTATACATGGAATAGATTCCAAGCAGACGAGCAAACAAACAAGTGTATGAAATTTATGAAGCACAGCGCGTCTGTTTCTCATTCTGCTGCCTTTTTCTTTTTCTTTTTTTCCTTTTTTTGTTCACAACATGACATACAGTGAAGCAGAATTTTCTACAACATCAGAATGTGTCTACATGCTGTGCTAGTATCATCTCCTCAGTGGAGAGTGAAGTCAAACTGCAGTAATACCCGTTACATGCCTCTTCTAGCATGTATATGTGAACAACAACAAGTTTTTCACTCACATTTAAATTCTGTTTCTTTTATTTACACGTTTCCAAATAACAAATTAAACAACAAAATAGACAATTATTACCAAGGTACTTTTTAAATCATGTTTGAATAATTACTGCAATTAAAAAAAGATAAACACCTGAGTGCAGCTATATTATTGCCTTCGAGTCAGCAGTCAGATTTAGACAAATAACAAAACTGGTTCAATGAAAACACATGATTGAAACAGACCTTGATTATGTGAGGTTTGAGATTTGCCCACAGTGAAATTAGATCCTGCAGCTCTTCACCTAACTGTGTGAAGAAACGATCTACTGACAAAAAAAGTTTTAAAAGGTGCTTGTAGTGCTGGTAGTGGCTATTATTCAAGACTTCCTGTGGCTACTGCACAATAAAACCCATACCGTATTTGCACATTCCTGGTGTGTGTGTATAGGGGCATTTCATTATTTTGGGTCTCCTTTTGCCACTTTCTCTCTTCTATTGTGGTTGGTGAGGAATCACAGCAGCACTGCAACACACACACACACACACACACACACACAGACTCTTGTTATTTGTTTAAGGGTATGGAAATGGGATTTACGATAATTAAGACACCTGCAGAACGAGATTTAGGCTACTTGCCCAGAGGTATTATGTGTGCACACATGCACCAACACACACAGCCTGCAGGATCACATCCTATAATGGCATTACAGGAACAGATGAGACTGGAGAACAGACTTGTGCTCAATGCATTTTCTTTGTGTCTTCATTTAAGGGTGTGTGAGTGTTTTTCTGCCTGCATGTGTGAGTCTATCAACCATGCATGTACATTGTGCAGAGCGTGTGTGAATAATGTGCTAATGGAGGAGCTGGAACATATGCTGCCACAGCTCGTTCTCCACTGAGCAATGCCCTGTCTTCCCCAATGATGGATTGAATATGAGGGTTCATTAACAGATAGCAGCTTCTTTAATAAATGCAGTCGTTCGGTGTACTGTGGTGGGGTTATTCTGCATTTTACTAGCTAATCAAGCCTTAGTCTTTATTCAGTAACTATCCCTGCAGGTTTCAGGGGTGTTGGTAAATAGTATTTTAAGCCTTGCATCAGCAGTAGTTTAGTTTTTTTCTTTTCTTTCAAAGCTTATAGATAAATTAAGAAAACATATTATGGTTCTTTATCTCGAGTTGAAATTGTGTTGTTCTGTCTTTCTTTAAATGTCATTGTTTTAGGTCACATTTGACATTGCTGTACGTCAAATCTGTCCATATTTCTAATTTCCTTTTTCACTTGCTGATGAATCAAAGTTTTTTTTTTTCCCATTATTATCAATCTGAGAAGGGCCTGTGTCCTTCTGATTTTAGAATAGATTTTGGAGTAGATTACTATTTCATCACTCAATCATGTGCCATGAAGGGCTATGCAGGTTTTTCCTTTTTATTCAGCTTTTGAAAGACAACATCAGGTGATTTCACTGATTAGTTTCTCTTTTCTTGATGGTGTGCTCTCAGTGAAATCGTCCATTTTGGGCTTTTAAAACCCGAGAGAGTGAAGGTTGCACATTCTCGTAATTAACTGGAGAAATGTTTTGGGGTTTCTTACCATTGTATTTTTTTTCCTGTTTCATAGGTGCTGCAACACATATTGAATCCAGCCTTCCTGTACAGCTTTGAGAAGGGGGAAGGTGAGCAGCTGCTTGGACCACCCAACCCTGAAGGGGACAATCCTGAAAGCATTACCAGTGTCTTCATCACTAAGGTAAACACGCACACATACGCCTGCGGGCATTCTTTCTCCTCTTCTCAAAATCTTTCTCTCCTCTGCTTTCTTTGTTCATTACTCGACCACTCTGTCTCTCCATCAGCCTCTCTGATTTCATTAGTTGCTGCATTTCCTCTCATAATGTCTTATCAGTCCAACACATCTCCATACTCTCAGTCATCATCAACTACATCCCAGTTAGTCTGATTCTTCTCTACTCAATCACTTAATTGCCGGCATCCCATCTTTTTCTTCTTCCTTTTCATCTCTTCCATCTGTCTTTGTTTTTCTCCCTCCTTCACAACATCCCACTGGTCCCTCTTTCCATCACGTTTCATTCATCAGGCCAGACTATAATTCCGGGTGTAAATGTCATGCTGTGACCATGCTAAAGGTCAGCATGTTTGTTTGTGCTGTGGCAGATCTCATCACTGACTAACACCAGTCCTAATGGCTGCTAATGGCTCCTCTACGGTCTGGTTAAAACTCATTTCCTCACTCACCTCCCTCTTTCTGTCAGCTCTCCTCTCCAATTCCTCTCCAGGGAATTCAGATGTTGATGGGTGTTGTTGAATGGAGAGCTGTCTTTTTGAAAGAGGTTCTCAATATTTAAAAAAAAAAAAAAAAATGTAGATTGCTGTTGGTCTAAAGTGCCATTCAAATGTAATTTTGGAAAGTAAACATTGCTCAGAACAGCAGTATACTTTGGCAATTCAGGGAACCAGTATATTCAATAGAATGTGGTTTTATCTCTTACTCGTGTAGATGAGATGCATTAAGTAATCTAAGACTTATGTTGACCTCTGTTGGCAACTCTCAAGAATTACAACAGTACTCAGGCATTCACAATAAAGTGTGTTTGTTTTATACACAGAACAACTCACCACCTGGGGAAAAATAACATTTGATTCATTGTTATTGATCAGCAACTCAATCAAATCCAGGCAGATATACTCACTCTGTGCCATGGGCAACAAAAACTGTACCTATTTCCCCTTGACCCGACACTCTTTAACCCTACATCTCTTCTCATCCCTCTCCAAGGTTCTGGACCCGGAGAAGCAGGCTGACCTGCTGGACTCACTGCGAATCTGCTTGCTGCAGTTCTCCACCCTGCTGGTGGAGCACGCGCCCCACCACATTCATGACAACAACAAGTCACGCAACAGCAAGCTGCGGCGCCTCATGACGTTTGCCTGGCCATGCCTACTGCCCAAAGCCTGCGTGGACCCTGCCTGTAAATACAGTGGTCATTTACTTCTGGCCCACATCATTGCAAAGTTCGCAATTCACAAGAAGATCGTTCTGCAGGTGAGGAGGAATGCAAAGACAGAAAGGAAAGAGAATAGACATCAAACATGGCAAATTTATGTAGCAGATGTAAACACACGCAATAAGTTTGTAAAGCATATCTATACAGAAACGGACAAAACAAAAAGGAAATCATCAAGATGAGAAAGACTCGACTGAACTGAAATGACAACAGCTGAATACACAATAGAAGATACTTAAAATAAGGGCAGGTACTGTGGGAATAGTGTTTATGGAGAAAGTGATGATATAGTGGAACTGAGCATGTGGTAGGGGTGTGTATATGTTTGTAAGAGTGTGTGTGCTTGTTTGTACTACCCGAAATCCCACATCCAATGAAATATGAATGTGTAGAGAGGAAAACAGCAGTTAAAGGAAAGTTAAGGAAAAAAAGAGCATTAGAAAACCTTGGTTTCTTACCAAATTAGAGATGGTGGTTTGTGTGCTTTGTATAGGTCTTCCACAGTCTGCTGAAGGCCCACACCATGGAGGCTCGTGCCATCGTACGGCAGGCCATGGCCATCCTGACACCAGCTGTGCCTGCCCGCATGGAGGACGGCCACCAGATGTTGACCCACTGGACTCGCAAGATCATTGTGGAGGAGGGCCACACGGTGCCGCAGCTGGTCCACATACTGCATCTCATTGTGCAGCACTTCAGGGTGAGCTGATATAAGAGAAGAATGGTGCACTGGCCAGTACTTCACTTCCTCCTGTCGATCCATCACTATTGAAAGTATTGATTCCCAACGTATTCATCCGTGCTGGGTGGTGCAGACAAAGGGTCAAAACAAATCTGATTTCTGTCCCTGTGTCTTAAAATGATCATGATTATGATTATCAATTATCATCATCGACTTGCCTGCATGGTTAACTACAAGGCTCTGATGTTCATCCCAATGTAGACCACACAATGTAATACATTTTATAAGGACAGCTGACAATAGTGTCTGCATACATTTCACATTTTGTGGTACTTTAAAGTAAGCAGCTGCCGCAAGAAGTTAGAGGGCAACTCTGGTTTGCATCCACTGCCATTTCTTTAGGTATTTTTACTGATTATCTGAGTGCCCTGAAACATATGGCACCTCTTAACCAGTTTCTGGGGCAAAACTCTGGATTGTTTTGTACAGCACAATTAATAGTCTTTTGTGAAATTAGTTATCTAAACTTGAGTTTCATTTTGATGGTAGTGGAACAATTACAATGGTGCTGTGCTCCGTTGTCTCCTAGTCAAAAGCTGGATCATTAACTCGGAGCAGTGAAGTTGATAGTAACCGCCTGCTGCCTTTAATCGCCTTAATGCAGATACATTCTCAGACTCACCCTCACAGTGATGATCAGCAGAGTCAAAGAGGGACTCGTCTGTGCGCAAGTCAACACCAGCAAAGGATCATTGGCCTTTATGTTCGCCTTTTTCCTTAAACTTCAAAGACATTTTCTGCCCTCTCGCTCCTTCAGCTGATGTTCGCCGCCTCGCCAGTCAGAGAGCGACAGTCTCTTAGCAGAAGACTGACATTTTCCTCAGCGCCCCTCTCTATCTCACTGACAGGCTGCTCTCACTGGGCCAGATGACTAATCTAATGTAATCACATCAGCATAATTACACTGGGGAGGAGATAATGACAGACAGATGAGAGACTGTGTGTGTGTGTGTGTGTGTTTGTGTGTGTGTGTGAGTGAGTGAGTGAGTGATAAAGAAATGGAGAGATTGTGTGCGTGTTTGTCTGTGTGCACACGTGATGGACAGGGCTTAGCCGCTCTGTCATTAAAGGGCTGTGAAGTCCTGCTCTATCGACCATAATTACCCTCAAAGTGAGAAGCTTTAATATTCTTTGACACTGGCAACAGCCCTCAGATAGACATCTCATCTCTTGCTCTTTTGTCTACGCGTGTCTCTGTGTTTGAGAGTCCCAGTTCGGTTTGCGATGAAGCTAAGTGACTCTTGAGTGTGACTCTTGAGAGTGTGAATGCTCGGGGCTAAGTGTGTGTCATCATGTCCTTGAGACTAAGTGGGAATACAACTTTAGAGTTTGCCTCTTCTGACTAAGTGTCTGAGTGATTGAGGACCCTGTTTAACTTTGTATGTGTTATCATCCCAAAATCTAGAGCAAAGTGTGGGCAGTGTCCCCAGTTCTAGGGGAAGAATTGTACAATAACATGGACACTGTGTTTTTTTTTTTTTTTTTTTTGAGATGCATCGACCAGTAACAGGTGATTGAAGCAAAACGGCCCATTTAACACCATGATAAAATGGTAGAAGTTAAGGGAAGATCTCCTACAGTGAGGTTCTCCTCATCATCTGTTGAGGGTTAGGCTCTGAGAACAAAAAAGCCAAACCAGAATTAGACTTAAATATAAAATTCCCTAAAATTTTCTTATTTTTATAATTAATTTTTTATAATTTTAACATTTTTGGAAGTGTCTTTGGGCAGTATATTCCTACCTGACAGTTTGAGTTTAGAACACAAAATACATAAGCTTTTGTGAACTAGATTTATTCAATATGTTGACTCACTGTTGTATAAATTTCACACATTATCACTTAAACATGTACTTACTGCTGTCTCATTCCAGGTGTACTACCCTGTGCGCCATCACTTGGTGCAGCACATGATCAGTGCAATGCAGCGTCTGGGGTTCACCCCCAGTGTGACCATAGAGCAAAGGAAACTGGCTGTTGACCTGGCTGAAGTGGTCATTAAGTGGGAATTACAGAGAATCAAAGACCAACAGGTGTGTTCATAGATTATGTAAATAAATCCAGACAAACAGGCTGCCTGACCTACACACAGTTTTTATTCATTTCAAAAGTTGTCAAGCTTTCCAGTTTATAACTACCAATGTGCTCATGTAAGGTTCCCTGTTGTCATACACATTCAAACGTGATATGATTTATTATATTTTAAATGTTACAAATGGATAATTTCTGACTGGCAATGTTTATTATTGTACAAGATAAAGGTATTTATCATATAGATCAATTTTTTAATCTAATTTTCTTACCCATGTTCAGTAGATACTCATGACTAATAATGTTGTAGGAACTGGTCAGAAACGATGACGAGTCACACACATATATTTATTCTGTGAACTGTAAGTGTGTTAACTTCACCCCCATCTTCCTCTCTCCTCTGTGGCAGCCGGAGTCCGAGACTGAAGTAGCCACTGGTGGTGAAGGAACCAGCGGGGGAGCTGTGAAAAGAGGACTGTCTCTGGAAAGTGCTACAGCTGGACAGGACGTCAAGAGGTTCCGTACAGCAGCTGGAGCTGCCTCCACGGTGAGCTCAATCAGCAATCTCTCAGATGCCAGTAGAATGTGGCAGCGGCTTGTAGATCTCTGTACTCACTTTAGCAAGAAACCGGCTATATAGCAGTTGGTTTCATCTTGTTATATTTTTTTTTTACACCCTCCTTAAATTAACAAGTGCATCTCTTACCATCAAAGTTCTTGCTTGGTGTCCCTATGCTTCTCTGAATACTTGCAGAACATTCGGAAAGATGCTTTTATCAGACAGCCATTTTAACATCTGTCTGAGACAGAAATCGTCTGGTGTGTCTTTGAGGTCCCAAAACTGAATAAGATGCAAGAAGTGCCTTTTTAAAATCTGAATCTAAGTTGTATCTAAGTTTTGTCTCGGATGCATAGAAAACAATCTTTTAAAAGTTCAAAAATCTGTTTTTATTTAGAATAAAACGAGCTTCCTATAACAGCCCTCCAGGTTGTGCCTGACTAATGATCGTGCCTGACTGCTGGAGTCCCACCTCAGTCAACTGTGTATCTCTGGCTGTTTGTTGTAGACCTGACAGCCATGATTGGGCAAAACATAGTTTGAATAAAGTTTATTTTTTGGGCTCCCCCATTGTACAATAATATTTTTATTTGGTAAATTTATTTCATAATTTTGGTAATAAATTCCAAAATGTGAATGTTCTCATTGTGGTTGTTGAAAGCCTGCAGAATGAATACTCCTGTACCAAAACTGCAAATGCAACAGCACTGTGGCTGTCCCTGTACAGATACAAAATCCTGTTTCATATTATGGTGTTTTAAAAATCACTTTAATACCTAAGATGTTGTACTTTGAGGAAACACTAGCACAAGTCTTAGCGGTTACTGCCTTAATGACGGTCCTGATTTCCATCAGGTAAAACCTTATGTCAGGAGAGAAATGCAAAAGCAGCATTTGTTTCTGCTGGAGCTTGGGAAATGTTAATTCCTCAGAAAGTTGCCAGGATAATTATCAGGAAATCATAGTTCCAGTCTACTTTTCACTGCAAGCAATGCAGGCAAAAATCTGGCCTAGTGCAGGCTCTTTGATATAGTCCCTCCACTTCCACCAAAGACTGTCCAGTGTTAGCACTGCTGTCACAGAGTGTTATTATGCATGTTTGTAGTTTCCTAGCCAGTGAAAGATCTTCTTTTTTTTAACAGAAGAACAGCTTTATTTTCTCAGTTTTCAAAGGAAAAAGACCCCGACATATTAATTGTTTAATTGTTTTTATGTGTTTTAGGTGTTTGGCCGCAGCCAGTCTATGCCAGGGACAGAGACCATGCTCACCAAGCCTGTCGAGAAACAACATACGGACACCGTGGTCAACTTCCTCATCAGGATCGCATGCCAGGTAACACCCCCACCATCACCACCTCACACACAGCACCTCATCTCACTCACACACACACTCGCACCAGGTACAGCTCTGCCATCCATAGCGCCTGCCAGGTAGGACACAACTATTCTAACCCCTCAGTGGTGAAGGTAGGACACACCTGGTGGCTGTCCTAAACGCATCTCCACACACTCAAATGGGCACATACAAAGACACACACGCACACACAGTCCTTTGTGTGTCTCCTCACACAGCTGTCCCTTGGTCTAGTGGCAGTGATGCCCTTGGTTACAAGCCTGAAATAGACTGTTGAGATTTCACTCACCTTGACTTTCCTACTTTCTGTTTTTGGGCCAAGCTCCATTCTCACTGTTCACCCAACCATCTCTGTTGAATATAACTGGTGAGGATCACTCACTGCTCTCAGAACAGTCTATAGAAACATAATCTTTCCTTTGTATTCCACTTGATAAGAGTGTATTGTGATACTAAATTGATCCTTGTAGAAAAATTGTATCTTTCCCCCTGGCAACAAGGATTACCATCAACCAAAGAACATCACACCTAGAGCTGATAGGGATTCATTGTTTTGTTCAAGGATGCTCACACAAGGTGGATGCTTGTCACCATGAGGGCTTGAACTAGACTTTCCACTGTTGAAGTTTAGCTGGGGTGAATGAAATTATATAATAATATATTGTGAACGGCCTCATCTCTTCTTGCCTGATGTGCTTTTTTTTTTTTTTTTTTTTTTTTTACCTTATCAGGACGCCATTGTGATATTGAAAATAAAGAACCATTGTCACTGATAAAGACAATGATAACAATCTTCTTTCCTCTCTTCTGTCTAGGTGAACGACAGCACCAACGTGGCCGGCTCTCCAGGGGAGCTGCTGTCCCGTCGCTGTGTTAGCCTGATGAAAACTGCCCTCAGGCCTGACATGTGGCCTCGCGCTGAGCTCAAGCTACAGTGGTTTGACAAGCTGCTTATGACGGTGGTAAGACAGCAATGCTTTCAGAATAGCTGTGCCTTATTAGGCTGTCTTTATATTTCATATAGCCAGACTTATGCTTGTGTCTGTGACATTTTTGGTGTAACAAAGTTAGTCTGGAGCCTTGTAAATCATCATTACTGCTGTGTTTCCCCACAACTTTTGCCAGAGATCGCTTGTCAGTCACTGTCCACACCTGTCATGGCTTTTAGTGGAAGTTCCCACTGATGAATATTAACTTTCTGAAAGTGTCTGGCTTATCTTTTCTATTTAGTGATGAGGACTGTTGCTGTTCTGAAATCCAAAAACAGTATTTGTTTACATGAGCATGTCAGACATTATTTAAAGTTGCGAGTGAAAGCGTATGTCACAATAGTGTTTAAGGCAAACATGTTTAATAAAATTCAAAATATTCAGGCTTGTTGTTATTACGGCTCAAAGCAATAAGCAGCAAACAGTAAAGGACAACTAATGTGTCTCTGCTGCTCGCCTTCCCAGAGACTGCAGAAGTTTTCCTCTCCCTGCTTAAGCTCTTAGTATTTGCTCTAATGCCTCCAAGTCCTTTGTCTGTTATCAGTAATACATGAAGTGAGGCGCAAACTGCCATAATGACAAAATAATGACAGTGGCGAGATAACAGGAGTCTATCCGGGTTGGCCTGTGCCTTCTCGCTCAACCCCACAGTCCTCTTCATCCTAAACTCCTCATCCTTGCCGTCTGTATCGCCCTGCTGTGCCTCTCTGCATCTCTCCTCGACTTTCTCCATCTCTCTTGCCACCACTTCTTCCTCTCATCTCTTCTTTTCTTTTCAGCCTCTTATCGCAGCCTCTCTTCTCTCATTTTATCTGTTGCTCCCCTCTCTACTCATCTCTCCGGTCTGATTTGGTGCCACTGTTCAGACGAGGTTATCGCCATGTGCCGGCAATTGTCACTTATTTCCCTTGTTCTCTATTGGGGATCTCTGCATCGGCCGCGCCTTTCTCTCTGCCTACACACACACACACACACACACACACACACACACACACACACACACACACACAGATCCCATAGGGATGGTCTGACAAACAAGGCTTTCTGTAGGTCTTATGCAGATGCACATACACAAGCCCATCCCCCTCGGGAGCATGCTCTACCTGCTCAGCCGTCTTACTCAGACTAATGAACAATGCTCTAAATCGGATTACCTTTTATCATCTCATTGTACTGGCATGACAGTGATTAAGAGTCAGGAGGAGTGGCATGAGAGGGCAAATTAGGAGGGGCAGAGGACATTCACACAAAACGTGCACACATTCACGCACTGAGGCAAAAACATGCGTATGCCCTATCTGCATGGCTCCAGAGACAAGGTCCCATTCTGTTAATACAGTGCAAAAATCAATACTACCCTAATATCTACCAGCAGTCTTATCACAAGAGTCACCTTGTTCATTAGCCAAGATTAGTGCCATGGATCTGTCCCAGATTATCCTCTTGGCCCTGCCATTGTCGTAAACCTTGATTGCAATTTAGACAAAATTACTACCTGATGTTGGTCATTGATCTTTGGTTTAGTAGTGATCCCGATGCCTTGGTTCTTTTCTGTGAGAAATACCTCTGTGTGTATTGATTTTTTTTTTTTTTTTTTTTTGTTGTCTCAAATTTGTATGGAATAAGAACTTGAAAGATTAGTTTACAGTAGTATCCAAGGCCACTTTGCCACTGGAAAAGTCTCTGATGAATTTGCACCATAGTTTTCCTTGTTTTAGGATTGTAGACTCACGGCTGAAAAACATAAATCTGGATATTTTGCTATATATGGCAAGCACATTGTGTTTTATGTGTTGTGACAGAAATAAAAATGACACATTATTGATGTACACACTCCTTAATTACTCTTGGCTTCACTGTTGTCCTCCGTGTCCTCTCAGGAGCAACCAGCACAGGCTAACATCTCCAATATCTGCACTGGACTGGAGATTCTGTGCTTCCTGCTGACGGTGCTGCAGTCCCCAGCCATCCTGGCCCACTTCAAACCCCTGCAGCGGGGCATTGCTGCATGTATGACCTGTGGCAACACCAAAGTCCTACGGGCCGTCCACTCCCTCCTTTCTCGCCTCATGAGCATCTTCCCCACTGAGCCTAGTAAGTTTCCAGCGCTTAACACCTGAATCCGAACAGAGAGTCGGACCAGTTCTCTCTGAGAAATTGTCCACTCCCTGCTGTGCTCATTAAAGAGTGCCAAAATATTTGGACCACTGTTCTGTTTGCTTAGGATCACTGATGCTTAAATTCTTAAGCTTGTTTTGCTGTGCCATGTGTTAAATTTAGTAAGGTATTTATTTTTCAGCTATTCTTTGTTTGAAGCAAATGTTGCTTTCTTTCTCCAGGCACATCAACTGTGGCGTCTAAGTATGAGGAATTGGAGTGTCTGTATGCTGCTGTGGGCAAAGTCATCTATGAGGGACTTACCAACTATGAAAAAGCCACAAGTAACACTAACCCCACACAGCTCTTCGGTAAGACCTTCAGCATTCCAGTTGTCCCTTCTTTTTTCTCATTAATCCCTTTCTACCCTCTTGTGTTCTGTTACACTCACTTTGTTGCTCATAAACCCTGTATTTTTTTTTTTTTTTTTCACGCTCCCACTCTTTTTCCTACAAAACCGAGCTGCCTCTCAGTCACTTGTAGCAATTAAGCCAGTGAGTGGGTCGTTAAAATGCAAGCCAATGGGCGCCGCTGCTCGGGCTAACATCTGGCCTGTTTAAACTGAGGCCACAGTCCAGCAGCTTGGGAAAGGTTGTCTTGGGAAGGATTGTTGCTTTCGACCTCCCTCCCTGTTCAAACATTACTGTTATGCACCCAGATGTAGTAGGCTATTTATGGAAAAACTTTACATTATAGCTTGATCTAAAGAAACTATGCTAATAATTTTAAAACACAGTATAATAGCTCTCCAAATAAAGGAGCCTCAAGGCGACCATATGGCTATTGGAGAGAAGTCTAAAGGTAATACTATTTGATATGGTTTCCCAAAATGGCACTTGTGGTCAATAGACAGCTTTTGGTATCCTGCTGTCAAAAAGAGGTAGCGCTGATGTGATGCATCCATCTGGCCAGGGGGTGACATTTCAACATTTGTCTCCCTTCCGGGGAGCAGAAACAGAGAGGGACGTTACTCATACCTATCCCTGCCTCTGAGACACACTGGAACTTTTGTTAGATTTCCATATAAAAAACATCCAGTCTTTGTCATGCTCTGAGAATGAACACCACCTGACTGCAGGTGTACGTGTCTGATACCTTGCTCCGCAGAGGTTGAGGATCTTGTCTAGATTATTGTATTTCCATTCTTTCCCTCCCTTCATCTGCCTCCCCTCCCCTTCGCTTGTCTTCCAGGAACACTGATGATCCTGAAGTCAGCCTGCAGTTACAATGCCAGCTACATCGATCGCCTCATCTCTGTGTTCATGCGCTCACTACAGAAGATGGTGCGGGAACACCTGAGCCCCCAGCAGGCCAACCCAGGGGTCACCGAAACCAGCACAGGTACACACATGGACATGGATTCAGTGGGAAGATACACACACGTGTACTCTATATTACAAATAAAGAATGAGCACACAAAGACACACTTGACAGAAGTTTAAGGGATGTTTAGTATATATGTATCACTAATACCAAATACTAAAATACATTCTGACTGTTAGAAATTCAGAACTACATTAAGACAACTACATTTTGTTTTCATAGTTAAGAGGGGCTAGTATTGGCTGGTTTATAATATGACAATGCAGCAATAGTAGCAGTAGTGGTAATTAAATATAAAACTCAAACACATACACTCATGTCTCCACATCAACTCTAACACATGTGCAAAGAAAACTTGTTGCCAGTCACAGTAATTCCACAGTCAGCTTTGCCCTACTAACTACATTTCTCTCACCATCTGGCTCAAATCTTTACCCCAGTGCTTGAGTTCAACTAGAGGTTCAGTTGAACTGATTCTGCAGGGCTGCAGTTAAAGCTCACTGACACTACCAGGAAGGCCAGTGTGCGTACTTTCCCCAACTCTGATCCAACAAAGGGGTTGACTGTGTGTGAGCTCAATCTCACACGGTGACCTTCCTCAGACTCCGTAAGAGCTCAGATATCCCATGTATCTCAGCAGTACCTGGCTCCATACAAAGACCCTATCAAAAGTTCTATATCAGTGAGCCCCAGCTGTGTTCTCAAAAGCTCGTGGTCAGGGGAGATCCACTCTACAGATAGGCTGGTTTCACAGGGAATGTTCCTCAGCTCTAGTTTCCCAGCCCGTATTGTGTCCTAGCCGCTCTCTGGATACAGCAAACAGATGGTCACCTTGTGCTGTTTTGCTTTGGGTTGGAAAAGGTAGACACTGTTTGATGTGGGAACACAACTTGCCTTGTATGTCTGCAAGCAAGGGTAAAGAGTTTCACAAGTTTAAGGCTTGTTGTATAATAGCTTTAGGTTTTTTTTTAGTTTTGTCATGACGATTACAAAATTCACTAAAGTTTGCTGTTCGTTTTCTTCTCTGAGCTTGGCTTCATCAGGTTTATAGACGTAGGTAGTACATAATTCCTGTTGCTACTTCAGACAGGAGGTAATAGTTGTACGATGCTATCTGTGCTTTAAATGGGACCCTAATGACTATATCAGGAAACACAGACATTTACTCTCCACTAGGAGCAGTTATAGTCACCAAGACCAAAGGCTATCTGACCAGCAAGGCCATTGCTTCTAAAGACCGTTCATGTCTCTAATCTAGCAATCTTAACTGAAGCACTGTTTGTATTGGAACCGTCTAATTATGTCTTGGCTGCTAACTCTCACATAGCACTCACATAGCAAGTGTTAAATGGGTGATGTGAGCGTTGATGTGTGCAAAGCCAGCTTGATTCTTGAGAAAACAGGACATGAGGTGAAACTTTATTTTCTTTTACAGCTCTTAGATTTAGAATAGCAATAAAAGAAGAACAAAAGCTGGTGTTGGAAACATGCTCAGCTCAGATTATACAAACATACGAGCTCTAAACTTATGCAATAATTTATCTATAAATGTCAACACATGCTTCCCATCAGCATTAATACTAAAATTGCTAATGTTGTGGCTCTCTCTTGTGTGCTCATAGTGACCAGTGAGCTGGTGATGCTGAGTCTTGACCTGGTGAAGACTCGATTGTCGGTCATGAGCATGGAAATGAGGAAGAACTTCATCCAGGTCATCCTCACTTCGCTGATTGAGAAGTCCCCTGACCCCAAAATCCTCCGTGCTGTTGTCAAGATCGTGGAAGAGTGGGTGAAAAACAATTCGCCCATGGCTGCCAACCAGGTAGGAAGGAGGCTTTTCTCTGTGAGACAGTTCAGAGTGTTAGACTCAGGTTATACAAATATAGTGTGTACAAACATAAGATAAAAATGTGTGATTCGGTAGATCACTGCATTATTTCTTTCATAATAGTAGGGGTGAATCCAGGAACTGAATCAGCAGTGTACATTGTAAAAGTTGTGAAACCTTTCGACAAACAACAAGCAAAGCATATTTTCTAAATCCAGTCAGGTTAACATTAGCATAATACCCACACAGATGTCTGTGGTCTTTATTTTCTTTTAAGCTGTAGAATGAGAGCAACCGCTACAGGGCTGAGGTGGACAGAGATGCAGTTATAAGAAAATACCTGAAGGGATTATCTTTGTTTTACATTTTCTCTCCTCTTCCTACGCTCTGTCTCTTTTGTATAATATCTTCTCCCTTTATCTCTCTTTTCTAATCGACATTCTTCTTCCCTACAGATGCCAAACCTACGCGAGAAGTCCATCTTGCTGGTGAAGATGATGACCTACATAGAGAAGCGTTTCCCCGATGAACTTGAGTTAAATGCCCAGTTCCTGGACCTCGTTAATTACGTCTACAGGTAATTACTGCCATTCATCACATGGCCAAATGGCCGTGCCGCTAAAGCCATGCCGCCCTTGCATCCATCTTCACAGGAGGGATGAAGGTCGGGAGGTTGAGGCGGGGAAAGACATGGGAGGTTGGGTCAAGGAGCAATGGAGAATGGAGATGAGGAGGAGGGAGTTTGAAGCATGAGCAGTGAACCATTCAACTTTTTCTCTTTTGAAAGATAGAAGGATAAGAAAAGATAGATCATGAAAGATAGGTGGAAATACTTAGGATGAGTTGGGGGCACATGGAAGCAATTGAATAAATTAATAGAATTTGTAGCTGTAGATATTAAAGGGTGGAGAAGAGGAGGGTGGTATTGTGCAGAAGGGGTGAGAAAGACGGCAGATAGTGATAGAGATAGATATTGCGACTGGGTCTTTCACAGGGCTACAGTAGTGCCAGGACTCAGCCAACTCATGACAGGACACCCAGCAGGCGGGGGCCAGAGGGGAAGAGACTATCCGACTGCCTGCTATTCATCAAACCACTGCGCTCTTTGTCTTTCTGTCTTACACACATACACATTTAATCAGCCAAATGTACCCTGTATCCCTCCACCCCATCTGCTCTTCATGTCAAAAGGTTTAAAACGAGCTGTAAAGCCATGATGGACAGCAAGTAATCATAATGAAATGATAAAGCAGCTGTTCCAGAACAATGTGTGATTAAGAGAGTAGCACAAATAGGGGTAGTGTGCAGCTGGTGTAGCCTTGCCTTTTGTGTTGTCGCTTTTATCCCACCTTCCCTCTCTCCTTCTGTTATGTGAATGATACCCATGAGGCGCATTAAGTGCAGCAAGATGATGTCGAAATGATGACATTTGTTATTTAAGTGTTTAATGCATGGCTGTTAGTGCTTTACTATCACTGCACTATCCACATCAAAGAGATTTAATTTTACCCAGTATTCAGTGTTAACTGCTTTCTCCCCACGTTTCAGTGATCCTCAACATGGCAACATGGCTGCTCAAACATCCTGGCACCTTCGCATTTGAATGTTGCTATGACATTATCTTTTATGCTTGTAGTACGTTTGGAATCGTACCTGCCAGCCCTATTTATAAATAACCCCTTAAACCCAATAAAGATTGGGTCGATAGTATTTTTTTAATTAGGAGTTTATGTCTACAGTTACACAGAAACAAAAGAAAAAAATCAGCTCCCAACATAGATTAATTTAGTTTACTAAATTTCCTTGTGATTGTTAATCAAATAATCAGATAATTTGTTTCAAATATTTTGTAAAAATGTGATAATTAAGAAAAAAAACCTTGTTTCCTTGTACAAAAATGTATTGCATTGATATTTAGTAATATAATTATTTTACAGATGCCGTTAACAGAAGTCAAAGCAATAGTCTAGTAATACAAGCTTCACAAAGTGGAGTTATTGCAGGGTATGGGTGCTCTCATTTTTCAGTTTTTCTGTGTACTTCATAGGTTTGTTTGATATTGCGACTTGTTTTCCAGTTGTCTCACTGTAGTTTTCGACATCGATGCCGTGACTTCTCTCCATAGAAGTTCAAAGTGCATTAAATGTTTTATCGCTAACAAAATGTCTGTATTCCTGCTTTCATAAATCATGGAAGTAAAATGGGTACGAGCCAGCATGCAAGCTCTGTTAAATAGATGTTTTGTCCCTCACATTATTCAGGGATGAGAGCCTTTCAGGAAGTGATATCACATCCAAGTTAGAGCCGGCGTTCCTCTCAGGGCTTCGCTGCACTCAGCCACTGATCAGAGCCAAGTTCTTTGAGGTGTTTGATTCCTCCATGAAGCGGCGTGTCTATGAGAGGCTGCTCTACATCTGCTGCTCTCAGAACTGGGAGGCCATGGGCAGCCACTTCTGGATCAAACAGTGCATAGAGGTAAACAGAGTACCGTCTCTGATCTTTCAGCAGGCCTTTAAGCCTTTTATCCAGCAATAAAAAGAATGTGTTGTTGACTCATAGAATAAGTCTTTCTTTTGTTTAGGCCTTTTTTTAGTTTCAGCAGCCTCTTGTCATGCCCATCACTTGTCATGTCAGTTTCTGTTACTGATCTTCTTGCGTTTGTGTGCGTGCGTGTGTGTGTGTGTGTGTGTGTGTGTGTGTGTGTATTAGCTGCTGCTGGCAGTGTGTGAACGAAACACCATCATCGGCACCAGCTGTCAGGGATCCATGCTGCCGTCTATCACTAACGTCATCAACCTGGCTGACAGCCATGACCGTGCCGCCTTCGCCATGGCAACGCATGTCAAACAGGAGCCGCGTGAGAGGGAGAATAGTGAGACCAAGGAGGAGGTGAGGCACACAAAGAGACGTACAAATACCACAATGCATCAAGAGACATCTCCTACACAAACTATCACATTATCCCACTGTGATTCTGAAAAACAGATTAAAGCCTTGCTTCTTTGTCTGTCTGTAAAAGTCTCTGTTCTCATCCCTCACTAATTACCTAAACGCTGTTGATGCTTTATGTCATACAATCAACTTTTAAAACAGTGTTGTGTCCAACGTGAAGACGAAATGTCAAAGCTCTCTCAAAAGACAATTGTTTTCCTCTCCTGTCTTGTCTTCCCTGGAAGGACGTGGAAATAGACATAGAGTTGGCACCAGGTGACCAGACTGCCATCCCCAAGACTAAAGAGCAGGCTGACAGAGACACAGGCAACCAACTGCACATGCTTACCAACCGCCATGACAAGTTCCTTGACTCACTACGGGAAGTCAAGGTAAGATTGGTCCTCATCAAACCAGCGTGTACGCTGTCCTTTAGTTCAGAGTGTACTGAGGGTTTGATTAAACCAACTGGATTTTGACAAGGCCGGGAGCAATGATATATCTAACCATTATGTTAAGGGATTTTTCTCCTGATTTTTCCCCCTGATTACTCAGCGCTAAGTATTGGCATTACAAGAGACTGCATTGTTTGAGATGTTGAAAATTACTCTACTGTGCAAAAGTTTTTCAGAACCCTGCTGAATTTTCTTCTAGCTATAAAATCAAAAACTGATTTTGACCTGGGACATCAGTCAAATACAATTAACCACCCAGTGGGACAGTTAAGAAGCAGTGCTCTTGAGTCCTGAGGACAGAGATTGCTAAGTCAGCAGCCTGTCATTTTTCTTTGGTCCATGTTTAGACGGGGGCACTTCTGAACGCTCTGGTCCAGCTTTGTCACATCTCCACACCGCTGGCTGAGAGGACCTGGGTTCAGCTCTTCCCTCGCCTCTGGAAGATCCTTTCTGACAGGCAGCAGCATGTGAGTATAACTTACTGGCCTCTATGTAGATGCAGCCAGAGCAGAGAAGGAGAAAGCTTGTGGTAACTTCAGTTGTATATACAGTTTTCGTGTGGTTCCTTTGTCGACATTTTGTGGGGAAATGTGCGATTCCGTTTTGCATACAGTAGGTACTGACAAAACAGTTGCATGTCACAGCTTGTATACTGTATAGCTCTTTCCACTGCTACAAATCCAAAATGTGTCCCTTGGTTAATCTTTTTTCACAATATAAATCATAAACACAGACATGCACTTATTTCTACTCCACTCCCCAAGTATTTTTGACTTGCACGATGCTTATTTGAAAACGATCCCTTACGCACGTACCTACGCCCTGTATATCCTTTATTTATCTTAACAATGACATTAACAAGCAGACAGTAACTCCGAGCTCGGCTTTCCCATTTCCGTCTCAAAACGTGTACTTCCACTTAATGAGGGCAGATTCATTCATGCTAAATACGGAAACGAGAAATCTGAGGGAGGGAAGCTGTAATGAGTTTAACGAATGAGATGCGTATAGAGTATTTTGAGACACGTTGAAAGGCCTTGATTTGAAGTGATTGAGTTCTTAAGCATCTGAAAGATGCAGTGAGTAGAAAGATGGCTTCAAAATAATATTTTCTTCCTGTGACAGATATGTCACATGTTTATTCTGATGGGTGCCTCAGCTCTGCATTTCATGCCACCATTACACCATATCAATTTAAGATGAAAATAGAGTGATAATTAGTGCTCAGGCTTTTTTATCTCTGGGTCTGATTATTTCATGGGCATGATAGAAAAGCATATTTTTCATAGGAAGGAATTTGACATATTGGCCTTCTCCACCACCAGCCTAATTAAAGTGACCATCAAAGCATTAATTATTCCATGCTGTCAACAGGCAGGGAAAATTATATTCATTACCAATACATCATTTATTCATGTGTCAGTCATGATTATTGGCACTCTAACCCTGTGGTCACGCTCAAATCCTGTGCTGTCCAACTGTGTGTTGTGAGAGACTGTGATTGCAGAGTGTATCCCTGTGCAGTTCAAACAAGAAAATTATGCTTTTTTTCATTGCCTCAAATGAAGGTGAAATGCTAAACAGGGTGATTGATTGATTGATAGTAAAACAGAAAAGCAAGACACCTGAGTAGAACTGGGAAAAGTGGTTAAAGTCACTATCACAATCTTAATATTTTTACAGCACTATTTATTCATACGGTTTATAACTGTATTCAAAATCACATGCAGCTCAGCTCTACAGAAAGTTAATGGATTTGTAATGTAGTTGATCATGTTTGTCTTCATCTCAATACACAGGAAGGCTGCATATAATTAGTCATTTGTGCATTTCCAGTCCTCTTACCTGTTTTCGCTTACCTCCTTTTTCTTTTTTTTTTCCTTTTTTTTTGTAACAGCTCTGTTACTGGAAAAAAGCATCATGTTGCATGGCGTACATGCAACAGAATGCCTTTATCAATATGCTATATCAGTGCATTGCAGCTCAAGTGAAACTGGGTAGTTGATGAACTCTCTCTCTCTCTCTCTCTCTCTCTCTCTCTCACCTCTTCCAGGCTTTGTCAGGAGAAATGAGTCCATTCCTGTGCAGTGGCAGCCACCAGGCCCAGCGGGACTGCCAGCCCAGTGCCCTGAACTGCTTTGTGGAGGCCATGTCTCAGTGTGTGCCTCCTATTCCCATCCGCCCCTGTGTGCTGAAGTACTTGGGCAAGACACACAACCTCTGGCTACGCTCCACTCTAATGCTGGAGCAGCAGGCCTTTGAAAAGGGCCTCAGCCTACACAGCAAACCCAAGCAGAGCACAGAGTTTTATGAGCAGGAGAGCATCACACCACCTCAGCAGGTAACGTATTTTGATTTAACCTTTGGCAGTATTTGTTTTTGGTGGCTGATTAAATACTATTCACTATTATTTTTCCACTATTATCTTGACAATTGATCATTTTCATGCAATTACAATAAATCTGTCATGTCAACTTTTATTTGTCTTAATGTGTTTAACCCTCTGATCTAACCTACTGATCATAATGCCACAACAGATAACTGCATCTTATTGTATTAGCTTCTCTAGGCAGTGTTACTTAGGTGAAACTAGCATGCTACATTGGAATACATTTAATTATTAAAGCAATTTTCATTTCTGATATCATGTATTTTACTGAAGTCCAATATCAGCTCAATACTTTAACCCACTACCTCTACCATTTAGCTCATACATAAATTGCTAGGCGGTTGTTAACATTAAGGTTAATAGAGTTTATTATATTACGTTAGTGTTAATGTTCTTTTTATTCATGATTCTTTTCCACTGTGGATGCTCTGGAGACATAAATTTGCCTGTGTCTGTTACAGCTTCATGTTTAAATCTTTCTGTTATCCTGTTTGAACTAGATTCATTAACAAAGATGCTCAATCAATTCACAGTTTCCTCACTGCAGATTTTCCAATTTGTTCTGCTGCCATCCACATTTTGTTCTACTTCTCTACAGGAGATTTTGGACTCCCTAGCAGAGCTTTACTCTCTGCTCCAAGAGGAGGACATGTGGGCAGGTCTGTGGCAGAAGAGGTGCAAGTTTCCTGAGACGGCTACTGCCATTGCATATGAGCAGCATGGTTTCTTTGAACAGGTCAGAGAAAGTTTTATGGACCACTATTACATTTATCTACAATCCCACATTGTCCCACATACAATCCACACCATACACTGGAAGTCCTGCTAGTAAAAACCTTCATGAGGGTGTTTGTTCACCTTCATGATCATTTTGGAGGCTGTAGTTTGGGTTGATGTTAAATTGTTATGCGTATGTGGTTCTAATATTTTGTATTTATATCAGTAAGGATAGACCGATATTACAGGAAGTTTCATCATGAAGGCATGTTGCACTAATAATCATTTAACATAACGGTACTAAAACTTTAACTGTGTCTGTTCAGGCCCAGGAAAGCTATGAGAAAGCGATGGAGAAGGCTAGAAAAGAGCACGAGAGGAGTAATGTCTCCCCTGCCATCTTCCCTGAGTACCAGCTCTGGGAGGACCACTGGATACGGTAAGATTTCTGGAACAGAAAAGATGCTGTCGTCCCTGAGGGCAGTCCGTCCACCAGAGCACAAAACCACAGTGGATTTTAACTTTAATACCTTCATATATATATATATATATATATATATATACACATTGTGTACTATTGATCGTACAAACCTAACATTTATTTCATTCATCACATCATGAATTATACAGTAGGGCATCCAGGGATGAAAATATTTGAAGAATAAAATGAACAAACTGAATTTCTGTATATGTATATTTTTCCTCTATAAACCAGTCCTTGTCACCTTTTTCTTTGCAGGCCTGTAATATAATTTTGTCCGTATACGGATGTAGCATATAGGCGCTGTTACTCGGACAATATGCTTCTGTCAGCAGGGAAATCTGCATTAAATCCATTTATTTTGTGATATATCCAAATGAAGTGCTTCTTAACAACTTGACACAGTCTAGGATGCAAATCATTCATAAAATTAAAATGAGACACACAAACTGTACGGGTGAGACTCAGAAAACCCCAGGCGGCCTATGCAAATGTGAAAAACCCAGAGGGCGTTTTGAAATAGTCAAAATGATAAACAGTGAATTTTTTAGTCAGCCTCCGACAGAGGTGGCTCCAAGTGACGCCCTGTGAATTGGACAAATAAAAAAAGAAGATACATTTTATCACAAAAATCTTATCGCTGTAGCTCATTTTAAAGCATGAATTAAAGTTGCCTTAACTTTTCATCTCCCTTGTCTTCATGTCCAGCTGTTCTAAGGAGTTAAACCAGTGGGAACCGTTGACAGAATACGGCCAATCCAAAGGCCACTCAAACCCTTATCTTGTGCTTGAGTGTGCTTGGAGGGTTTCCAATTGGGCTGCTATGAAGGAGGCTCTAGTGCAGGTGAGGAGTGCACAGTCACCTTGTAAAAATGTATGCATGCATGGATTTCTGCACACACAAACACACAAACACACTCACATACACACGTGCGCTCTCACTGTCTCCCGAAAAGGTGCAATATTCCCCTCACCACAAGTTCTCACTAACACAACCACAGACACGCTGGAGCCTGTAGGTTTGAACCCAGTGAACCAAAGACTCCTTTCTTACTTTTTTTCCATTTTATTCCCAGTTTCCGGTACAGTGCTGTATATTGAGCCCAGGCCTCATGTCAGTGTGAAGTATAGTAACTTGATATTGGTACCGTCCAGTCCCCCTCCCCCCCCACCACAACCCCACGCCCTTAGGGGGAGAATGAGAGAGTTGGCCGTAAAGCTGTGGAAATGCAGTTCAGCTGTTTGGTCCGTTAATTTATTGGCCTCGTGTTTCCTAAAACAAAGTGTAGACGGGTGGCGAGCGCGTGATAGTACCGGACATATAACAAATACTCCTGCTTTGCTCTTTCAAGGAGACTTGGAACCAATCCATTGAGCCGCTCTGTCCTAAGGTGACACCTAATTAAATTGTCTGGATGGCAGCACCAACTCCGCTATATCCCCTCCTCCTTGTTTCATTCCTTCCTTCGTCTGTGTACCCATTTCTCTTTCTTTTGTCTCTCACTTCTCCACCCTCTTTTCTTTTACGTGATCTTCTTTTTGTTAATCCTACCCTCTTTACTCCTACTTCCACCTCCATCTCTTCATCCCTCGCTCCACAGCTCTGGCTCTAGCAGCTAATATTTACGACAGCTGCGCGTGTGAATAATTACCCTGGCATCTGCTGCAGGGTGATTTGTTTTATGGTGGAGGAGAGGAGCAAGGCTTTCAGTTACCTGCCTGCCCAAAGCTCACCAGCTCAGAGCCGAAGTCCAAATATCCCTGCTTTCAATTACAGCTGGCTCTTGATAAGGGCAGCCCTGTCTCCGGGATATTCATCAAGCGTCACCCCTGATAAGTGCGCTTTGACCGATCACTGTAATTTTCTCCCCAACATCGGAAGAGCTTACACAAATACACAACTCTGCTTTCTCACTCTCTTGCTCTGTTCACTCGTCCTCTCTTTGGTCTTCTCTCATTCTGTCTTTCTCTCGCTCACTTATAAACACACAACAGCGAACCACAGGTTTGCCGTAGCAGCCTCCCCAGGGCTATTGTTTGTTTAGTGTTAATGCACTCAGCGTTTTAATCAATAGCAGGGCCTTTTCCTCTTCTCCGCCTCTGTGTCAGACTCATCAGGTTGATTAGCCATTAGTACAAAAGTCCTGCTGAAACCATTCAGAAAATGAATTTGTATTGTTTTGTATTTGTCCAAGTATTAAATTATGCAAAGAAAGTGTGATAGGCCCACATTTACATCGCTGTGAAGTGTGTACGCTTTTCTGCTTGACATCAATCACAGGGACAAAAATGCACACAGAAGAACAGCAGGCAACATACGTCAACTGAGCGTCTAGATCTAGAGAATATGCAACCAATTGAAGCTTTTTTTTTTGGCTGCCACCAACAGCTACTGTCTGTCAGTAACTCAGCTGTTGCCATGACACACTGTCAGTTTGCATGCGAAAATGTACAGTCAGACAATCTGTTTGTTTTGTCAACAAGGACACTGTACAGAAACTAAGAAATAAAAACATATTCTGTATTATTAGCCTTTTAAATAAAATTTGTTGAGGTGATTGGCAGCCTTGTCAGCGCAGCATTGTATCCTGTGGTGCTATCAGTATGGATTTTACAGGAAAACTGAAGGATTGCTCGAGCTTTGGTTTTTGTATTCTGCCATCACCAAAATCAAAAGACTGATAAAAAAGAATATATGAAGCAGTGCTACACAAGCAGTAAGACTACTGTCACTGTGTGACTGAGCCATCTTTTTGTATTGTAGTTATACCAAGGCGTTAAAAAATGTTGCTCATTGTCTGCCAATTAAACTTGGAGAAAAACAAATATTAATTATATATTGTCAAATTTTAAAAGTAATGGATAGTTCGGTTTTGTAGCCACAGTCTTTTGCTACTATAAATTTGCGTTTAGATGTGGAACTTGACTTTCTGTGTGAATTTCTAGGTGGAGCTGAGCTGTCCCAAGGAGATGGCCTGGAAGGTGAACATGCACCGTGGCTACCTGGCCATTTGCCACCCAGAGGAGCAGCAGCTCAACTTCATAGAGCGGCTGGTGGAGATGGCCTCCAGCCTGGCCATCCGGGAGTGGAGGAGGCTGCCTCACATCGTTTCCCATGTGCACACGCCGCTGCTTCAGGTCAGTATACGAAATGCATGCGAGAGTTTTTCTGTTGCAAGGCTCCATTTAGAGTGACGTGGCAGTCGGAGAGCCGGGAAGAGTAGTGACAGTAAGTCATTTTTATTGTGATAAGCACTTGAAGAGATGCATGTCGAGAGATCATCCGTAGCCCCGAGACGTTGCGTTGTTGAGTAACGCTGATAACAGCCTCTATCTTCCCCTCTCACTCCATTTTGTAAAATTGAGATAGATGATTAAAAAAATCAAAAAACCTTTAAGCCTCTTTGATTCCACCACAAGAGATTACAATAGACAGGGGCAAAGATGAAAAAAGGAGAATGAGAAAATAAGGGATAAGGCGATGGAAATTGAAAAAGGTGGAGAGTGAACAGAACGGGGGGACATGGGGAGAAAGAGAGAGAGAAGAAGAGGAGGGAAGAAAGGGAGTTAGTTTAGAATGGCTGTAATTACTTCCCTGCCATCAGATACCATTTGATTAAATACCTGCAGCAGAATTACATTTACATGATGAATGGGACGGTCTGAATGAAGGTTAGAAATGGGCCATCAGCTGATATTAACAGATAATTGTGAAAAATATTGTATTGCCTAATTTATTTTGTTTTGGGAGATTTGATTTCGGAGCGGGGGGGTTAAGTCTTCAGCACGGCTCTGATTCACTGCATTTATCTTTTCAGAATGGGTATTTGAATTGGGTGACTACGCTCTTTGTTATTGTGTGTATATGTGTGTGTGCGTGTGTGTCTGTGTATTTTGGTGTGCGTACGCTCGCATATGTGCAGTCCAATTATTTACCCTAGCCGAGAGAAAACAAGCTATTTATTCCTCTAGCCAGCCAAGCGGCCTGTTGTAAATCTCCATTCCAAACTCTATATCTCACATTCACGACTCCATGAGCCTTGGAGAATGAGAAGCCTAGACTCCGCAAATACAGTAGGGTTCAAATACCATTCGAATCAAGTTATCATCAAATCTCAGCTGTCAGCACTAACTGACGATCAATGGATTATCACCCACGCTATCGATTATGAGGGTTGGCATTAATATTGACTGATGAGTAGTTATAATGGAATGATTGATTATATGTTCACAAAGCGGCTTTAGGCCAATCAATGAGGCTTCTTTTCATGGAATGAGATAGAAGCCCTCGCTTATCATTTTCACATTTTCCCATCTCCTTGTCTTTTTTCTTTTTTCTGTGCCATACTCGGGGTATTGAAGCAATATAGGAAGTCGTAACGATTTTTCCTGCAAAATTATTTTGGTGGCTTTAAAAATTCTTGCTAGACTGTTTTTCTGATGCCAAAAAGTGTGAGTGTTTTTTTTTTTTTTTTTCATGACATTTGTGATATATGCAGTCCCAAGTGTCTGCTGCTAATAATTCAGTCAAATGAAAAGAGGAAATGCAAATCAAATTGTGCCAAAAGTTAAGAATTTGTGTGTTAATGTGCTAATTTTCTGCATTATCCTCAGCTCTAGCTCTCCTCAGAGGTAAATACATTCGGTCGCTTTGATCCATCTCGTTTTGAAGGCTTTCAGTCCCTGGGATTGCTCAGTATGAATCTTAAGCCAGTGACCTAGAGGAGGGCAGCCCCAGTATTGTCTTCTTTCTTCATATCTGTCGATACCCATATGGTTTTTTTTACTGTCCATGCTTTTACTTTATTCAGTCAGTCATCCGAGTAATTTCTTTGATTGTCACAGCAGCTTCACACTCTTGACATTACCTTTCTTCTTGTTCCTTCCCTCTGACACCACATCTCCCACACCATCTTTCCACCTTCTGTTCTCCAAAGACGACCGTATCCACTTTCTGACCATGTTTACACTTCATCATCTTACTCTTTTTCTTATAATCCTCCTTTACCTTTCTTTTCATCAGATTCACTTAGATATTTTTAGGGATGTTTTGCTTCATTGAGCTGTACACCAAACACTGAAGAAAACAAGAAATAATGTGAGAGAGATGTGTCAGAAATAATGTTAAATCATCGTAAAGCAAGCAAGCCTGTGTTTGGTTTTAAAGCATTAAAGGGACATGAAAAGAAAAGAAACGATTTACGTGAGATTTCTTAAACCTGAAATAACTGACCAGTCACTGATGGACAGCAGATGGACACGGTGTGTGTAATGCAGTGCAAAGCAAGCAGGAAATTTGGATGGGAGTGTACATTTGTTTAGATGTGTAGACAAAATATTAACCAGATTAAGTGCAGCTGGTATCCTGTCTGTACCAAAGCTTTCAAGTAGACTGTGGAACAGGCCTGGGAACACAAAATTTTAGCTGTAAACAGAAAAGTTAGCCATTGCAAGCATGAGATGCTTGTGCCATTAGCTGTGGCTCCAGATCTGCCATCTGGCATGCACCATAAAAGTTAGGGCCAAAGAGTGGACGGTGGTCAAGATACCTGTGATATTGTATGAGGGCTCAGACATTACTTATGATTCCTCCCCAGGCGGCACAGCAGATAATTGAGCTGCAAGAGGCGGCGCAAATTAATGCAGGGCTTCAGCCAGCTAACCTGGGCCGCAACACCAGCCTCCATGACATGAAGACAGTGGTGAAAACGTGGAGGAACCGACTGCCCATTGTTTCTGATGACCTGTCCCACTGGAGCAGCATCTTCATGTGGCGCCAGCACCACTACCAAGGTGGGACACACACACACTGACAGACCCATCTATGTTTGACACCAGTGATATTGAAATATATATTTCTGTTCAGATGCATGAGTTTTTACAAATTGTAGGTGTGTTACAGGGTGCCACTCTCATGCCGACATACTCTCATTTTGCTGCTTAGGTTCATCAAAAAGGGGCCTTCTTTAAAAGGCCTCAAAGTGCAGAATCACCTCAGGGTCTCTGCACATTTCCAAATGTCAGCTTGTTAAAGCACTCTCTCTTACTGCAGGACATAACACACACATATTTACCTTGCTCAGTGCTCAGCTCTCTCCCGCAGTGACTTTGAAACCATTCAGAGAGGCAGCCACTGCAAAATGTGATGTCTCAAGCAACTTGAACTCCAACTTGCAGTGTGAGGAGCTGAAATAATAGCACTGGTTCTGCAGCACCATGCCAATGAAATCCACTTCATTTATACATGACAGCCTTCAAACTTATGTTAAAGTGAAATGGAATATTCCTGATGAAATTCATCGCCATGGCCCATTTACTGTTCAATACATTCAGTGTCCCCAGTGCCCTCTGTGTTATGACAGCAGAGCTTTCAGAGTGCTAGAAGATTCCCAGTGTTCATACTGCTCTAAGCTTACTTTTTAAACTATGACACTTGTACAAAGAGGAAATTCATATTCATGACTGTAATTGTCCCTGTCTGCAGCCATAGTGACAGCGTATGAGACAAACACACAGCATGATCCGAACAACAACAATGCCATGTTAGGAGTTCATGCCTCGGCTTCTGCTATCATTCAGTATGGCAAGATAGCACGCAAACAGGTAATGGTTCATTCTGCTTTTATCATACAAGTTTAACTTCTGTCTGTCTCAGGTTTCTTTAAACATAATCATTTGTGTCTGTGAAATCACATCACGCTGTTGTCTCCCTAGGGTTTGGTGAATGTGGCTCTGGACATTCTGAGTCGTATCCACACCATCCCTACTGTGCCCATAGTTGACTGCTTCCAGAAGATCCGACAGCAGGTCAAATGTTATTTGCAGCTGGCTGGTGTCATGGGCAAGAATGAATGCATGCAGGTAAGACTGAGTGTGACCGACTGTTACTGTGTTCTTCTCTAAAATTAGCAGAGCTATTGCTGCTTCATTTATTTATTTTACCCATGCACTGAATATTGATTCATATGCAAGCATAAACTTACATGACGCTTATTCTGCTCTTTTTCTGTGATGTTTTACTGATGAAAACTTTTTTTCAGAAATTGTAAACTTGTAAGTGTGGTTTATATTTTTTATCATAAATAATACTTGCACTAGATTGGTGTAATCTCAATTTATTTGAGCCCCAGGATTGTTATGTAAGACTCTTCCCATAATTAATAATGTATTACAAATATAAATGTAGTATTTTTGTCATGTTCAAAATCATTCTTGGCTTTATTAGCAGATACATAAATTTTGATTTCAACTTGTAACTCATGAAATATTTTATTGGCAAAGTCACTCTGTAGAAAGAGCAAAAATCATTTTGCTCGTACAATCCAATTATGTGTGATCAAAACATGATAAATACATCGTGCCCATGCAACATCTGCACCATAATGTAGCACAGCTGCAGGAGATTTGGACCGTGGTAATGAATGCTCCAATTTGAAATGAACCGGTCTCTACTGAAGAAGAGCACATTTGATGCATGTAGGGTCATTTAAGTACTTGGGTGGATTTCTGTTAGCAGTAGCTGGAAGCATAGTTAGCGATACTTTGAGTGGGAAAAGTAGTAAGAGCAAGAAGTGTTTAGGGTGGCTCTAGGTGACAAGTTATAGCAGGGAGACTTATAAGAGAGTGTAACTCAGGAGCTTGCTCTTAAGCCCATGGAGTACTCTGATTAATAGAAGCAGTCCAGCACACCACAAGTCATTAAAAGTGCCAGTAGACACTCCTCTCTCTCTCTCTCTCTCGTTCTCTCTTCTATCTCATATCCTCTGGTGCTCTCTGTCTCTCTCTCCTGCTACACATCGTTTGTCACAGCAGTACATAGGGGACACCTAATCAGAGGCTCACCATAATGGAAGTTTAGTTCCCTTAACCCCTGTTTTCTTACTTCTTAATGAACACCTAGCACTTTGTTTGTTTTTCACCTGTAATTATGGCCCTGTCTAAAACAAAATGTTGTGGTATGTTCTTCACGATTCCTCTCTAGTGTCGATGAAAGTTACTTTACTGCGGTTTTGTTTGAAGTTTAACCTCCATTGTTCTCTGCTCTATCTGTCAGGGTTTGGAGGTGATAGAGTCAACCAACCTGAAATACTTCACCAAGGAGATGACAGCTGAGTTCTACGCTCTGAAGGGCATGTTCCTGGCTCAAATCAACAAGTATGTCCACTAGGGATCCAGTTGTTCTGTCTTTAGCACCTATTTCACAGGCTGTTCAAGGCGGGAATGTTATGCCGTTATTCCTCCATGTTGTCCTGTATAAAAAGGTACAAACACAGAAGGGGGGGGGGCATTGTTGTGCTGCCAGCGGAGGTAGTTACAGAGCTGGAACAACGTCTGTTTAAAAGAGAGGGCCAGAGCGACGGGACAGGACACAGACACGGCTGTGTGACACATCACGCCTCTGATTCCAGAGCACCAGCACGCTATCTAAAAGTTGACACTGGGGCAGCATTATACAGGCTTGTTTGCTTCAGTTTAAACAAGCAAAGGCAGCATTACAAGGAGTCTTCTTAACGGCAATATAGCATCTGTATAAAAGGGATTTTGACTACTTTTCTACCTTTTTGTTTTTGACAGTCTAAACTGATCCTTCTGTCTGATAATGTCTTCCCTTTGTTCATTATGTCCTCAAACTGTGTCAGTGGTTTTCTCCTGTGAGGACATGGCAGTCATATTTAATAAGCACTTTCTGCTGACGCATCTCTGAGATTATGTTACTAGGTAACCCCCATGACGTGGCTTAGATGTTAACGTACATCTGTGTCATCGGCTTGTGACAGTGTCAGTAATGTGTTTTTGGCTACAAGTATTGCCTGTGGAGCATGCGACGGCTCTTTCCATGCTTAACTGGGCTACGCATACCCACAGCCACGCTCTTTAACACCCCTCCCCCTCAGCACCCCCCTTTTCACCCGTCATCTTTGACGTGACATGGCATCCTGAGGGGTGAAAGACAAATTGAGGAAGGCTTATTAAATGTATATGCAGCTCAATAATTAACTCGAGGCAATTTGCAGGAATCTATGGGATCAGCAGAACTTGCCTCCACCTCAGCAGGGTTTATTGCAATCATTAAGTTTCCCCTACACCGGGGGAGAATTAACAGCAGAGTGGGGGTTAGGGGTTCAGAGAGTGTGTGTGTGTGTGTGTGTGTGTGTGTGTGTGTGTGTGTGTGTGTGTGTGTGTTTGTGTGTTTTTGAATGCGCGCGTGTGTGCATGTGCAGCCACATGTGCTCAGGATTTTGGGATCATTCAATTAAACGGGTGTCAGAGATTTGACAGTCTGTTGGGTGCCTGCGCTCCTGTTGAGCCGGGTAGTAGAAACTGTTAATGTACTTTAGCACTGGCAAAGTGACTGAGGCAACCCCATTAAGTATTACTGGAGGGTCTTCGGCTCTGACTCCCATAGCAATCAAGCTCCCATTTCTTAATCACATGCCAAAATGCCTTTTATAATAACACATTTTAATTGATTGGCTTGGGAGACCATTTCACTATAAGTAAGTAAGTAAGTGGGAGAGTAGTTTTGGAAGCATTCCTAAAATGGAGGTCCATTTACTAACTGTAGCTCAGTAAGGCTTTTTCATTGACAGGCCTGTCTCCTTGTTTTGACTGCAAGGTAGTGCGTCTCGAGGTGCCTCTTGCATCTTATTTATTAATCAAAGGCTGAAAGGTGTGTAAAAATTATTCAGACTGCGTGCCAGCGAGTGGTTAGAAACCGCTTGGCGTGGTGAAAACAGCTGATGAGTCAGAATATATTTCCCTGTCAGCATAAATGGTGCAGTCAAAACTTGGGTCTCCTGCCAGACTTCACCTGTCTATTTCTTTGCCTGCAATTTAACTGTGTCCAAATTGAATACTTTAAGTGTGACTGCTAGATTGCAGTGCCAGGATAAAAATCCCAAGGATCTTCAGGTTTATCAGCCTGCAGATTTCTCTAAGCGGTAGCAATGCTCTTCACGGTCAATGTATTTGTATACAGATAATACACTGAGACTTTTACCTTGCTGAGGCTCTGTCATTTCCGATTAAATAGGAAGATGTTAAGCTCATATGTCACCCAGTATTAAATGGATTGATCTGCACAGTATGATAGTGCTGGGTTAAACTCATATTACAGTGTAGCAACGCAGCTGAACCCTTGGTGACATTAATTCATGCTGGGTTAAATGCTTACTCTGTAATGCCAAGTGGAAAGGCCTTGAAGATTACAGCAAATGAAATATGGTGCTTATTGATGTGTAGTACATAATATAGAATATGATCATCATAATCTGTTTCTTGCACACTCCATCTTTCTCTTTTTATTTTGCTCCTTCAACCCCCCTTCTCCAGTCTTGACACAAATATTACATCCATCTCTTAGATTCATGCAGCTCTCCCCCCTCTCTTTAGCGTCCCTCCTTATTTTGTCTCTCTTTTCTTCCCTTTGACTTCCCTTTCATCCAATCCATTTTCTTCTACTTCCCCTCCAGCTGTCTCCCTTCGCTCACTTGCCCTTGCCACTTTACCCCCTTTACACTCTTTAACGCTCTCCACCTAACCTCCCTCTTTGTTCCAGGTCAGAGGAGGCCAACAAGGCCTTTTCAGCAGCTGTACAGATGCATGATGTCCTAGTGAAGGCCTGGGCCATGTGGGGTGACTATCTGGAGAACATCTTTGTCAAGGACCGCCAGCTCCATTTGGGAGTCTCCGCCATTACCTGCTACCTCCACGCCTGCCGCCACCAAAACGAGAGCAAGTCCCGCAAATACCTAGCAAAGGTGATAAGGGATCTGGGAAAGGAGGCTTTTTGTGTGATTATACATGTTCAATTGTGGAAGGCGCAATGTGAAGACAACATCACTGTTTATCTCTTGTCCTCAGTTGTTGAGGATTCTCT
Organism: Seriola dumerili; assembly: GCF_002260705.1. Lineage (NCBI taxonomy): Eukaryota > Metazoa > Chordata > Actinopteri > Carangiformes > Carangidae > Seriola > Seriola dumerili. Next base: position 14,243,865 of record NW_019174323.1, read on the forward strand.
CTCTCTCTCTCTCTCTCTCTCTCTGAAAATAGCATGTCAGTAACTGCTTCTGCATCTAACCTCTGTTTCTATAAAATCAGTAGCCTCAGTCGGGCCTTTTTCCAAATGAGGTCACAGTTAATTCCCTTGTTTCCTGACCCTATCCAGCCCATATATTATTGGTGCTGATGAGAAGACTCTGCCCCACTCCCACCCTCACTCCCCCACCTCTCACCCTCTCACCCTCTCAGACTCTGCCACAGTTACAAGCAGAGAGTAGTAATTTGATCGATTACAGTCCAGGGGTATACAATGTGGATGGGCTCCCATGGCAGATCAATGGTGGAGTGAAGGCCATCCTCTGGCACACGGGGGGTTAACAGACTAATGGCAAACAGTCCAACACCACCATACTTAACAGTTGAGTAAGCCCCGTGTGTGAGGTAAAGGGATGGACTCCTTGCTAACAAGCATCCTACCTTCTTACACAGACATACACCAGTGCATTCACTACAGTCCCTCCAGAGCTCAGCACAGACAGAGGTCTATATGCTCTCACACTAGGTTGAGAGCTCCTCTGCTCTGCTATAATATATTCAGGTCAGGTTGTGCTCAATATCAGAAAAAGACGCAACATCAAATCAGATGATCAGAGCATAAAATGTAATAAATTATTGCAAATTCTTCTTTTTTGCTTCATTAAAAGCACTTTTTAAAACTGGACTGTTTTCTATTATTAGTGGACTGGAGAGGGCTGAGAAATTGTAAAAACTTTACTAAACTGCCTGCTGGGTTTCTGTTTTCAAAGAGCCACAGGAGAGTCAGATTAGAGAGACTCAGCTAGAGAGCAAAAGCTACCAGCTACCTCTCTGTGTCAGGCTGGATAAATAATAAATACGGTCTTGCCACGTCCAGTGTTAACATCAGGCATTACTGTCATTATCTGTTCTAATAATGGCCTCTACTAGCTTCACATTCCAGTTACATTTTTTTTCCTGGTGACCCTCCCTGGTATTGTGCTGCCAAGCTGGGTTGGCAGCGCTTAGTCCTGATGGATGAAGTGAGATGACCAGTCATTATCAGTAATTATACACAATCTGTGTACCCGGGTTGGCTCGCTGAAGAGAGCCTGGGGGGTTTGAGTGGGGTTAATGTCTTCATCATAATCTAGATGCACACACAAGCGCACCAGGGGAGGAGAGATCACCTCCACATTGGCTCAGCTTTGATCATAGGGAGACAGTGTACTCATTCCTTCCTCTGCGGTCCCCTTCCTGCTGTGAACAGAGCCAGGGAAGCAGCAATGGGTCTGATTAATGATAGAGACCTTAGCTCTTGTTACTTGGTGTCTTACGATAGTTATTTTGTTGTGAAATTTATGGAATATTCTTACTTAGCAGAATAGTGTTGCATTCAATTTGTTGTTTTTGTCGTTCCTCTCTTTCTTACCTGTCTCTCCTCCTGACGTCACCTTCACCTCTAGGTGTTGTGGCTACTCAGCTTTGATGACAAGAACACCCTGGCAGATGCCGTGGACAAGTACTGCATTGGAGTCCCGCCCATCCAGTGGCTGGCGTGGATACCGCAGCTCCTGACCTGCCTGGTTGGTTCAGAAGGCAAACCTCTGCTCAACCTAATCAGCCAGGTAAGGCCTCTACAAACAAACAAACAAACAAAAAAAAAAGCCAAAATCCTCTTGTTTGTGTTGGTAACTTCCACCGAAAAACATCTGTCAAACAGCATTGTCAAATAATCTTACAATTTAGAATATGTTTGAAAACCATCTTTTCCCTGCCCTTGTTGCATTTACATTTTGTAGTCTTAAATTTCGTGCCTGGATGCCTGCCCCACCGATCAATCATTAATGTTGTTTTCCTTGGCTTCTTTCATCCATTTTTGGGGGGCACATCTGGCTGGTGTGTTAGCATTAGTGCTCAAGCACATCTTTCTAATCAAGATAAATTAACTGCATTCACGCCAAAGTGGCCTCTCTCTCTCTCTCCTGCTTTCTATTTACCAAACTAAGCATTCAGACTCGTTCACTGTCCCTTTTAGCAATTTATTGGCTTTCACCAGTCCCTGGTGAATTGGTTCTTAAATTATTTGTTCAAGAAATGATTATAAAGTTAATATCGTACGCATCCACACTGCAGGAACAGAGCTAGTAATTAAACCGAGGACTAATTTGCTTTGCTTAATGGAGTATTATTTCTGCACAATTTGAAGAGGGTGATCTTCAAAGAGTAGTCTGCTATAACAAACAACCAATCCTCTCAGCAGAGCAGGAATATTGTATAGAGGATATGAGAGAAAGAGTGGAGAAGGAAAAAGAGAGGGGAGGGAAGAGACAGGGTTTTAAAATCCAAGTGGGTAATGTAACAGATAGATGTAGTAGCATCATGAAAAGACGGACCAAGTATGTGATGTAGTGATGATACTTTTTAACATGCAGATGGTTGATTGCTAAGCCTATTAACAACCTGGCTTAATGCAAGTTAGCTGTTTAATGAATATGCTGAATAATTTGCATTTACGTTTTTATCTTGGATTTTTATAGGCCGCATTAATCCTTTTTAGGTGTTTTATCTATCTAAAGGATACTTGAGCAGGACATGTGGTTGTTAATAGGTTGTGGCCTCTTGAGTTATAGTTGAATCACTTAAACTAGTACCTGCCTTGTGCATGTATATGAATGGAGAGGTTTTCCATCTTTGGAGATCCAAACCTTCCTTTGCTCTGCCTCATCACCCTGTAATGAGTGAAGGGTAAAAGGTTGGCACTCTTTTCTTCTTCTGATTTTTTATGTAAAGAGAACCACATTTTAATGCATGGCAGGCTTTATCTCTGCCGCTTGCCTGAATTATTTAGAGTTTCTCTGCGGCGGCGGGATGTTTAAAAAACGTACGTTGAAATATTGATGAAGGTGAGGAGAAGAGCGCCTGGGGGCAGGCGGGAAGATGAATCAGAAGTTAACAGAGAATCTCAACACCCCTCCCCACACGCACTCCCATCCTCCCTTGCTGCCTCCTCCTTGTCTACCACTCGCCCTCTTCCCCTCAGCCCACTTCAGCCTCGCCAAAATATGACATTTCTTATCTTCCCATTAGCGTGCTGATCTCTGGTTCCTCCTCTTCCTCTCTGCCGTACTTCCTCTTTCATCTTTAATGCTGCTGTTAGCTGCCACTTAGAACTCCCTCTTCTCTCGTTACTCCTGACTCTAGTCCTTCACTTCTCATCCCAGTGGTGTAATTTTTCATTTTACATCTGTCTTTTTGTCAGAACATTTACTGTATATTCATAAAAATAGAAAATATGAGAGATTTAGGAAAGGCAGTGTAAACAATTACGAACTCTGTATTGTCACGTTTTGTGCAAACGTACAACATGCAGAGTGTATACAGTATTCACTTGACTTATTTGCAGTAGAAAGATGTAACACTAATTTATTTTAAGTTGTTTTTGACTGAGGCTGTGGCTTTTTGTACTGAAAGCATTGTACTTCAGTGACTTTCCTTCAGCCGGTAAAGAATAGTTAAAGCCGTTTGGTGGTGGCTAAAGGTGCTTCGTAACTATATTAGCTCACCATTGAGGAAGTGTGAAGTGTTTATATGTAGTTGAATTTCCTACAAGTTTTCCTTCTTTCCTTTTGTATCATCCAGGCTGCTCAGACTTAGACCTCCAACAGCAGCAGCCTCTTTCACCACTGAGTTAATCCTATCGGTCTCCCCTGCTAGTTGTGAGTTACGTGCTTTTAGGGAACTGCGTGTCTTGAAGAATTTGAGATCTGCTGAGATCCAGAACAGCTCTTATAAGTAGTCCATGTAGTCCAAGGAGAACTACAGTATGTTCTAGTTAGCTGTTGGCTGACCTATTCTCACCTTTGGCAGCCTTAAACCTGAGCTAGTTTTTGTGTGATCTTGATTTGTTCGGCTTGAGAATCCCTCTGAAGAACTGGGCTAGGTGTCAGAGGAATGTCGATCGAGTCAAGAAAAGCTTAAAGATCCAAAATACATTTAGCCTGAAGTTAAAGTGTGGGAAAAAAAAAAAAAAAACTTCTTCTCTCTCCTGTATCCTCCACCAGCACCACCAGCACCACTATCCATCCTCAACCCGCCTTTAATCAGTATTGAGCCCAGTTTTGTTGTTGAGATGTGGAGGTATCCCTCTCTGCCCCTCAGGCGTATGGAGGGTCTAGAAGGGATCAAGTAGCCATGTAATTGCAGCCTGTGAAATTTTGCTCTGAGATCTGAGAGAACCTTGTGGTTTGGTCTTCTACCAATATCCAGCGGTCCTAAAGCCAGGCTCGCAGATTTCTTCCACCTAGAGTCTCTAGGAAAACTCTGTACTAGTTTTTTTTTTTTTTTTTTTTTACAACCTGGTTATTGTTTTTGTATTTGTCATCATTCCTATCAGTTTTAACAGTGAAACTAACAAAAACCTCCAAGATGAGCCATTTAAGATGAGACTAAGAATAAGCATATATATTAATATATTGTGTGTGTGTGTGTGTGTGTGTGTGTGTGTATATATATATATATCTATATGTTACTCTTGGATTATATGAAAATGCCTGTCCTGTAAGATTACCACCTTGGAAATTGTCTAAAAAAGAAAAGCTGCGGGCAAGAGCTTATTTTGCCTCTGCTTATAGTTTTTAAAAATGGCAGATCATGGCATTTTAGGGAGCTTTGTCACAGCTCATGTTCTACCTTTAGGCACTCGTTTTGTGCCGTCACGGTGATAGCCAAATGTCAAACACACAACTATATCAGTGTTGAGTTTACCTCTCTCAGTCAAAGGGTGATTCCTTTACAGTTTCTGTGTGTAATGTGTCACAGTGGTCGCCCTCTTGTGTATTAGAAATTAATTTGGTGACAAGTGCAGAATTTGGATTGTTTGAGAATTACTAAATCATGGAATCATGGAATGGATGATTAATAAAGGAAACCTACAGTATGTAAATTTGCCTTAACTATACCTTGATCCATATGATAATAAACTGAGGAAAGAAAGAAAATATCTACAACATATGCTGGTAAGAGAACTTGCTAATTTCCTTTTGAAAGGTTTGTTCATCTCTTGGTTTAGTAGCAGAAATGTTTACGTGAATTCAGAATTTTGATTTCATAAAATGATGCATCTTGGATGCTAAACTTCAGGCCATGTAGCTAACTAATCCTACCTTCACACTGAGCTGTAACCTGAGACAGATTTATAAATTATACACCAAAGGTATACACTGTATTCACCTGCTGCCTTACTTATCAAAGGAATCCTACTCCACTAAGTTTGAGGTGAATTTGCTATGCGTTTAAAACTTGAAACCTCATATGTCCTGACTTCAACCATTAAGCCTTCCAATGTTGTCAGTGACTTTTCTTGAAAGTCTTGAGGGCAATTTCATCATCAGTCACATTCAGTTTTGTAATTCAGCCATGACGTGTTTTTAACTTCCATAACTCCCCTGGCTCAAAGCTTCAAACACTCCCTCTGTTATAGCAGAGGTTTCTGGCTGTATCAGTATGATCTCTCTCTCTCTCTCTCTCTCTCTCTCTTTCTCTCTCTGTCTCTGTCTCTGACACACAGACACAAACAGTATCTCTCTGTCCCTCTCGCTCTCTCCATCTCCTCCTTCTCCACCTCTGTCTGCCTCCTCTCTCTCTCTCTCTCTTTCTCTCTCTCCTTTGTGGTCCTGAGGGGGAGTCTTTGAAATGTAATCTGTGACCCTCTTTTATCTGCTAGGTGGGACGAGTGTACCCCCAGGCTGTCTACTTCCCTATCCGCACCCTTTACCTGACGCTCAAGATCGAGCAGAGGGAGCGCTACAAAAGTGGTACGTAAACATGGCTGTGTGCAGTGTGTTTCTTCTTTACCACGCTCTGATGATAAAAGCTTTTTTTAGGTTAATATAGAGTTAATATATTTAAAAGTACATATAGGTGAAGAAACAAGTTTATAGCATATGGAAATATGCCATGGACCATAAAACTTTCCACATTGTATTTCTGGACTGCACATCTGTTCTTCAAAATGGTTTGTACTTTAAGAAACTGTAAAATTTACTTCCAATCCTGATTACGCTCTACTTTTCTTTTTTTTTCTACCCATCTTTCTCCTGTTTCCTTTCTGTCTCCTTTATTCTCCTCTCTGTCACATTTCCTTCCCTGCCGCCTTTTCCTCCCTCCTCTTATCCACTCTTCTCCCCAGATGCATCTGGACAGCAGCAGCCCAGTTCAGTGGGGGCCCAGCCTCACTCGGGGGCCTCCGACCCCGGGCCTATCCGGGCCACTGCCCCGATGTGGCGCTGCAGCCGGATCATGCACATGCAGCGGGAGCTACACCCCACCCTGCTCTCCTCCCTGGAGGGCATCGTGGACCAGATGGTGTGGTTCAGGGAGAATTGGCACGAAGAGGTGAGAAGAACAAAGGTGCTGGTTTCGTGTGTGTCTGACTTTGTTGCTAGGTGTGTGTTTCTGGCAGATCAGATGGTGAGAAAATAATACAGCTGGATGTGAGAATTGTCATATGCATCTGTGCAAATGTGTGAAAGCAAGTTGGCGTGCACATGGCGTGTATATGTGTATCACACCACCTGGTCAACCAGATGACCACAGTTTGGCAGATACTGTCTCTCTGGTGGTCCAACACAGCTGTTTAGTCTAAGGTGATATGACTTGTCTGCTAATAGGTCGTCACTGTCTTCTATCCCTGATTGAACTAGCGTGTTGCCATAAAGAGGCCAGGCTACCATATTGATGATTATATTCAAGACAGAATAGCCAGTAGACCCATGCACATACTAGATACTAGATTTCCCCCCATAACTTAATTATGTCTCAGCTGGAATTTTCTCAAATCCCTTATGTTGTCAACTTCAATCACTCATTCAGCCTGCGCCTTTTTTGGGCTTGCATATTGTGCGGGTGCCAGTGCAGGTGAGGTTGGCCTTACACAATAGTCCAACTCTAACTTCGTGCCGCCTCAAATTGTTTTAACCATGCTGGGCAGTAACTTGTCTGTGGGGGTGAGGGGGGGGGGTCTGGGAGAGGCAGAGGCAGCAGGAGGAGAGGAGACTGAGACAGGTGATGGATGGGTGCGGTGAGTGTGTAGGATGGAGCAAGGGATTTAGGCCTGGAAGTTTTCTGTTGTGTGTGTGTGTGTCCGTGTGATTATCTGTGATGGTTTGAGGCACACAGCAGCAGCTGCAGGCTCTATGCTTCGTTCCACTGGGCAAGCAGGGGCACAGGAATGCTACACCATCATCACTTCACCTCTCTCCCTTGCTTTGGTTGCTGTATGACATCACACTGCTGCATCTTTGCTTAAGAAAAATGTGTGTGTGTTTATATAAATATCTGTTGTTTAGCTGTGTGTCAGATGAGGTTTTTCAGCTTTAATTTATGCCCATTTGACAGAGATCAGACCTTATTTAGGATTGGAGAATAATGTCATGGCAACTCTAACATTACTATAACTCTCTCTGCAGGTCTTGAGGCAGCTCCAGCAGGGCCTGGCTAAATGCTACTCAGTGGCCTTTGAAAAGAGTGGGGCAGTGTCTGACGCCAAGATCACACCGCACACACTCAACTTTGTCAAGAAGCTGGTTAGCACCTTCGGTGTTGGTTTGGAGAACGTCTCCAACGTTTCCACCATGTTCTCCAGCGCCGCCTCCGAGTCGCTAGCCCGCCGGGCTCAGGCCACAGCCCAGGACCCTGTTTTCCAGAAGATGAAGGGGCAGTTCACAACAGGTTGGTTGGCTTTTTAAATATACTCGCCTCCTGTATAGACATAGAACTATACAAAACAGACAGGAAGAGAAACAACCATTGAGGAGCCCTTTCATTTTGAGGTTGTTGTTTACAAATGCCCACCCTCTGTTTCCTGTGTTTACCTTTTGAACTTAGTTGTTTGTTCACTTTAGTTTTATGGCTGTCAGCAATGTTAACATTTAGCATCACTGGTATTACCTTTTTCCAACCTCATCATAACAATTTTGAAGAGACTAAAAACGTGAGGCATATGTTTTCAGGCAACAAAGAAAGCTGTGTGAGTATTTGACAAGGTGAGACAACTGGGCAGGTAGTGAAACCAGCAACACCTCTTATCTCTTCTCCCTAAAGCCCTGCATCAGACATCAGCTACCTTTCAGCAAACAAGAGCAGCATTGCTGTTACTGTATGTCTACACTAGTTTAAATGATAAGCCAGGTGCCCAACTGGCCTCTGTAGCAATAAATTGAACCGGTTACATTGTGTCTGCATGGACACTTGTGCTGCTCATATCGTATCTGCCAGGACAGAGTGCACTGTCGCTTTGAGCAGCTGGAGCATTGGTGTTGTGCAACGTAATTAAGGTTTCCAAACAGATGATTTGATTTCAGTGCGGGGTTGGGGCTGGTGACTGGTCAGAAATAGTTGTGTGAATGAGTGTGTGTGTGTGTTTGTGGGTCTATTTGTCTGCTTTATGTCTTTATTACACGGCATTTCTAATCTAAGCTGGTGCTGCACTGCGGTGATGATCTCAACAACCCGTCAAGGTTTGATGAAATAAAGCAGAAGACTTTATTTTTGCTCCTGCCTCTGCAGAAACTATGAAAGAAATAACTCAGTGTGTAAAAGTTCAGTTTTCAGTCTGAGTAGCATTTAAAAGTCTGTAAAACACTATATCTCTCTACTGAAATGCACTCTAATGAAATTACTTTATTTCTTGGCAGTTTTTTGTGTCAGAGTGAAATGGATTCTCAATGCAGGTTTTATGGACTTGAGTCCACCTGAGGCTGTAGTGATGTGAGTTAAGTGATTTTCACCATATTGGCACTGGGCAACTTATGCCATTTTATTCTGACATGTAAATTTATTTTAACTATCTATTGTTAAAGACGAAGTACTACCAGCCACCGGTCAAGTGCTGTTTCATTGTAAGTTGTAGCTGCTGTGTTATCGTCTTTGTCAGGAAACCATCGCATTGAAAGCATTGTTTACAGTTAGTGTGCTATAAGAAAAGTGAATATAGCACTAAAATATTGGAACAGGTACGTGAATTCAAGAGTCTACTTCTACTTCAGCCACTGAGGCACAGAGATGAAACATTTTATTCCCTTCCTCTGCTATATGTTGGTGTAAAACAATACCAGGGTAGCTATTATATTCCAATACAGTGAAGATCATTCATTGTAGAGTAGAATTGGGAATGAATTACCAACACAAATAACTCTCGACTGTGTGGGCTCACTTAAGTATTCAAGGTAAGATGATATACCAGCAGTGGTTCATGTTGGGCTATCATTAGAAACATCCACTGTTCTTTGTTTTACTTGATGTTGAGTTATACACCGTATCCAGCCCAGTCTTCAAATTGACCACCTTTTTAATGACACATTTTCTACCTTCCCGATCATATTCTCTCAGGTGTTGTACGTTGATGCAGCATCAAAGATTAGGAGTTGGAAAGACACGCTGCTATGAGAGGCAGTTCTCTGATCTGTCCTCAGTTTTGGGTTTTGGATTAACACATTTGAAAAGAAAAAGTCTGTGATATTCATGTGTGTTCTTGTAAGGCAATGTTGAAGCCTCCAGTATTTTGGGCTGCATGTTGAGATTCATATGAAAGCTGTGGAATCCAACAGGACAGGTGCAGTTGTTGTTTAGCCAAGGCTCCCTCTGAGACATTTTCTCAAAACAATTATTCCCCTGTTTTTGGAAGCCACGTGTCTGTTTTCCTACATTACATAAGGGAGTTGAACACAGTTCACTGGACCTGGTTTAAACAAGGACCGTCCGCAGCTTTTAGTGTTCAAATAAAACTCTTTGCTGACTACTTTTTTGTCCTACGGACTGCACATACATATTCACTGAGTTACTCTCACAGTAAACACCCCGGTCTTTCCTCTTGATTGCTCGTTTTACCTGCTCTGCTCTTCAGTGCTTTTCCCATCCACTGGTCCTGAGACTGGCCAGTAGAGCTGAGGACATGGACAGCAAGTGAATGAGAAGCAGCTAGGGAAAAATTCATCACCTGACTAAGTAAGAAAAAGCCATAACATTAGGAATGAGAGCCTAAGAGGAAACATGAAGACAGGTGTGATGACATTAGTGAGCAAAAGCATGGGAACGACGCATGGACTGACTGAATGAACAACACAAACAAGACTGATTGAGACTCACGGTGAGCGTTGTGCTGATGAATCTTACCAGATGTTGCAGTGCCAGCTGTGCTCACGCAGCCAGGCGTCACCAGGGCTTCTGCCTCGCAGGGTGCCTGCCGACCATCGCTACCCAGCTGTCCCCACGGCGACGTGGGAGCAGGGCCGACAGAGACTGAAACCACACAAGCCTTCTAGAGCGGAACAAACAGGGTTTACAGAGCTGCTGAGCAGCCAAGCTCCCATTCCCCGCACCACGTTAGTGGCTCACTCGCTTTCACAGGGTTTGTGGGCCGGAAAATATGGGTTTATGTTTGCACATATAACATTTGGCAGCAGGGAGGCATTCAAATCCAATTACGGCGAATGCTATTTGCATGAGTTACTGTTTTAGCACTGGATCTGTTCCAGAGACTTTTGTCAGAAGAGCTTTTTCTGAAAAAAGTTTCTTGGCTTTTTAATTCTGTGCCTGAATAGTCATTTGTCATGCTAAAATGATATTTAACATAGTTAAATGTAACTCATTATAATTCTGTATAGCAATTTGGCTTAGCACCTATGACCTATGTACCTTCATTCAGAAGCTCTAAATATGAACTTTACTTGCCAGAGACTCTACTCCCATCCATGCTGCTGTGATGACCTCTGAAATGCTCACAAGCACAACCCACCAATCTGACATAATAAAGTCGACTCGACTCCATCTCACCACACACGTGCGACACATAATATCCCGCAGTCAGTAACAGGGCAGTACATGAGGGAATGATGGTTCTATATACAGAGGTGGCCCACCCCCTGAGTCTGGATCCATAATTTAGTACACCAGAGCAGATTCTCTGCTGTGGTCTGTCAGGCAGGGCAGGTAGGGCAGAATATTAGCCCTGGTTTCTACACACAGGTCAGAGAGCAGCCTGGTTACTTTCCACACCACACTCTCTCACACTCTTTCTCTCAGCAGCCTGTTCCCTCTGCTAGCTGACAGAGCAGGGGTCAAAGATGAGTTCAGGGGGGGCTGAAAATAACTCTTCTCTGGTCTTACTGGCTAAATTGCACTCACTACAGAGCACTTCTGCAGTTTCTCTCAGCAGCTGTCTGTATTTTTAACATTGCTACACGTTTACAAATCACTGTCCATGCAAAATAAACGTTCTATCAGAAGGTTAATTATGACATTTAAAAATATCACTCTAATATTAATGAGACCAATGGATAAATTGGAAAATACTACTATTGACTGTTGACTACTATTACTGAAATACTGAAACTGATGAAGCGACAGTGCGTGCGTCATGTGCAATAACTGGAGCGCTTTGTAATGGTCGGCCTGAGGGGGGCACTACAGTGTTTGTTAGTTTTACTAATTGGATTTGACTGAAACAAGGAGTTTCACATGTTTTTTCTTCATTTGTTTACACATAATGTGTCATGCACGATGCACCACTGATCTGGTTTTAACAAGAGGTGTGGAAGTGCTGCAGCTGACCATCACTAACACAATTAGAGCACAAAACAAGTGAAATATTGTTTACCAGTTGTCTCAGAAAAGTCATTGTTTTTTGTGTTTAACAAAACATGTCGTTTTAACTACTTTAAATATTCATGTATTTAGTAGTTATAATGGCATAATGCCTGTGTATCTTGTGCAGCTGTCTCCAGATAAACGAGTAAATGTTTTATATCTGATAAAGATGGAATGATATTACTATATTGCTTCATGGCTCTGAAGGAGTGGAGCATGTCCCGCTTTTTCTATTTGTAGGCATTATACACTTTTATGGTGCTGAATTGTTGTCGGGTTGCAATTTCTCAGGACTGTTTCAATTTTACCTCTGGTATCAAGGCAGGTGAATTGCAGGCAGACGGATAGCGAAATAGGGCCACTCCGAAAAGAACATTGGCTGTTTTAAAGGGCTTATTTAAAGTATTAGGAGGTCTCACTCTGGGAGAGATTGAACGGGTTTGAAATGGCAAGGCCTTGCAGTTTCATGGATTCATTATAACAGGCAGCACAACGGGGTGTACTGAAATAGGAGAGGTAGATGTTTGTGTGTGTGTGTGTATGTGTGTGTGCGCATTCATGTTACAGAGATGTCCTGGGGGCTTTACTCTAAAATGGAAAACCTGCCTGGCTCACTTCCCCTCCTTCTGTTGTTATTGCTACAGCTCATCACAATATGTTATGTGCAATATGAGTTGTGACTTGAAACAGGAATTTAATACTTTAAGACTCTCATTTTTATAGCTCTAATTTAATCAGCTCCCTTCCTCCGCCAGGGAGCTTTAAGTCGATAGAGCAAACAGCTCTCCTTGTGCTGCCATCCTGCCATGAATAACTTATCCGTGAAGTTCTCTTAAGCAAGGCACTGCACCACACTGCTGGAGTGGAGTGACCAACGGTGCCACACAATATTTATAATGGACATTTCCCAGATGTAAGTTTGTGTAACCACTGCCCTCCCTTAGGCCATTGCTGTGAATAACAAGGTGTTCTTAGTACATGTTACTGGGTAAATAACGGTAAGGTAAATACCCAGATCTCACTCTAATTAATCTTAACCATTTGTGGTTTCAAACAGCCGTTGCACCGACTGCAATGAAAGTCATTTGACCAATGAGCGTTCGAGCGCTATCCTTTATGATCTGTTTATTTCAGTTTTATTTTCTTACTTCTATTTTGACACTACTTTGAGTAGTACTTGTGTGTTTGCTGTTTGCATGTGTTGCAACCCTTTATACTATTTTATTTGGCGAGGTCACTCAGAAACATCCGTATTTATAGCATAAGTATGGGCGCATATAGCTTCAGGGGAGGTTAAAGGTCAAACACACCTGGGAGCTGCACTACTGTTAGTCCTGTGCTGTTTGCAGCTGGGAGCAGCTCCAGTGGAGCGTTTGGGGGCGTTAGTGTCTCGCTGAAGGGCATTTTGAGGATAGGTGAGTGAGGGAAGGAAAAGTGTAACACATTGACCTGCTGAAAAGACCTTCTCATCCAGCCTGAGGATTTCATCTGGCCACTATCAATTCACCAGCAGCGTATTTCTGCTTTTGTCAGTGGTTTTCTTTTTTTTCTTTTTTTTTTTAGTTTTTAATTCACATTCTACTTTCAGTCATCGATACCAAATCATTAAGTTCACCAGGCCCTTGTAATTTAAAAGCTATTTGAAGCACAGGTGATCTTTTTGCTTCTCTGTTCCCTGTTATAAAGGCAGGTGAGAAGAGTGGGAGACGCTTGGAGAGTTGGGGAAATAAGGAGATTAATGAATCCAGGTTCTTGTTGTTACCGTGACTTTTCTTTCCTCCCCTACCAGACTTTGACTTCAGCGTGCCGGGCTCCATGAAGCTTCACAATCTGATCTCCAAGCTGAAAAAATGGATCAAAATCCTCGAGGCCAAGACCAAACAGCTGCCCAAGTTCTTCCTCATTGAGGAGAAGTGCCGCTTCCTCAGCAACTTCTCCGCACAGACAGCTGAGGTGGAGATCCCCGGGGAATTCCTCATGCCCAAACCTACGCACTACTACATCAAGATTGCAAGGTAAAGGACTTTTCTACACTCGGACACCTGGGGCTAGTAAACCAGAGAGTGAATTTACACCAGCCGTGAACCAAAAACCAGCTCTGCTCCGCCAAGCACTCATTACATTTTTGATGCCATTTTATGTTCTACTTGATACTTAGTTTGTACTTCAGTAAATAGTTTTAAATGGCAAATTAATATAGAATTACCTACACATAGAAAGTATAGGTAACATGTTTATTATCCTGTCTGGTTAAGACTGAAACCCCCAGTGATTTTAATCCAAATTTGAATTCTTTATTTAATAAATCTTGGTCATTTTGAGTCAGAAATATACAAAGTTTTCACTGGCGTGCTCTAAAGAAGCATGTATCATTCCTCCCGCACCATTTATTGCTTCACTTCTGTTCCTCTGCACCTCTCTCCAGGTTCATGCCTAGAGTGGAAATTGTTCAGAAACACAATACTGCAGCACGTCGTCTCTATATCCGCGGCCACAATGGTAAAATCTACCCCTACCTGGTGATGAACGACGCCTGCCTGACCGAGTCACGCCGAGAGGAGAGGGTCCTGCAGCTCCTGCGCCTCCTCAATCCCTGTCTGGAGAAGAGGAAGGAGACCACCAAAAGACACCTCTTCTTCACTGGTAGGATCAGGGATAAGAGAGATGGGGCCTGTGTGCAGGAGGTTTTAAAACATGGAGACAAGGGATGAAATTTCACTAGGATTATATTAGGAGCATTTCTCTGCTTTTTTTATGCGGTATCATCACCAGCTCTCTCGAGGAAAAAAAAAAAAAAAAGGGAAAGCAGCTTTTTTTTTTGTTGTTGTTGTTGTTTTGCACCTGTTTGTCCACTGAGAACAGTTGGCACTGACCATCTCCTTTCATTTTTCTTCTTTCTCTCTCTGTGTCTGTCTCACTCACACACCACGCACACAATTTCAATTCGCTTTCAAGCGCTATTTCCTCTCTTGTCATCCCCTTGTGGTTTGCCTCCATCCAGATGTTTGCCCACTCTCCATTTATGCACTTGATTGGTTTGTTTAAGGGGAAATATGGAAGGGGAATTCAACAGTCCCTTCCAACCCATTTCCTCCCAACTGGAATGGCTGGTATTGATTTGATTTGGGGTGCCAGTGTATGTAAATGTTTAGACTGCTTTCACTGGGCAGCCCATGCACAGCCTTTTACCTTCTTTAACCCTGCCTGGCGTTCGTCTTCAGTGCAGCTGTTTCCCGACTCTTGAGTATTTTAGTTGTAGGTTTACACTGTGGTTTACACTGTGGTAAAACAGAGACTATTTGCTAGTAACTGCAGCCAAATGTTTACAGCTTGTGTCACTGACTCGGTTGTTTTCCCCTCTTGTTACCTCCTTCTGTCTGCCACTCTCTCCTCTTCCTTTTCCCTTCGGGTTTCCCTACATCCCATTTCCTCCCTGTCGTTTCCCCTCCCCATCTCTTCCCCACCTGTATCCTGTCTTCTTCCTCTCCCTCCACCTCTCCAGTGCCCCGAGTGGTGGCAGTGTCGCCTCAGATGCGGCTAGTAGAGGACAACCCTTCATCTCTGTCACTGGTGGAAATCTATAAACAGCGCTGTGCCAAGAAGGGCATCGAACATGACAACCCTATCTCCAGATATTATGATCGTCTAGCCACTGTGCAGGCTAGAGGCACACAGGCCAGCCACCAGGTATGGAGACGGTCATCTACATCTGCACACATGCGCTCATAACATGGACAGCACATACACAGCAGCGCAGCTTGGTACTTGGCATTATATGCAGCGTAGGTGAATGAATTGTAATTTAACAGTAGCCTTGTGTAGCCATGTCTCAGGCACCTAGGAAGGCTTAATGAGCATTTTGTCACTGTCCTGTTAAAATCACACATCTCCAAAACATAAGCTTTTGAAGAGTTAAGACTAACTGCTGTTTTCAGCTGCTTTGTGACAATTCATTTTTCAGATTGTCCAATTAGTTTCTGATTGTTTGATGTTCTCAACCCATAACGGAGCATTTGATTCTTCGGTTAATTTGAAAAAATTAAAATCACCAAATTTGGAGATACGTGGTTTTTAACTGAATAGGGATGATATGCTCTCATAAGTGAATCAATCAGCGGTTGTCAGCCGAGCTACTACATGAACCAAATAATGTGTCACCTTATTGGCTGAATGCACTAGAAGCTGTGTTGTCATTCGCTCACGCTTCAAGGTCACAAACTGACCTGTTCCTGCAGACTGGTTATCACCTAAGCTAAAAAAAAAATGTTGCTTTATTTTAATTTTATTTTTTTGGCTGCACTGTTTTCTGTTTTGTGAAGGCTTTTTTTGGAAGATAATTTGTGTCTTCTCTATGATGAATGTCCATTTTTATGATGGTTCAACACAAAGTGAAATGGTGGTAATAACAGAGACGCTTTGCTCTCTGATTCTTAAGTACAAAAGCCTGACACATTCATCATTGATATTTTAGATAGCTAGATAATTATGTGCTCTCAGGTCATTGACTTTTGGCCTTTAGAATAAGAAAATCCACCAACAATGACAAAGTGATGATCTGTGGACACAGGATCATCACTATCTAATCGACTATTTCACTGAGTAAAACTGAAACTGAATGTGATGACCAATAACGGCTCAACCACGGGCAATACCTAACCTCTACCCCTTCCTCCGGTCTGCTGTCAGGTCCTGCGAGACATCCTGAAGGAGGTGCAGGGCAACATGGTGCCCCGCAGCATGCTGAAGGAGTGGGCCCTCCACACCTTCCCCAACGCCACCGATTACTGGACCTTCCGGAAGATGTTCACCATCCAGCTGGCCCTCATAGGTCTGGCTGAGTTCATGCTCCACCTCAACAGGCTCAACCCTGAGATGCTGCAGATAGCACAGGTAAGAAAAACACACAAACATGCACAAACAGAGACATGTTGTACTCACTGTCAAGGGCAAGTGGGATCCATGTGACAGAAGCTAATTGAATATATATATATACACTCTCATAGATGCATTAAGAGATCACCATTACCCTCCTCATATCTGGCCGTATGAATTACCATTCTCCCCCATGACATTCACGCTGGGCCTATCAGTCAGCCAGTCCATGTCAGTGCGAGGGATGTTTTGACAGAACATTATATTCAGTTCCCCTGCTCTACAGCTATCAAAGACGTTTCAATTTGAAGAGGCCGTATTTGTGTGTGTGTGTGTGTGTGTGTGTGTGTGTGTGTGTGTGTGTGTGTGTGTGTGTGTGTGTGTGTGTGTGTGTGTGTGTGCGCCTTAGTCCACACACATCTGTCTGGTGCTCAGGGTCCACAGACAGCTTTCTTAAAGTCATTATTAAAGATGATTGTGTCAGTCGGCCACCCCTCCCTTCTGATCCTAATCGGCCTTTGCTGACAGGCGTTCCTCCGGGCAGCTAAGCGCTGGTATTAAGCCCCCTCTCTGCCTGTTCCACTCCGCAGATCCCATTAGACACAGGAGGATTACGGTGCGGAGAGTGTACGCACACACAAACACACACACACAAACACAGAGAGAGAGAGAGAGTGCAAGGGCAGGACATCACAGCAGTAGCGTCATGCCCCACCCTGCCTAAACAGACACCTTATATTCCTTTAAGTTGGTCCTCATGGAGCCGAGAGATGCTGTGAGGCATCGGTCCATAAGGCACCTGCTATTTGTTGTTCATTAATTCAGTGGCTTTATTTTTTTCAACACCTGTCTTCACAAGGAAAAACCTCATCTCCTGGGAATCTGTTGAATTGCCCTGTGGAATTGTTTCTGTATCTCCCCTGATACTTGACATTTGTTCTTCAAATCACCCAGTATCTGTCATTTTCTCACAGTCAAGTTCACCACATGTGACACACTACCGTTGCGTCATCTTATTAACACCAGCCCCAAAATGAAGCCATCGCTGGCCACTAGTCTGGTGATTTAGCATTCTGAAGGCTGCCTCCACATCCAACTGTCTGCGGGCATATCGGAGTCTCCTGGGGGTTGCTGGTGTTTCAGCCCACTGCCTTGAGGCCCTCCGCTGGGGCCTGGAGGAGCAAATCACAGTAGGGGAGAGACAGGAGGGGAGGGAGTTAAGGAGGAGGGAAGGGAGGGAGGGGAAGAGGCGAGACAGAGGAGGAGAGGGAGCACGAGCTGGAATGAAATGCTCTGCTATAAAGCTGTCAGAGCCACTCACCTTTTCATATAAGGAAGCTTATCTTTCCCGGAATGGCCGCTTGTGTAGCGGTCCTCTCGCACATAAATGCAGGCTTAAAGATGAAAACTTGGCTGTATATATTTAAGTCAGCGGGGAGCGACGGGGGGGGGAGTGAATTGAGGATTATAGATGTTCTGCCGCTGATAGTTTGACGTGTTACTGTGTCTAGAGCACACAGATCAATAACGGCAGCCATTTCGTTTGTGTGAGCTTGTTTTGTAACTCCTATAGCTTTTCTGAAGAAGAGTCATTTTCTTGCAGGGCCTATGTGGCATAAGAAGACAGGAATATTTATAGATTTTTTTTTGAAATATATTTTTATCTTTTTGAGAAGATACCTCTGAACAGTGCTTTATTGACAAATGTCCCCCCTCTCACACATACAGTCCACCTCACACACTCATTTGTGAGCCTGCTGACAGCTACTTAAAATCTTACTCTGCTCTCTGTTATTAGGACACAGGAAAACTCAATGTCTCCTACTTCCGCTTTGACATCAACGACGCCACTGGCGACCTGGACGCTAATCGCCCCGTTCCATTCCGTCTGACGCCAAACATCTCTGAGTTCCTGACCACCATCGGCGTCTCTGGCCCACTCACCGCCTCCATGATCGCTGTGGCACGATGCTTCGCACAGCCAAACTTCAAGGTAACTTGTCTGCAAGAACTTGCTAGATTATGATTGTCCTGTGTTTTTCAACAAGCTACGACTCAGAATAAGAATAATATTTTATTTTACAGATGAATATAGAGTTTGAATATAGTTTTTGATCAGAAGCTCACTTGTTTTGATCTTGCACATTTGATGGGAGATAATAGAGTTTTAACCATTGTTTTGGGAGATGTTTTGCACTTGAGCTGTTCTATAATTTTAGCTTTAATCAGGCATGTACACATAAAAGACAGTTTGGATTTCTGCAGTAAAGCTGCTTAAAACAACTTTTTGCAGGTTTTGTTTTGGACTTAAACTGAGTGGGCTTCCTCTCCGCTTTTTATCTAAGGCACAACCAAAACAAAAACAATGCAATGAAAGAAGGAACAGTCGGGGGGGTTGTATAATGTATCTGCAGCAGGGCAGTAATGACAGGCGTGTGGTGCCTATGTATAGCTCTGGCACATACTTTAGGTCTGGCTGCAGGAGTGCTTGAGATGTAAATAAACACTCACTCAATGAGGAGAACTAGTTAAGAGCTAGTGCCAGAGGCCAGTGTTTTTTGTGGTCAAAGAAAATGGACGTTTCCAGGGAACACAACAAACACACAATAATCATTCACTCAAATATAGTGAAGCCTTACTATATAAACAATCTAGTGCCGACTGAAACCGTAAAAACGCTTTAGCTAAGAGTAGGGAACAGCATGTACCTAGTTAGGTGATGATTGCTAGTGTTGAGGCCCGTCATGGTTTGGATGGTTATGTATTTCAGTTCTGTGCCGCTGTAATGAGCTCCTAACAACACAGAGAGATTTACCCAAGAATGACTGACACATCCTTAATTGGAGTTAACAGCTTTGTTTTATGTGTATGTTTGAGATTGGAAAATGGCTTCATATAAACTGAGGCTTTATCATGTTTAATTGCTCACATTCCCATGACAGACATTTTGAACACATGGCTCAGGAAAGTGCCCGTGAGACTGGCAGACCTAGTGTATAGAAACGACGTCCCTTGGCACATAATCAGATAGATGCAGCGGTTTTCAAATTAGCCAGGAATCTCATGAGCAGCTATAATGCGTTAGCTACCGCCAATATAGTTATACTCCGGAGCTTTGAAAAGGTTTTGCATAATTAACTAAATATATAAAAACTAAATATATGGAAGTCTGGTAATTGTTTTTTTTTTTTGTTTGTTTTTTTTAATCGACTAAAACAAAAAAAACAAAAAAAAACAACAACAACCAAGGTACACAAACATACTTTTTCTGGAGCTTTCAACCTCATCGTGTGGTCTTCCTCAGTTGTCACCTAAGTGTGGAACTTTAGTCATGTGTAGTGGGAATCTGTTCAAATGAAAAACTCACTGCAGTTAAAAGCTTCACGCAAAGCTGGAAAAAGGGACCTTGAGGTTTGGGGAGGTTTGTTTTTGTTGTTTTGTTTTGTTTTGTTTTGTTTTGGGAGGTTCAAGTCACTGTTTCCAAGGTCAACAACGAACTTAAACGCTCAATATGGAAAATATTTTCTTTTCGCTTTTTTGACGAAACAGTAAAATAAAGTAAAAAAAAAAGAAAGTTAAATCAGGTTAGTAACATTTTTTCCAGACAGTCGTCAGCAAGATTTTGTGGCAACAGCAACATAATCACATTTTCACATTATTGTGACTAGTTTGACGAGATGAAACAAAGCAGTCAGCCTTGCATGCACATTTTGCTCTGAATCAAAGCTAAGAAGCTACACTGGTAAATTTGGACGCTGACTCACAAGAAACTAACCACAGTTTTATCGGAGAAATGTCTCTAAATAAGAGCAGTGATTGTCTGAGGAACCAGCTACAGACAAAATGTTTTATCGTACATGTTTCTGCAACATCAGTTCTAGAAAAGTTACATCTCCGTTTCCTCTGTGTCTGATAGGTGGACGGCATCCTGAAGGCCGTCCTTCGTGACGAGATCATTGCATGGCACAAGAAGACCCAAGAGGACACGTCCATGCCCCTGTCCCCGGCCGGCCAGCCAGAGAACATGGACTCCCAGCAGTTAGTCTCGCTGGTCCAGAAGGCCGTCACGGCCATCATGACCCGCCTCCATAACTTGGCTCAGTTCGAGGGAGGGGAGAGTAAAGTCAACACCCTGGTGGCTGCAGCAAACAGCCTGGACAATCTGTGCCGCATGGACCCTGCCTGGCACCCCTGGCTCTGAGAAACCAGAGGAGAGACGGGTGGGATGTGATGCAGGGCGAGAAAAGCTCTTTTTGTTCACGTTTCGAACGCACCTGACAAACACAGACAACAGCTGTTAGATGTACGTCGCTCTTCACTGTGAAGCCTGATGGACACGTTGGACTCTTCCTCTCTCGATCAAAGTACACTGTAACAGTTTGCGAAGTGGAATCAAGTTGAAACAAAGACCCTGACTGTCACATTGGCAGTTGGAACAGGGCCGGCCAGTAAGTTGAATACTCAAACCTGGACTGAATCTTTTTATGAAAACACAATTCCTCCTTCAACTTATATTTATTTTTATAACTAAATGACAAGGAGTCTTATCTGTGATGCCAGTCACCCTGTCTTTAATATGATGAGAAGGCTGTACAAATACTGGTTTAGGTATCATAATGAGCCACTCATCAAGCTAATGGGACTTTTCTTTTTAACTTAAGAGATCGGAAAAATCCTGTTATGGGCTTCAGCTGCATCTGTGTCGTATTTCACCTGCACCCAGATCCTGCATTGAATACATTTTTCCCTAAAATCATTTTGTCCTCAAATTTTGTATTTTTATTTAAACGGAAAACTCTGTAGCTTCTTTTTCCATCCCTGCTGAATGAGGAATTTTGTTGTCCTGTGAATAAGAGATGCTCTTTCATTTTTTTTTACCCACTGCTTGAACTATATTAAGATGTCTGACTATTCAAAAAGCCATTTTACTTTTCATTTGTTTTGTCTCTCCATCAGTCCTGTTGTGACAAAGTAAAATTTCAGGGTGGAATTGACACTGTCATAAGCTATAACTGCTGTAATGCAAATATCATTCCCAAGCTGGCTGTGTATGCAAATTCCTCTCCTTTTTGTAAAGGTACAAACCCTTTTCCAACAGAGGTATTATCTCTTGCCTTGTAAATAAGCATTTTGTTTTAATAAAATGCTCTTTTTTAATACAGAAGCTGTGTTTGCTCCTTTTCCTTTCATCTCTTGCAATCTTTATTTTTATCTTTATATATAAGAATATAAAGACACTAAAGAACGAGTTTCAATTGTGTTCATGATTTACATAAAGAAAAACTCTCAATTAGTTTTCTTCCCGAGTTGTCTTCTTTTTTTTTTTTTTTTACTAGTTGTAAAACAGTAACAATAACCAGTAATTCCCATCTGTGCTTCTCATCTACTGCATCACTGTCGCAGCCATAATCACCCTGAAGGACGCACTCCTGGATATTATTGCGGTAATAACTCATGCTGTGAAATGACTCCAGACGAACCGTTCTCTGACGTTAAAAAGTCTATTGCCGTCATCCTTGCGGTTCACAGTTAGTAGACATTTATAGAGAGGCATTTCAGCGCAGCAGTGTCGAATCAAAGTGTGGCTCTGTCTCGTGGAGGTACAATAACCTTGTGGTCATTCCCTCCCTCTAGTTAGAAAGTCCTGCGGAGGTGTGCTGAGGCGTTTGTCTCCTCCCCTGGTGCTTGATTAATGCGTGCCAGTAGATCTCCGAGTGGGCTGGCCTCGCTTGACTTATACACACTGTCAGCAGGCCCGCCTGCACTCATAAACAAAGGTTATATCTCTGTTTGCCTCAATGCAATCCACGCGCACAGTCTCTGCCTCACAACATGTTTACACACTGTCTCCAACATTTCTCTTCCTCCCTGAGCCACTGAAGAAAAGAAACACTTATGTCCATGAGGTTGTTTTCAACATTCACCATGAATTTCCTTTTTCTTTTTTCATATTTGCCCTCCTGGTAACTGTAGCGTGTGTGTGTGTGTGTGTGTGTGTGTGTGTAGCCTTTTTAATTGGATGTGATTGGGATTGTTTGTATGAATGCTTGATAGATTGTTTTATTTATTTATTTTCATGTCAAGTTGCCTGCTTTCCTGAAAAGACAAAACCATGTCCATTTAAGATATCTGACTGATTTTAGGCTTTTCATGTTTGGACATCATTACAGAGAATTCTTTATGGTCACGAGCACCAACCACGCCTTGAGGGGGAGCATGTTTCAACCCTGCAGGCTCTTCATCAGGCATTATATAGTAAATATTAAAATATTAAAATATTTAAGACGGAGAATCTACAGCCATGCTCTTGCCTCTGTGAGGCTGTAGGCAGCTCAATAAATAACTTCAGCATACGAACATGCTCACACTGCCAATGCTAACATGCTGCTGCTGCAATTCATCTGATAGCATTATTCACTCAAACTGGAAAATGGTGGCACTAAAGGAAAAGTCGGGATCATCGAACTCCTAAGGAACCATGAATATCTGCAGAAACCTCCATGGCAAGTCCCCATACATTAGTTGCTGGTTATTCAGTGGATGAATAAAAAACCTCTACTACAGGGAAGGTCGGGATTCGCACTCTTGGGACTTTCATAGCAATCCAAACAAATAGTTACAGAGATATTTAAGTTGCCTTGGGATTTTTTTTTTTTTTTTTATCCAGTGTGCCAATACTTTCCTGCATATTTACATAAAATGCAGATGTGAAGAACTCTCACCCAGCAAAGCGAAGCAGCCCGACACCAAAGTGTATAATCTCACTGAGTCGCACCGGTTTCAACAGCAGCCGGGTTGACCCCATAACCTGCAACCAGTGTCTCTTCACTAACAAGAAATGATATTCATGTCAAGTAGGGACAAAACACCATGGAGGGATTTCGTTCCTCTGTAAATGGAGACGGAGACAGACACAAAGTCTGTTTAGTCCTTCTGAGCGATTGTGTTTGAAGTCGTGGGTGCCCTCTGTTGGGACAGGCATCCATTTCACGCCTCAGGTGTCTGTTCTGATTTGAGAGAGATTAGGTGAAATATGAAATCCGCAACAGCAGAACACACACACACACACACACACACACACACACAAACACACACACACACATATCCCCTCCCCTATAGATCTGTCATAACCTGCCTTCTGGGCTCTTTCCTTGGCATCCTGTGACTGCAGACAGACATCACAGGAGCAGAGGTGACGGTTGCTGCAACCGCACCTCCATCTTTTCTCCGCTTTTGTCTCTCTGCCTGATATGAGTGAAGTGGAGGCGAAGGCTTCACCACCCCCACCCCACCCCCACATTTCCCCCCTTCTTTTCTCTCCAGGAGTGTGAGAGGAGTGGAGGTGATTGATGTGCTCCGGTGGGAGTGGAGGTGTAGAGCCTGGATCATCATCAGCGCTGGCACAGAGCAGAGATCTCAGAGGACACACCAAAGCAGGAATAGATCCTGGCAGGACCAGATGATGAAATCTTCCCCCTCCAATGATCCTCATCCCCGCTGAGGGTGGCTGAAGGAAAAGGGGGCGGGGAGGGAAGGGGTTCAGAAACTGAGCTGTCATAATATTTTTCTAGAGATGCATTTTGGATCCGTTTTAATGAATACTTGCAGTAGACACGCGAGTACACAGATCAGTGTTTGTAACATTGAGTCCACAGACACATGGATGAAGCTGTTCCGAGTTTAAAGAGAACAAAGGGGGAAAAAAAAATACTTCACCAACTCCCTAATCCGCTTCTTTTTTCCTCTTCACAATTCATCATTCAAGATCAGGATGCCACCAACTCTTTCTCTGTTTTTACAGCCAGCATCCAATTATACATCACATTGTGTCAGGCCTTGTAGCACACAGTGGGGGGAGAAGCTTCTTTGTATCTTTATGTAAACAAACAGTATTAATCAAATAATGGCTCTGTGTTGATCTCTAGTCTGGGAAGCGGCACATCTCATATCTAGCAGCTGAGGATTTGTTTTGTTACTCAGTGAAGCAGGCCCATTAGGACTTCTAATGGCATTTCCACTCAGAGGAGTTGAGCTCATTAGTTCTGTGTCTAAAATCTGCCATTATGATTTTAATTGCCCAAGCTGTACACACAGTTGTATGGGAAGCAATCAAAGTCACTATTTTTCTTGGTGACAGTGATGCAGCAGCACATCAGCAGCTCACATGCTGATTTAAATGTGTATTGATATATTTGGTATGCCAGTCTTTATGCTAAGCTAACCACCTGCTGGCTGCAGCTTCATATTAAACAGACAGATCTGGGAGAGCGGTATCAGTCTTCTCTAACTCTCTGCCAGAAAGTGAATAAATGAATTTTCCAAAATGTCAAACTGTTTTTTGGGTTTTTTTTTTTTTTTTTTACATTTTATGAGACATCTTCACCGGTATGTGAGTAAACATACTGCAGCAGCTAACACTGCATCATGAAAATTGCACAGCTTCTGATAGTTATACTGCTGCATGTGTTGAGACGACATTTGGGATCTATGTGCTTGTACTTGGGTTCATTTCTAAGTGCATGTTGACACTGCACTTGTAAAGAGGCGTTTAAGGACCCGTGAAACATGATCCTTTGACCCACTGTTTGTAATAATTTCACTAAACTCAATTTTATTTAAAATATACAGCACATTTTGAGACAGGACCAACTGACAGAGAATTAATGTGGTGCTCCTTGGGCATTATCCTACTTTGCCCAGAAGGTAATCCAGCACTGCATAAAGAGTTGCAAAGTCGGAGGACTTATTTTTGGCGTCCCTGGTACCTTAAGTAAAATCCCTTATTTTTTTCCCAATAGACAGTTACTCACATGAAAAAATGTTACTGACAAAATGTCAAAAGTTTTTCAACACTATCTACCGTATTACTTTGTTTAATTGAATGTGGCAGTCTTCTGCTTTGCCTCTCTTACAGTGTGACACGTGGATAAGTAGGTTGCAGGTGGACACAGTAGGTAGGAACAGAACAACATTAAAATGAACTAACAGTTCTGACTAGGACAGAAATGCATGAAATATGAATGACCTGAATTCTGTTTTCGTACTCTCTCTTGTAGCAATACTAAAAATATGTGTTGCGACGCTTTTCTCCTGTTCTTCTGAATGCGCTTCGTGTTAACATCATCCGCTGGTTCTCCACTCTTCAGTTTCTCTAAACAAGAGTTCCTTTAATTTGCGCATCAAAGTGCTTCAGAAATAAGTTCCTGCGCAGTAGAGCTCAGTGTGAACCTTTCAGCTGGTGCTGCACACGTTGATTCAGTGCCACAAAGCTGGAAATGTGCCGGCCAATGTCAATGTTACTACGTGAGGAGAGCAAGGAGCAACCAGCAAGTCAATTGCCAATGATGGATTTAGGAATTGAATGAACATAGGGGTCTGTGAGAAGGATATCTGACGGTGCTCCAGCCTACACCGACTCCTTAACGTCATGAGGTGTCGTGGCTACATTCACAACTATTGTTAAAACTGTAATTTGCCAGCAGCAGAGTGGGAAAACATGTTCACATCAGCCTTCTGACACCCAATATCTCCCATTTAAGAATTACAGACATGTCCACAAATTCTTTGCAGAATGTAGCGCCACAGGGATGACCTATTTTTAGATGCCAACCCCTGAAATAAGCATCACCCTGTTTCCAATGGGATTTTTACATTGGCTTTTCATTTACTGCAGAAAATAAGAACAAAAGTTTATGATTCTTTCACGTTTTGTTCAGCACGATAATTAAAGTAAAACCCAATATTAACACAATACAATCAATTCAGCTATTTTTATGAGCGCTATATGTTTTTTGTATCTTTTTTCACTCGGTAACGAGCCGCTACAAACACGTAACACAACAGAAAAGCTACTTCAGGCTGTTTGCTGTGACTACAAATTAGCATTTAGGCTAAAAAAAAAGCATGGAACAAATGCTTGAAGACTCCAGGTTTAGAACCACTGGTGTTTTTCCTGCTCTTCCCATAATGCTGAAGCTAATTAGCTGGTCAGCTGGAGCACATTAAACGGCATGCAAATTTGCATCCCTAAAACAACTGACTGAGGTGCTTGTGTTTTCCTTGAGTTGCGAGGTCATTTATCAAAGAGAAATAATTATCTACAGTAAATATAATAAATAATGTTTCTGCTTGGCGTGGCTCCGGTGGCTCACCTGGTAGAGCACGTACCACACCGGCTTAGTCCTAACCGCAGTGGCCATGGGCTCAAATCCGACCCGTGGCCCTGTGCTGCATGTCATCCCCTCTCTCTCCCCAACCTTGCTGTCTCTATCATAATAAAGGCAAAAATGGCCTAAAAAAAATAATGGTTCTGCTTCAGTGATTTATAGTTTTCCTTCATTCAGAAATTGGTTTATAAAATGAAATCCAGAGTTCATATCCGATTCATGACTTATTTCAAAGCTTATTTCAGAGCTTTCAAAGCATTGAGCAGTATATAAAATTTAAACTTAACTCAGTGGGTATTTCACTGATTCTCCAGCATCAACTTAAAAAAAATAGACAGGTATCTTTCCCAAGTGATGAGATAAATTCCATAGCTTTTAGTGAAAAGTAATACAGAGAATATATAATATTCGCCCCGCAGGAATAAGTCAGCTAACCACTTTTATTTGAAGAAAATTTCACCTCCTAGTGTTGAAGTACTAGAGTAGATAGATATACTTTTTGGTGCAATGATTTCCCCCCATGTGCCTTATCTACTTCTACTGAAGTTAGAGTTTCAAGTTTAAACAAATAGTCATACTGATACTGGTGGTGTTCGGTCAAGTCAAGAAAAAGTAAGCTGCACCACTTAGCTAACACCGCATTATGTTGTTTTCCCAGCTTCAATCTAAGAAACTACTGCATTCACCTGGTATCCCTGGTCTAGATCACTCCTTGTTAGACATGTTAAATGAAAAGCAGCAGAACTGGAGTCGCTGCTCCGGTCGATTGAGGACACTGTTGGTGCAGAAATTGGCAGCTCTGTTTCTTGAGTAATGGATTTCTCCCTGTATAATTGTTGAATAAAAGAACACATTTTTTAATGATTATGAAGCTGTGATGCCAGAAACGACCTCGTTCCATTGATACATTTAATGTAATCCCTTACATTATGCCACACTAGCTGCATGGCTCTAAAGGTCCGACTGAAATATCTCACTGATATTTTCGAAACTGAAAGCATAGCAAACATTACACCAGCCAAACATTGGCTTATTAGCATGTTAATTTGGATGGAGATTTCCTACGGGTACCTCTGTTTCCTCCCACTGTCCAGTGATATGCAGGTTATGTTGATTGGTGAGTCTAAATTGCCCTTAGATGTGAATGTGAGCGTGAACGGTTGTTTATCTCTGTATGTCAGACCTGTGAGAGACTGGCACCCTGTTCAGGGTGTACCCCGCCTCTCGCCCAATGTCAGCTGCAATTGGCTCCCGCCCCCTTGCACCCCTTGAAGGATAAGCAGAATAGCAAAGGAATGAATGAATAGATTAAACACGCTATGTCGCCACTGCATGGTCGATGAAGAGGAGGAATAAATCCTGCCCAGAAGTGCTAAGTTACATTACCTAAATCAGGTAGACGTCTTTTCTTCAGTGTAACCAGTGAGGTTTGTACTGTAGTTCACCCTCTGTGGCCCCTACATCTCTGATAAGGACTTAAATTGCCAGCCATCATGGCTTTGTCATAGACACGGCCAGCAGCAACACACAGTCGTCTCCCACCAGTGCTCCCCTCCATCCTGAGCCAATTAATGATTCTCCTCTTAGGATGTCCTGATCAGACCAAGCGGAGAGCTGTTCAACCTGGTTGACAACTACTCCCCCTCCTCCTCCTCCTCCTCCTCCTCCTCATCCTCATCCCTCTCTGCCCTCCACCCCATGATCTCAGCATCCTCAGCACTCTCACTCTCCTCTGCGCCCAACCGCGTGATTTAATTTGTTTGGTAATATCAGGATTGGCATGTTCAGCCCAGCTTCACTCCAAAGTGAAATTGGAAAAGGGCATTGGAGCCTCACCATGTAAAACTGCCTCACCTTGACAGCTGCTTGAGTGGGCAGCGGATTGCTGTAGAGAGTGGAGGAGGAGGGAGGAGAGGAGAAGAGAGGGTGGAGGGATGAAGGATGTACCTGAGAGGAAGGCAGACACCAATTCACTTCTCTCTTTTCCACAGGGGAGTTTTGTGTCAGGAAGGGAGCCAGCTACTAAGACGGAAGCTGTTTAAAGTGGAGACAAAGCACCAGGTGCTACTTGGGACCAATCTGCTCCACAACAATATGCTGG
Organism: Seriola dumerili; assembly: GCF_002260705.1. Taxonomy (NCBI): domain Eukaryota; kingdom Metazoa; phylum Chordata; class Actinopteri; order Carangiformes; family Carangidae; genus Seriola; species Seriola dumerili. Next base: position 14,272,646 of record NW_019174323.1, read on the forward strand.
AGCTCGTCCAATCTGTCCAATCAGCTTCCAAGGAGAGTCTGGCAAGACAGCTCATCCTGTAGAGTGTGATAGATCTTGTTGTAATTTGTCACATTTATTTGGTCACTCAGATCTTCAAACTCTGCGTTTGATCATTGTGATCACAGGTATATGCACAGGAGAGCTACTTGCTATTTATGTCCAGATTTTCCCAGTCCTCCTAAAATCCACACAGACATTTATTGGCAAATGTTTTTTTAGCGGCATTATCTTTGTAGTACTTTAAAAGCATAGCAGGTGTCTTTTGTAGTCTCATTTCCTGAGTGAAGAACATCCATTTGCATTTTAAGAACAAATAATAAAATAAGTAAGTCAAAAATAAGTTTGGGAAACACACTTCTTCTTCTTGCTGTTATAACTGAGAAGATCAACACCGCATGCACATGTCTGTGCATTAAATACTGAGCTGGAGCCATGAGGCAATTAGCCTAGCTTAGCATGAAGGCTGGAAGCAGTGGGGAATCCTGCCTCTCTCCAGATTTCTAAAATATGTTACCAACACCTCTACAGCTCACTACTTAAGACATGTTGAGTTTTTTTTTTTTAATGTTAAACAAAACAGAAATGTAAAAAAGTTGTGAATAGGTGAGTCTGCTAATTGTCTGGAAACTTCTCAAGCAGTTCAGCAAACCTGGTACATTCATATTGACCCCAGTGTTTGTTTTTGTAAAAAAAAAAACCGACTGGGAGATCTGACAGTAAACTCAACAAACGTGTGTCACGGTGTCCCGCCCACAGCTCCATCTGATTGGTCCTACGTCCCGACGTAATAGCCTATCACGCTCAAGGCTGCTGTGTACACAGCCGGTCACAGACGAGAGCGGCTGCGGTTAACGAGCGGAGCTATGTTTCAAAGGCAAGACAGCAGACATCATGAAGTCCTAAGTCGAAGGTAAGACAGCAGACATCATGAAGTTGTAATAAACATCACAGTCCTCTACACTGAAGTTACAACAACACCACACTCGGACGAACAAGTTCTTCTGTTGGTCCAAGACACACCGGGCAAGAGAGAGAAAGAAGCTAGCGCTAACTGCTAAGCTAAAGTAACTAGCTGATCTGAACAGCATGTAAACAACTGCTGAATTAGTGAAAGTCGCTAAAAGGAACAGAGAGCTTTGGATGCTGGAGCAGAACTAGTGTAAGTTTAAATGTACAGCAGGTAGTTTGTCACTGTGATGAAGAAAACAACAACATTAACTGTGTTGAGCAGCAATAAACTGTTCCAGTAACAGAAACTCCTGGAGAGACTGGAGATGAGATGCCACGCTGCACGTCAGCACGTCAACGGTCACTACTGTAAATGAAAAGACATTTTACTACAGTAGAAGTAAAATCACTGTACATATGTACTCAGATAAAAGTACAAAGTAAGTCGGTTAAAATATCTCTGAATAAACATGTTACATTTTAAAAGGGGAGGGGTAAAACATAATATAATAATATGTATAATATAATAATATATGATAAAACTATTACATTAAAGAGCATCTTTAGGCTGCCAGGTGAATCAGTTCAGCACCGAAATCAACCAATTAATTCCAGTCAGGCACTTTGCAGTCTGTGCACACAACTGATAATTACTAATATACACTCAGTTGTTAGTTTATTAGGAACATGTAGCTGTAACTGCAGCCTCCTAGCTCCAGCTACAGACTAGCAACTAACGACTGATTGTTATGTAATAGCAAAACAGTTAGCATATTTACAGTGGAATTTGATTGTACTAAAGTTATAGTAAATTCATTTTTTTGCTTCACTTTTCAGAATTGAAGACTAGAGGGACTTTTCACCAATGTTCACCATTCCTGTGATTCAACAATAATGGTACAGGGAGTAATGCAGGTATCTAGGTAGGCTAACTAGTTTTATTGAAATGCACATTTGACTGACAGTAACTAGTTGTATATTCGCTGGGCAATGTTGAAACTCATTCTGGAAACTACTGACAGTCACTAACTGAAAAAGTAGATGAAGGGAGGGAAAATGGGGGAAAAAAATCTTCTAAAAATAAACTACTTCAGTCAACTTCACAGTCCAATTAATGATAGATTTGTGTTTTATTTGTTTTTGTTTTCAAATGGCAGTCTCATTTTGGCCTTTCTCAGCAGATTCTCTCAGATCCAGGACTTGCTCACAGCTGCTACAGCATCTGCATTGATATGAGTGCTACCTACCAAGTTGACTTATCCTCTCACAGGAAATACCGAAAAAAAAAGGTTTAATGAAAGAGTGCAGAGGCTGAGAGGAGAAGCTGTGTATATGTCTGGAATGACAGCTTAACAACCCAGCAGATAGACAAGACAACCAGTGAACCTTATTACATGTATATATGGAAAGTCAAGGTCCATGTCTCTGCTTCTCCCACTGTAACTCAAGCAGTAACAGCTCCTGGACTAGAAACATGCTGAGGCAGCGAGGAGAGATGGTAATCAGATTAGTTTTCCCAAAACTTTATGCAAGGCAGATGGCCATCAGTTGTGACTATGTCACTCTGTTAAGGCCTTTGTTGTTCCTGATAAATCATGGCGGCTTGATGGACAGTGATGAAGAGCTGGAAAAAAGTGTTTAGCTGACTTTGCTGCTTCAAGAGCATCGGATCAGCCAGAGAAAGAATCGAAGGTAATTGGATTCAATAAAATTGTGCTGCAATTGATCATTCTGTAGTTTTGGAAAGTTGAGGCTTTGGCTCACAGATCTACACACATGTCCTCACACACACACACACACACACACACACACATCCGCTGCTCGCACTCGTCACGTCAAACAAAGTGAGATGGCCTAGATAGGTAGACGGGGAGACAAGCAGGGTGTTAGAGGGAGCAGAAAGGAGTGGGGATCTGAGGCCAGATTCATTTCCACCTCCAGTGGAGGGAGACCACCTATTTAGCCTGTCTGTGAGAGGCCAGGCCACAGGGACGATAACAGATCACAGCCCATCAGCCGTCAGAGCTCAGATCTAACTGATGGCGTTGAGAAGAGAAGTCATGGCTGCATTTCACGAACGTAAGACTTCAATTTCCATATCATTAAGCTTGTATGTGTTAGTGCATTTCAGCAATAGTTTCCATAAATCCACAGTGATACATATATCCATGACACAGTTGCTATGACTCCCACAGTGTCAGTGCTTGAGCTGTGTATAGGTTTATGTCCAAAAATGTGTGTTTTTCCACTCACTTGAGCTCATTTTGTCTGTCATATTACCAGCACATAACCTCGTTACACCTTAAGGGACATAGAGAAATATTTTTGATGTGTTGCTCATACACACTGAATGATGTTCCCCTCTTGTTTAGTGAAAGAATGGAGGAGGAGCCCCAATCTCCTGTCTTCCCACCTCATTACCCACACCTGGATAGGACTGCAGGGGATCCTAATTTAAGTCACTCGTTAGCAACGTCCTAATGCGTTCTGACAGCAACAAGAGCAGGGGATGGAGGGGAGGTGAAAGAGAGAGACTGAAGGAGAAAGAGGGCGAGGGAGGGTGAAGGAGGCATAGAATTGTCTTGACAGAGACAACCAGAAGGAGGGGAGGCATCTGTGCATTACGAGAACTATTCTTATTTCTTGCTTTGATTTCCATAAAATGAGCATCATCCTAAATCATCGAGCCCTCCGCCGGTGGCCTTGTATGCATAAACCATTAGGTTCCATTGCTAATGCACATAAACTAATGAACACAGTATCGTTTTCCACTACTGTACACCGCCGCACAACAGGAAATCAAATAAAACCCTGTTTACCAAATAAATTCTTCTGTGTCTGTTAGGCCTGCCTCCGGTTGATTGTATGTTTTGCAGCAGACACAGCTGCACGGTGGCTACAAACAACACAACACATCAGCATGCTGGGTAATGGATCGGAAGAAATTATCAAGGGAGTTGTGGTAAATTTGACTTCTGAGAGTGAAGCGTGGTGAATTTACACCTCCAAATGGGTTTGGAACAAGGTCGGAAAGATTTTCAGTAAAAGCAAATCCCTTTGTCTGCCCGAGACGTGGAAGGATATATCCTCCATTACCTTACAATTGCAAGAACCAATGTTCACTTCTAGCACAAATCCCATTTCACTGGCCCCAGCAAAATGTTTTACAAGATTTCCATATTAGGCCAGTTACATCCCATATTTAGTAATTGAAAGTAAATGAATGTCTCTTCCATGAGACTGCTGGTAGAAAACAGTTGTGTTATTCATTTGAGGTGGGAAAAGGGAGTTTGTAGGTCTTTAACAAATGGGGCAGAGAGAAATTTAGAAACAGTTTAGCTTAGAAAATACAGACTAAGAAGCTCAAATTTGGTATTTATTATTATCTCTGTTACTTTCTAAACTTTTACTTGATCGTAGCAGAAAAAGAAGCAGAGACCAAAGAAATGCCAAAAAAAGGTCCCAGGAAAGCTGGACTCAGCTCAGATGAAGCAGGTGTCAACTGACTCACCAGGAAGCCATTATTTTTTACATATAACCCTCCAAAATTTCCATTTTCTGTGATATGAAAAATCTGAAGTTTGAGAGAGTCATTTTGAGTCTGCGGCAACACAGCTGCGAACTCCTCTAAAACTGGGAGACAACAAACTGAATAAGAGAGAAGGTTGGAGAGGCTGGGGATCAGCAAGTTCATCTTGATAAATATGAGAAAATGTTCCAAACCGACTCATTATTCCTGACCTGGTGTATAATTCTGGCTCGGCAGCCTGTCGAAGCAGCGCGGTGAGAAGCAGAGAGAGAGGGAGGGAAGTGACAGGAGAAGAGCAGAGGGAAAGAACAGCTGGTGACAATACGCTTCATGTTGGCATTTGCGGATGAAAAGGGACCTTCAGCCTTCAAAGGCACTGAAAGACGAGTGTGAGAAGAAAAAGGCAAAATAATAAAGTGCCAGAATTAATGGACCTGCAGTGAACATCACTGTTGTTGTTTTTTGTTTGTTTGTTTTTTTAAGGGAAACTGACACTTGTTACCATTGATAGCAAAAACTGAACCTTGTGGGTAAAGTTAGTGGTTAAAAATTGTTCATTTTGCAGATATGATGTTGAGTGTAACATTATTAAACTGTAAACATTAGACGATGATTTTTACACAGCTGATGACGATGATACAGCAGCTAAAGGGTAGGTTGTCTGAAATGACGCATCCAGCCTGTGTGATTAAATTTACAGGAAACACAGCAGGGAAGTAGTGTATTCATTTGACTTACTGTTTTCTGCACAAATGAGTGCGGTTGGACACTCAGCAACTAAAAATTACTTTATATAAGCCAAGAGTTTGCAATGTAAAAATGTTGGCATATTTTTTTCAGAGGTATTTCTTTGTGGAGAGCTTAACCTCAAACTACGTGACTCAGTGAGGATTGTAGAAATACCATGGTCATGGTTACGAATTAACCTTAGTATCTTCAACAATAGCTACAGCCCTGAACATTTGACAAATGAAAATGAACATTCCTAGAGGACTCAACATGTACGACCTCAAATTTTATGATTCACCTGATAAACTGAGCATAAATGTCAGTGGTGCAGCCAAAAAAAGACTTGTTTTAGTGTCAAAGATACAAGATTTGACCCTCATCTACTTCTGAGTCCAGCAGGAGCAACAGGCAGCTGGTTCCAGTGTCACCTGCTCCGTTCACACAACACCAGAGGTAGCAGCAGTGGATCACATATTTAGTTACATGACGGTATAAAACTTGAATATGAATGAAATTACAATTTTTTTGTTTCTGTACTGCCTGAAATGTATTTTTAGTGCTGATATTTTTGTGGCTTGATAGTTGCCCAACAGAAATGAGGGCTCTTGCCCAGCACAGCCTGCATGCATTTCAGCAGGTGAGATAAATAAGAATGTGCAGTATAAATAACTACACAATTAATATTTAATCTTGTCCTTACTGTACCCTCCCATGCTGGTGATGCAGCCTCACCGTACCGCACAGCGCTGAATAATTCTCTCCCTGATTGGAAATAATGCTGGGAGGCCTGGAGCACAAAGATATGAGCTTTAATTTGGTTTGTTGATACATTCTGAGGGATAAACAAATAGATAGTGATGTGATCTTAGACAGGCAGAGATGGATTTCCTGGTTATTTTTTCACAGTTGACTTTGTTTGTGTTGCATCTACTAACACACTGGTAATGAGATTTTAAGCAGAAATGACATTTAAACACTTACATATCTAGATGGGTGAGGGAAGCTAACGCAAGGAGAATATTTATAAATTATCGTTAGTTACAGTTACGTATCTTCAGTTTCAGCAGAATATTAAAAACAAAACACAAGCGCTAACGTGTAACAGTTGTGTTACTTCAAAGGCCAAGGAGTATATCATACAATAACTACATGAGTTTGAGGCATTGCTTACATACTGAGTTGGCCTGTCTGATATGTCATAGTAGTAAATTCAATACATTTGTGGCAAAGTAAAAAAAAAAAAAAAAAAAAATGAAAGAAAGAAAAATGCTGCATTCCCAATTTTTCTTATCTTATTGGCTAAATTTCCAACCTCTAGAAGACCAGCGACAGATGAGCTACAGGCACACGGGGGGACAGTAACATAACAAACTGTCTGTAATGTAGGCTGGTCATAACCTGATAAGAGCTTTACAGTAAAAACACTTAAAAATAAGTCTAAAACAAACAGGGAACAAGTGCAGAGAAACCAAGACTGGATATGAATTCTAAACCGAGAGCATTACATCAGTGAAGTCAACTATAAAATCATGAATTAGTTTTGCTGCATCTTTCAAAATTAAAAATATTTGCAATATTCCCAAGACTAAAAAAAAAGGCAGTTTTGGTAACATTATCTATATGATGTTTAAAGGATCTATTTGTAAGTTTTGCTGTTGCTACATAGCCAGCGTTAGCATTAGCTTAGCAGTCTAGGAAGAGACGTTGCAAGTTCAGCATCAAACTTCATTCCTTCAACAGTGGAAAGCAACATCAATGTTAACTCTTGTCTCTATCACGTGTTTTCCTCCACTGAAATCAGCATGCTAACCGGCTAGCCCACGTTCTGTCACTTTCCCACAGTGACTCACCTGTAGCCTCCAATCTGAAGACACAGCGCTGCTCAGACAGGGTGTGTTAAACTCTTGGATTATAAAGACAATGATGGGCGAAGCTCTTGTCAAGCAACAATCACCACCATCTGCTCCCGGCAAGAGACCTCATTCTGCAGCAGAGAAAACTTAATGGGCCCTTTAAAATATAAATTGGAGTCTAAGATGACACTGTCGCTATACTATAGGTTAATGTTAGTGACTCTGTCTTGATTTGTGGACATTTCTCTCCGGCACCAATAACTACCATTACCCAAGATAGGCTATTAGTCCACATTCTAAAAGCACTCTATTTTTCTAGTATTAAAAGTAAAAATATACTATTATAAATATACTAATATAAACATTATGCTAAGGAGCTAAACAGAACAAAATATCTCTTTTTCTCTCATTTCCATGTCTTCTACTGTAGATTATCAACTGGTGAAGATGCTGATGACTTTTTCCTGGAACACGTCTTTTACCACAATACCATCTATGTAACCATCATATGCATAATTGTATAATTAAGACCCCCTTAGTTTTAAAACTAGAAAGTCAAAAAGGAGACAAAAATCTGCCAGTGACTAACGTTAGATTAATTAGCCAGATAGCTATAATGTTAACTGATAAAATCAGCCAGCTGTCGCTCTAGTCGACAGAATCAACAGTGGTGGGCCAGAAACAAGAAGCCTGCTTTTGTCTACATGTGTCTGGACTCAGACACCCATTGTTTCAAAAACTAGTGAGAACCTTGATTGTAAATCAGCAACGTTATTGTCTTAAAACTGCAAAATGTGCAGGCGAAGCAGCAGTAACTAAAGGCTGAACAAACAACCAGTTCAGTGCGTCTTATTATTGAGTTTTAACTTCAAAATCAAATCTTTGCAGTCGAGTTTGTTGCCTTGATATTATGCTGATCAGCCTCTTAATTCTGTGCCCGTTCACTGTACAAAAACACTTCAGGCAGATCCAGAGGCAATGACACGAGCCATATTCTGCTTTGTCCTTGTCCTGGGCACCTGAGCGTTTTCCAGCTAGTTGACCCCTGCCACTGCTTCCGAGGCACTTTCCAGCTATTAGACTAATTTGTTCTGGGCTCCTGCAGTCCTACGAAATCAGCAGCGAAAAAGGTTTTGGAGTACAGTGTACCTTCACAGGAGGGTTGTAATTAGCACAGATTGAAGCGCCGTGCCTTACCTACCCCTGTGCAGCATGACAGATGCCTTGAATGATAAACACAGTGCGCTTCCATGCAAGATTGCATTTACAGTTAAATCATAAAAATAGGAATAAACAAGAAGTATGAGGAAAGTTGACATTCAATTTTATGGAAGGATATTACAGAGTGAGTAGGATCACTTAACCTCTTCATTTAACCTCTTAATGTTTTTTTATGCAGTCCAACGGAGGGACGATTTAAAGACGGGGTCACCCCTTGACCTTCAGCTCTTGTAATAGTATCAGTATCTCAGTAGGAGGACTTGTAACACTGGCTGGACGATTAAATGGGTTCAAATGTGTATGTGCGCAGCTTGTGTTTGCGAATGTGTACATGTGCATGTGTGTGAGCGTAAGTACCTTCCAGTAAGGTGGGTCAATGTCACCGGATCACCGGGAATAGCCTTCTTATCTAGCCGCCATTTGCTGTTCCACTTGACACGAGGGACGGTTGTCAAATGAATCAAAATTTAAGGGCCTCCGCCACAACAAATAACCCCATTACCTTTGTGGGAGGATTGAGAGATGCCTCCCACAGACCCTTCCCTATTAATAATTAAAAACACTGATGCTGTTGTCACTTTTCATAAATCACATTTAACAGTACGGCGATGGAAGGTTTGTGTGCATGCATCACTCTCTCATTTTCATGTTTGTGTGCACATGCGGAGAGGTATAAACCGCACACGAAACGACACACAACGTGACCGTAGCTGTTTGATGATGGATTGCTGTTTTGTTTAACCTCAGTAACAGAATTATTTTTGATGAGCTGCTGCACTGTAGCAATAATCATTTTGAGTGGGAAAAAAAAAAAAAACTGAACTTGTTGATGTTGCACTCAATAAATGTGCATCTGTAAAATTAATAAATGGCCAAAGCATAATTTGTTTAATTGGTTTTTATGTTAATGTTGCATAGCGCCGAGATGTGAAAGGTTTGTTTGCTTGCAAAATGAAAACTAAAAGAATAAAAAACTTGATATTTATAGAAACCAATTTGCTGGCCACTTCATATACAGTTCAGTAAATGAATAGGTGTTCCTTCTCTCTGTGTGTGTGTGTGTGTGTGTGTGTGTGTGTGTGTGTGTGTGTGTGTGTGTGTGTGTGTGTGTCGCCTCTAAAAACACCTTCCTCAAGGTTCTCTGACAATCAGAGAACAGAGAGGTAATGTGCTGTCACAGTGACACCTGTGTGTCTTTGAGGCTCCATACATGTGTATGTGCATCTATGTGCCGACCAACCCTGAACATTTGCGCCCATACTTCCGTGTGTGCGTGAACGCGAGTGTGCACGTGTGGAATCACGTCCAGCCTTTGCGGAGGAGCCCATGGGACCCCGGTGATAAATTGTTGACAGCCCGCAGTAATTACTGATCTGTGCTCTGATAGCTTCAGCCACCAAGTCTGAGCAGGAGAGATAAAGCAGCAGATAGTTTTCAATCTACCAGTTCGTCATATATAATAAAGACATTGTCCCGTTTGATCATCGCAGAAATCTGCTCAAACAAATTAATATTGGACTCTTGTTTGTTCCGGAGAGCATTTCTTGTTTAAGAGGGAAAAAGAATCGAACATTATCCTTGGCTGTGACTTTTAACTTTGCTTTCCAATTTCTCTCCTTCTGAGTCACATTCCTTTGACAGAGTTATAATGGCAGCGAGATGAAAATAGATGCAAGTAATGAATTCACTGTGCACATTCTCACACAAGGCTCTGTAGCTACAGTGTGCCTGATGACATTTAGATAGTATTTGTGTTTCTCTGTGGGTGACCCGTGTCAAAGAGCAAATCTTCTCTTTTCATCTCACTGAATCTCTAATTACAGTGCAGTGAATCATGTTATTTCCTCCTATTGATATCTTCCCACTGACTCATTCGCAAGCTCATTCAATTGCAGAGGGAGTAGGAAATCAAGTAAATTGTGTATAACTGATGTTGGGGATGTGACGCCTTTCTTGTAGCATCTGTTTGCATTATCAGACTGCATGTTTTTAACTTTTCGTCTTAATCATGGCTATTATTGCAGGGCCATCCTACCAAGCTAGCATAATGGGAAATTATCCCCTTAAAGGTAAAGAAAACACTTTGGATCAAACACTTGACGCATTTATAATGCAGCTTTGAAATGAATGGGTTAATTGTGATAATTTCTTATTGTGTGTTCACACTTCTTCTCTAATGTGTTGCTATGAGGAAGGCGTGAGATGCTCTGATTACATGTGTGTGCTCTGCAGCTACAGGGTTTTCAACATATCATGTATTTATTGCTGCTTTTGTGTTTTCTCCTATAACTTTGTTTTAATATGTTAAAATCAACCCCCAGTGTTGCAACCATCCCCTAAGCATCTTAATGCAGTTCAGGGTGCCATCTCAGACTCAAGTGAAGTGGAGGATTTTAAATGGCTTTAATCACCTCATCATACATTTTTTGTTGATGGTGAATGATCTCTAAATGATGAGACGAGAGTCAAAACTAATGTTGAATTGGATCGAGAAATTTCATCTTAAGTTTAAACTTTATTTTTTTAAATGAAGAAACACTCCACTGCAAAGTTGATGCTGTGAGCAACACCTATTCACATCAGTCAGTTGATGCATGTTTATAATAAAAAAAAAAAAAAAAAATATATATATATATATTATATTATATTATTATTATAATATTTTTAATTTTCATCACAACTACAAACGATTTACCTTCTGGTGTTTGCGCTAACGTGCTAATGTGTCTTAACATCAGTGACATCCTTCAGCAATTGATTGTTCTGACTGGAAGCTGCCCAGCGTCTTGGCGTTGAGTAGTTGGCAACGTTATTGTGTGGTATGTTTTCTTTAATTACTCGAAATCACAATAAATGTCCCCCAAAAACGTAGCCAATAAACAGAAATCACATTACATGAACTTGACACAGCATCCTGTTTGAGGATAAATATTCACTCCAGTGCAAACATTTAAAGACAGAGAACACAACCATGATGGAAGATAAAGACGATTTCATAATTAAGCTTGTTTTTTTATCAAATACTGAATCTGACTGTTCCAGATCAACAAACATCTTTTAACCATCCGTCCACGCTTTCATCAAAACTATTTCAGCATATCAAATTTATTTTTCAGTTATACTTTCATCAAGTCTGTTTTTATCATTTCACTCTCTTGAGTTGCTCCCCTCATTGCAGCCAACTATTTTTGGCCAACAAGTCTGTTGTCTGTCCCACGCTGGCTGACTTTCCCTGTTCACTGAGCTCTGCAGGAAATGAATGGACCTCCAGTGACTTGTTGATCACGTCGCTCACAGTGGGAACATATGGTAACATCTTAGAAAACGCAGAGAAACATGTTGCGTCAATGTAATCGGATTTGGAAAGGTCAGTGTTGTTTCTGCATTAGTTTTACAATTGATGCATTAAGTGACAGGGATATCTGGCAGGATACAAATATTATTTATTAATCCATGCAATTGCAGTTCATTCAAAAAAAATCTTTTCTATGTACAATCATTTTTCTTTTCTTTCTGCCGGTGGGTTGTGCAGGTTACTTCATCTTATACATTACTTTTGTGTCAGTTCTTTACTTAAATCAGTTGCTGGGTGAGGTTGACGAACCCTCCACCAAATCAATGGCTTTATTGTAACAATTAACATCAGGTCATGTATTGATTAAGTGGCCATTACACCACTGCAGCCTGTATGGAGTTTGAGCATTTCTTCATTTCTTCTGTTGAAGAAACAGCCACAAACTGTTAAACTGTTTAAACAGTGTTTGTGTTCCTGGGACATTCAGAGATGCGGCCTGAGATGAACTCACTGCCCGCGAACAGCGAGGACCCCTGAACTAAACAAAAATAAAGCTAATCGTGATTGGTTTAACCAAAGCAAACAACATCCACAGCTACTGACTGTGTGCGCCGACTGCATTTAGGTTACATTCTGTAGTGTGACCTCTTTCACCTTGCAGAACTCTGCTTCCAGGCAGTGAAAGGTTAATGTTGTATCTGGCGTTCGCTTGACACTACGAACGTTTCTCTGCACTCAGTCCACTTCCTGCCCTGCTACTCCACTGCCAAACTGTTTGTGAAACTCTGCACTGCTGATGCGGGAGGGATGTAGGCTCTATAACAGACCTCTCCAAAGGTCCTCTCAGGTGAATATCACATACGAGAGTGCCAAGTCGATAAATAAGCCCTTGCAGAGAACACTCGTCTGATGTTGTGGGGAAAACAGACTCAGGAAAAGAGAATATCTTTGCTGTTTGACATGTGTGTTTTCATGTGACAGCATCAGTTTGGAGAGAGCTGCTCCTCTTCCTCACATATGCAACTGTCTCTGCAGAAACACTTAAGAGTTGTTTGGATGTGATGAGTCTCAAGGTTTTCTATTCCTCAGGCATTATCTGAAGTCTAAGCCAAACAACCATCAAGGATCTTTATGGTCTGTCCTTCGGTTATTGTTTGTCTGTGTATCTGGCCTGTTGGATATTACATCAATAAATCATAGAGGACACATGTACTAAGACAGACTAAAGCTGAAACGATTCATCGATTAATTGATTCATTTCTGATAATCGGTTAGTCCAGTAAAAACATGGCAGACGAGTTTCTACTTTTCATTGTCATAATTCATTATGAACTCAGTATCTTTAGGTTATGGGTTTTCATTTGAACAAAACAAGACATTTGAAGATGTCACCTTGGGCTTTGGAAAGTTGTTGTTTTGACTATTTTGTGACATTTTCTTTCATCAGAAAAATAATCAAGTTTCTGATTTCCTTCACATGCTATAATTAGTTGCATTTGCTTGATTGCACTGGTTTATTGATTTTCTTATTCATTTAGTGTTTACCAGACCTATAAAGTGGAAATAACTAAACTCAGGGGATGAGTATAATCCTAATCTATCATCAGTATGTACGCTGGAGGGATTACTGGTGATTATCAGGCACAACTGCACATGAAGAACGAGGTTTTTTTTTGTTTTTGTTGTTGCACTGTAGACTTTGCTTTCTTAGTAATGGCTCTGTACTCAGGTGGCAGGCAGACCGTAGGATTTTTAACGCTTATAGTGTGTCCTCCATCTTTCTGACGCTACAGCAGCTGTGAACTGAGCCGTGATACGGCCCTAATTAGACGTGATGGTTTAATCAGCCTAACAAGGCAGAGTCAGTCAGTCACTCCGACAGGCTCCTAATGAACCAACAAGTGTTTTTAGCGAAAGGAAACTGTGTGTGTCATACTGTGTGTGAACTGTCTCTGAGTCGTATGACTGGCTTTCCTCTTGCCTTGAGTGGATTTCTTTTTTCTCTTGCTGGCAGCAGAGTTGCAAAGAGCTGATCGATAAACGACGAAGACATTGCTGATAAAAATAAAGCAGAAGCGTCTGATTCTTGGTCAGCAAGAGTCTTACGGATTATACAGACCAGAGAGAGGAGAGGAATAATGCAGACACCTACATGATTCAATATAATAACTGCAGATGTCACAGAGAATGTCCTTCGCTTTAAGGAGGCCTATTTAAATAAATCTCATTATCAATATGCTGAGGCAGTTTTTACATCACAGGGAAAAAGACGTAAAGAGAAAAAGTGAGCATGAGGAAAAAGAGTGAATGACAAAGAGGAGATGGACGGACAAGGGGAGTGAGCGAGATGTAAAATAGTGTCTAACAGAGATGAGAAACAAAGAAGGAGGGGTGGATGGGGCTGAGGAGATATGATAATAGATTCACTACAGAGCCAAACCAATTTCCATTCTTAACCTCATCCAGACCAGCTGATGATTAAGAACACAGCCGGGGTCACCTTGCTCCAGCTCTCCTTTCTCCCTCCCAAATTAGAGGCACTTATGGATTCATGACATGCATACAGTGGATAGAGTCACTCTGAATTATATGCCGATATATAAATCAGGACACTCCAGAGTTAATAAGTCAGACTTGCCAAAATAGCATATGTATGAGAGTGTGTTAAAGGAGGAGAATGCCTGAGCTTGATCTATTTCCGTGCTGCATGTGGAAGGTTGGAGGTTATAGTACACACTTAATAATCAGGAACTTTTAGTTGTGTCGGAGAGATGTTGAGGTTCGCCTGCATGTGACCTTAGAGCTCAAAGTGATTTTTTTGAACTTGGCATTATTTATTTTCAAAGAGGCACTTCAAGTCATGAGGCATTTCACCTCCATAGGGTCGAAGAGCTTGTGAGAGAAAGAGAAAAGAACAGTTTGACATTTTGGGATTTACAGACGTTTACTTTTTTTTTTGCCCAGACATTCATGAGGAGATTGACGCCACTGTCACATATATACACCAAATATGAGACTATCAGTACCAGCCATTTAGCTTAGCTTAGCACAAACCAGGGGAAAAAGCTAACCTGTTTCTGTCCAAAAGTAAAAAGCCCAGTAATTAACACACTCTACTAGTAACAGTAGTGGAGCGCTTCATCGTTGCGTTTAGGGGACAAGAGGTTATAATTCACGCTCTCAGCAGCGCCACTTCTTCAGGACAGATTCGAGGCTGCAGGCCGGGGCTAGCTGATTAGCATGCTAACTTCAGTAGAATAAAAGACGTGATAGAGAAAAGAGTTAACATTGGTGTTGCTTTCCACTGCTGGAGACAGCTCTTGGTGAGAAAAGGAATGAAGTTTGAAGCTGAATTCGTAACGTTTCTTTTAGACTGGGAAGAAAACGGCTGTTAATGCTAACACTGGCTATGTAGCAATAGCAAAACTTACAAATAGCTCATTTAAAGTTTGACTTGTTTGAGTTTCAGTGGGTGGTGCTCCTTTCTTTGTTTTCAGCCTCAGTGCCAATCAATGCTCATGCATACTTTCCTGTTCTTCCTCTAATTACTCCAAACAAACCACTTTTGATGCTTTGAAAACTTCAGGTGCCCCAGCAGATTTCAAACTCCTTGAGCTTACATCACTCCAGGACCTTGTTAGAACAGTGAAGCAGCAGGATTTTGTTTTCCAGGACATCGACATTCAAAGCTAATCTGGTATTCAGTGAAATCCCACACTGCACTGATCTGAGGACGGCCTGTGTTGCTACAACCAACAGATCCATCCTTTTCTCTCATCCTTCCCTCCACTGACATCCTTTTCTTCTGTGGACTCATTTATCCCATTGGAGTGTAGCTTAGTGTAATTGACTCCAAGTGCAAAGTAGAGCTGAAATTATTCACAGTAGAACCACAATTTCCATCATTATAGCAGGAAAATTGCATGGAAAGTCATCTCTTTTTTTTTTTTTTCTTTCCAAATTATTGTGCTCATTTTCATTGCTGTAGGTTTCACTCTCTGATGTGAGCTCTTTCTGACCCTGTGCAATCCTTAAGGAACATTTCACATACAGTCAGTGTACTAACTTTCACCTTATAACCATGTAAATTATAGCTGGCTGTCCTGTAAGATTCTCATATAACATGAGTCTGTAACTTCAGCTTTCTCTGCAAAAATATTATTATTGTAAAAATATTATTGAATGTTGATCTTAGAGCATTTAAATAATCCCCCAAATGATGAAAACACATGAATAGGAAAAGTAAAAATGCATCCAGTTCAGAGGAAAAAAGAATTAACAGCATAATCAGTGGGGCCTACTAGCAGCTCTCTAATTGCTGCCTCTTCTTACCGACAGTTATCACAAACACACACATGTGACTTAATGACTGTGATCTAATGAGTATCAGTTAAGGTCAGGCCAGGGCAGAAAAATAAATGTGAGGAGCTGAGGGACAGAGAAAGAGACATTTAAAATGCCAATAATCTCTTGGATTATGCTCCTGTTTATAAATTTGATGGCTGTAAAACAGGCAACCAGGTATCCTGGAGTCCCATGCACACACAGCACCTCTTGATCTTATTTTGCTGCACCTGAAGGGCACACATTACATGATCTCCATCAGAAAACACCGCATTACATCCTTCCTCCAGCATCCAATTTCCTTGCAGTAGCTGTGCAGGCTAACAGGTTAATAGGTTCAGTGGTAACCCTGTGGTAAATTGGTTGCTGTGTAGTGGTTAAAAGAGTAATCAAAGCAGCTGATTGCAGCCCACTCACCTGTCCTGATCCCTGGGGTCGCACCATCAAACTGGCTGGTCACACCGCTGCTGATGCTGCCGGCCAGGCAAGCAGATGGCTAATTGAACAGGCCGGTGCTTTCAGAGGGAAGATAGAGGAGATGAAAAAGGCGGAGTGATGGAGGGACAAAGGACGGAGGTAGGCAGGGGCTGAGAGGACGGGTGTAAGAATATATATTGCTGAGTTTTATGGGAAGGCGAGCTGTAGATTCTTAGAAACTGTAAATATGGCACCAAACTGAAAGCGGAGACATCAGTTACAGCCCACAGCTGTAACCTGCATCATGATGTAAGACTCTGATTTAAATGCCTCTGTCTGATATCAACACTGTTTCTACAACTATTAAAACATGAATATTTGCCAAACACATTATCATACCGTGTGAATGTGTGGTTGTTTTCGACAACATGGAACTTCATTTTTGTACATTACTGTCGGTGAAATTAGATTAGTGTAATCTTTAAGCTCAATGGTTGGATATTTCTTGCTGAAATGCACCTTGGGAGTCGTAGTGAACTTCTCCCCCCCAAAATGTTTTGTGCACATAACTTGTACCTTTGGGATCACGATTGAACCACGCGAGTTTCATGCCAGTTCATGCTGTAGAGTCACATGACATCGTCTATGGGGAAAATGAATGGGACCTTTACTTAGCTCGTGCTACTTCACAACTCTGTTGACGTGTGGAGGAAGAGGAAGCAGAAAAGAAAGTATCTGCAAGTCAAGTAGGAACACGTATGTGCTGTCGTTCCAAAAGACAGATGAGAAGATTGTTATCACACTCTTACTATATATATGCCAAGTATGAAGCTACAGCCAGCAGCCTATTAGCTTAGCTTAACATAAAGACTGGAAACAGGGGGAAACAGCTCATCTGCCTTTGTGCAAATTTAACAGAATCCGCCTCCAGAGCTCACTTAGATGAAATACTTTTAAATATTATGTATGGAAGAAATGAAACAAGCTGTAGGGTCATTCTGTCAACGTGACCTGTGTCAGTCTTTTCAAACACGCCAGCAGTTTTGATAACCACTGCTTCCCTTCTGCCCAACATGACCCGAGGACTGTGGATCTGAATATTTATGGAGACATGCAGAGGAAGACGCTCTGTTGCACATTATCCCAGTGAGAAATTCATCTGCTATTCCCTCTCACTGCAATAAATGCTTTACAAAGCATTTTTTGACCTAATAAAAAAATAATAATAATGCACCACATGCAATTTTTTCCCCAGCGAGAGATCCATTTCGGCACTAGCTGTGGCCAGTTTCCCTTCCTCTGATTATCATGGTGGCACTGAGCTTTTCACCTTGAATATCCAGACATATCTGCAGTAGACAGGATGTAGTTAACAACTTTGGTTTGCAGGACAAAGAGTTTGAAATAAATGATTTGGGGAATATGGGGTGTTTTCGTACATGCTCTGTCAGATTAGATTCTTCTTTGTACTGTTTAATTTTTACCCTTTGATGGGTGATGCGTGGGTCATGTTAATCATTTGCCAAAATAAAGCCGTCAATAATAGATGTTCCTTCCATCTCCATTTTCCTGTCACTTGATGCGATTGCGTGTGATTCACTTTCTGGCTCACGCCAGCAGACAGCTGAAGCAGGCGGGAAGAGAGACAGATATGGAGAGTCAAATATTCAGGCATTTTGGAGAGTCAGGCAGGCGAGCTGTTTGACAGACAGGTAGTCAGCCTTCGGGCAGAAATTCAAATAGTCAGGTTTTCAGAAGGAAAGGCGGACATCCAGGAAATTCAATATTGATGCAGCCAGTTAGACACAATCAGGCGCTCAGACAGGTGGTCAGTCAGTTCAGCAGTCAGGGTAGACAGTGCGGATATTTATGCCAGACAGGCAGGACAGTTAGATCAGTAGGTAGTGTTGCTGTGCAGGGAATACAAATAACATTCAGTCAGTGCCGTTACAGCCCCACAAACACAGACAGTATGGCAGATTAGCCACTCTCCACTGACCAGTAGCTCTGAACGAGCCAACGGAGCCACAGAGAAAGAATGGATCATTTAACAATAGGTCCCTCTTCCTGGAATGGAGGGTGGGGGTAAGACAACTGATATGGCTGCCAGAGAGACAAGTATGAACACTGCAGGACTGAGCATGGCACTGTTTGACTATGTTAGTAAAAACAGTTGCAAACTTGAGCTTTTTGGGAATGTACATGGAGAGCTACGAGGCATATTTTGTAGTTTACGTGATCACAATGCAAACTGAGGGCTGACCGTTTGGTTAAATTGACTGGAATGGTGCAGTTTCAGCCTCATTAGACAATCGCCTCCCATTAATTTTATTAGAATTGGTGTTGTGATGCAGAGTTTCTGGTGTGGACAATATCCATGACCCTCTCTTCAACAACATTAGCGACTGGGCATTCTTATAATAGATCACCTTTGCAACTTTAGTGCAGTAGGCGTAGAAGGAAGTTGAAACAGTGAAGGAAAAGCAGGTTATTCCAACCGACCCACACGTACTGTGGTTGACTGAGGAGAGAACTTCATGTCTCTGACTCTTCTATAATGGATTTGTTGCTTTTTGATTTCAGCAGACACATGACAAAACACTTACACTGGAAAGTGTTTTAAACCTAATTTGCAACCATTTGCATATGTAAATGTAATAGGCTTATAACAGAAGAACTGTGAGGCCAAAATGCATTTTTGAGACCTCATTTGAAAGGTAACATATTCTACTTTCTGAAAATCGTTTTGCATGTGACTACAACCCAACCTAAACTACTACTACTTTTGTTAGCATGATCTAGCTAATTCTTAACAGCATGAATACTGCTAACTCTGAAAAGTAGCCTACACATTTCTTCATAAATAAATATATATATGTAAATATGACAAATATTCATTTACAAAGGACTGACAATTATTATATTTATATTTATATTTGTAAATTGTTATTTAAACCCAGTTTTCTTACTGTGACATGTCAAAATGTCTTCTGTGAAAAAGTCCTATTATCCAGCTGGGCCAGTACAATAGCAGAGCATTATACAACAAGTTTTCTTCCACATTCAACTTTATTCTTTTCTTTGGGCACTACTTTGAATCTGCATAGTTAGCACTGACACTTAAATATATTCAAAACTCTGTTAGCTCCTCTAAATTCTCCTCACATAGCTCCTTCTGCCAGGTTGTTTGTTAAGGTATTTTGCCTGCTCACAGCCACTAAATGATAGAGAGAGATTTATTCCAACTCCTGCTCAGGTCAAAAGCCTTGTTTTGCTTCCGGGTGCAGCTTAATAACGCCCATAACAAGGGCTGACAGAGAATTAATATAAATTAAAATGGCCCAAAGAGTGCCTGCAAACTTGTCTTCATTAATAGGTAAGTGACAATATAATTTTTGTGGGGTACTCTTGCCAAGAGGCTCATACAATAAGCTCAGTACAGGCTGCCATCCTATGAGTTATTTCATTGTTTTTGAGCTTAATTAGCTTTTGATAAAGCTTTATGATGGGGTGTAGACGGAGGCAGGAAAGAGGAAGGGTAGAATAAAACTGCTTTAACAGGGTATTAGCCTCTGGGCCCTGTCCTCTTACTGTGGGGTCTGGGCTCTTCACGTTGTGTATTAGGTTATATTAATTTGGAGAGTGGTATCTCTTGCAGGAAAGGAGAGGGGGGGGCTCTCTTTGATGTGCTCTCCTCTGCGGCTACCCCTGAACCATTTTATCATGTAGGTGCTCCACTCCGTATTGATTAGGCCTCATAAATTGTGAAAGAGTATAGGGGCGATGGAGAGGCCTAAAAGCTGCCCTAAATAGGTTAATGCTGGGCAGCGAGAGCCAGCAGGGAGGAGAGGAGCAGTGAGAACCTCATCTCAGAGCGGCTCATCTGAAGGCACTTTTGAGACCATGTATAATCCCCTTATGAAATTAACTAAACGTGCAAGGAGCTCTTTATCCATGTCTGCGTTTGTCTCATACAAATACAGATATGCGCTACGTGCTGCCGCTTGAAGTCTACCAATATTATTAGAATTTTTTGTTTCATCGTCAGTGTGAAAAGCTGAAAGATGCATTGAGTTGCCGTTTTGGGAACAAATGAATGTGGGATCCAAAATGGGATCGCAGACAACCTACATGTAGTGATGTGTCCTAGATCCCTCGTTCGCCCATTAACTATTCCCTATGTAGCAGACAATCAGTAGATTACTCCATAGTGTGCAGTAAATTGAGATTTCACTTTGTGTCATTACTCCATTGTCAAAAATTTTCAAGCTACTATTTAGCATAAACTTCACACTCAAATAAAAAAGTGGACAGTAAATGTAGTGCAGTATATGGTAAATAACGTGTTTTCAGACACAGGTTATTGCGCAAGTGTATTTGATAATTCAAAAATTTCAGTTTTAACAGAGAAAAGAAATTAGGGAGTTATTTTATTATTATTAGTGTTATTCACAATATTTAGGGTATGGGTGACCAGATTTGTTCTCAGTTATAAGCTACTCTCCTCCTCTTCCTATGTTCATGTTATCCATTTTCTTTCATTCTTGTCTAAGGAATGTAACCTAAAATATATATAACTTGAAGAATCACAACCACCATAGCTTTAAATTACTTAAATCCAGAAGAAATGTTACTACAACTTGTAGCTAAGATCAAATTTTTGGTGAGTCTAAGAGATAACTTCTCCTTTTTGTGTTAGAGGAGCAAATCATTTTTGCTTTTAATGCAGATAATGTGAGATTTGCATTAATTACTGTGGAGATAATTCAGTGTCTTTTCTTCAAAATTATTAGCAGGTTACATCCTTGAATAGATGCGCACATTCACTCATTCAAAACAAGCAGCGGTGTGGAATTGAGCTGTGAATGAAGCCTGAAAAACGCACCAGCTAACACACGGTCGGTCATGTGTAATACAGTATATCTTTTCTGTTGTTTATGTTGTATCTGTCAAAACTGAATATATGCTTATAGTCATATGTTCTGATTCCACAGATACTGACACATTTAGATTAAAAACACCTCTCTCCGTTTTCCTTTATCACACTCGCCGGCTGTCACTGCTACGACGGTGTGGAGAGGACGGAAAGATGGATGTTTTGTCTGTTTTGTTTGATGCAGTGTGCAGTATATAAGAATGTAGGCTATACATGTTTCCTGTGTGTTTGTGGTGAATGTCCTACACACACACGTGTTTGTGTGTGTGTGTGTGTGTGTGTGTGTGTGTGTGTGTGTCCTCCACCACGTCCTGTGAATGGAAATAAGGTACGAGTTGTAATGGCATAGAGGGAACCACAGTCATCTGTCTTTGTTCAACGCTGATGTCCTGTTATATATCAGAGGCAAAGATGAATGCAGTTAATAGACTGTGACACAGCCATTAACTACAGCTGTTACAGAAGTGTAATGGAATCAAACAGCCATTTCTCCCCTCAGCACAGGTAAATGTTTAAAGACCAGTCACTGTTGAGGCAACTCTGCCTCTTCCTCTCTCACTCTCCTTGTTATGTTTCTCTTTTATCTCGCCCAGTCCTTGTTCATTTCTCTTGCATACAACATTTTACATTTTTCCCCCCACCTGCCCCACCCCTGCTCAGTCCCTACCCTCCTGTGGCTTTGCAATCGTCCTTGAACCGCCATTAGTCTCCTCACCAACATCAAAGCCAGCAGATAAAAGTGTCCAATTGTCCATTTTTCTACTGATACTCGCTGCCGCCAGACAGATCCACTGATGTCTGCTTTTATCCTCAGTGTCTTGGGGATAAAATGTGACATTGCTCCCTACACACCTCCCTCCGTAACCCCATTTGTAACTCCTTGTATATTCCTGTATGAAATTACCGTATTGATTGGTGAAATTGTCGTTTATGGTCGAGTTCTTGAGTTTCAGGAGATAATGGAAGTTGTGTTATGCACCAACCTGGACAGAAAATCATTGGAAAATGGAGAGCAGTCATATCTAAACATTGCGGGGAAGATTCGCTGTGAGCTTATATGGCCCATTTCTCAGTATGTGCATCAGAAATGTTATGTTAGAGGTTATTGATGTTGAAATCCTGAGTTGGCTGCATGTTGCTTCTGTGCATTACTGTGGACTGCTTTGTGAACTGCTCTGTGTTCAGTTTGAAACTATTTTCACAGGTATACGAGTGTTTGATTGTAAATCATTGCATTGAGAAAACAAGCCTTTTGACAGTTTTATCTAAAGCCAGCGCGTTTTCTGTACATTTTATCAGAGCTCAAAGTATACTGCAGATATTTCACTGCTACTGTAGATATAGGAATAAGTACAGTTGACTCAGTTGATGCAAACTATGAAAACTATGACAAGAAAAATAAACTCCTAAATTTATTATTTAATTATGCTTCATCTTACCTGTGTCACAGCCTGCATTTTTCTTTTCATCCCAGGCTTCTGCACCTACAGATACGAACCAGAGGAATATGCTTTGCATCCAGAGAAGCTCCTTGTCTTCTTTCTGTTAGAAGTCGATCCTACTACAAAATGCCACAGCACAGTTATCACCCAGAAGGTACAGAGAGATATTCTGGATATAAATATGTATAGATACTATTGCAACTATGGCAACATAGCACCTTGATCATGAAATGGTTATAGTGTTTTTATAGTTGCATATCATTCAATACATTTGCTCTATTTATCTTTGCTCACATGCGTCTTTATGAATGTACTTTTTTTTTTTTACATTTTACATCTGGCCTTTACTTGCTTAGAAAAAAATCTCACAGCTGAACTGTTAAATATTTTAAAGGGGCAATTTGTGAGTTTTCTCTGCTGACGAATTTGGTTTCTTTGGCCGGAGCTAGCTGGTTAGCATGCTAACTTCAGTAGAAGACATGATAAAGACAAGTTCACATTGGCGCTGGAGACAGCTCTCGGCGAGTAAAGGAATGAGGTTTGATGCTGAACTCGCAGCGTTTCTTCTAGACTGGTGAGTAAACAGCTGCTAATGCTAACGCTGGCTGTGTAGCAAAAGCAAAATTTACAAATGGCTCTTTTTAAATTGTACTTTCTTTACATTCACGTTTACTCGCTAGCTGTCTTTGCTGCTTTTGTTGGTGCAGAAAATGAATTGTACCTCATTTGTCCACAGAGATTTGTTTATGTGCCATCGTATCTTTTTCTATATAGTCTATCCAAGGAGATGGAGAATCACAGAGCCCATGTGATCGTTCTGTTGTGAAGTGCATCTAATCTTTCCTCAGTTTTTCATTGCTGCCATGTGTTGTTAGTGTCACCTGGAAAAGAAAAGCCTTTTTCCCAATGAACAGACACAGAGCTCCTCACCAGGAAATGTGTGAAGTGTGCGACAGGTTGCTTAATTTACTACGACTGTCAAATCTTCAACTATCTTATTTCTGACGTAAAAATATCACATTTGGTTTGTGCCTCTATGCAAGATGAATCCAAATCATTATTCTGACCCGTGTCTTCATATCTGACCCTTGTATCCTGCCAAAAAAAAACTCTCACTGAGAACTTGACCTGTTTTCACACCTTTCCTCATTAGCCCAATTGATTCTGAGCAAAAAAAACACCTATAGCCTAACATCCCTGCTGCTCGTCTCTCCAATACAACACAAAATCAATCCAAAAGCATGTCTCCTAAACATATTCTCATTAGCCCCTGTGGTGAGATTTGCCTTTGACCACTGACCACCGCCTCAGCTCTTGCCAGCCTATGTGTAAACTGAGAAATATTTTTTAAAAATGTAATACTTTTGATATGCCATGTAGGCCACTGCCCTTGGAAGCGATATGAAAATAATCCCAGCTTGATACTGTATGTAGCTCATTACATTAAGAGAAATCTTATCTTTTCAACACATTTCTTCTGTTACTTTTTTTTTTTCACTGCCACTGGCCTTGAGGGGCAGAATTGGATGTCAGCGGCTTGTGAAGCAGTTGATGAGATTTTTTGAGAATCAACTTGCACAATCAGAAAATATTATCTGAAATGTTCCAATGTGGCAAGAGTTGTGCTTCAAAAGCAACACTTCAAACACAGGGAGAAATCACCCTCAGCAACCACAAAACTATTCGAAGAAGGTTTTCAGGAGGTTCACCTATGCATGCTAACCGGGACATATTTCAGAAATGATTAAGGGTGGGTAAGCTCCATCCTGTCCAGCTGAGAACAATCATGCAGTGATATATGAATTGTGTCTGCTTGCTGTTTACCAGAGCTGTGTAGCTGCCTCCTGATTAATCAGACTCACCTGTTTCCGTCCCCGTCTGGGACTGGACAAACCGAGCAGCGCATCATTACCTGGTCTGATTAGACCTGGATGGCTGCAGATGGCCGCCGCTGGGCTCTGCACCTGCTTCTTTTGCCAGGTAACAACGGCATCATAACTGCGCTGCTCCTTCATTTAGCTAGTTAGGTGATTGTTTTGTCCATCGTTTCTTTTCCTCTTTTCTTTCCTCTCAAAAACTTTAATTTCTCTTCTTTCAGTTTTCTGGGATAAATGCTAAAATTATGGCTGTTAAGGCGCGAACGTGCAGATGACTGTTGTTAACATCTCAGCAGGCGAGGCACCTCCACTGTTGAATGAGAAGTAAATCAAGCTCAGCTTGTCCTTCCACCTACTGTCCCCCACATCAGCGATACGAGTCATTGCCCTCCGGAGCACAATCCACCACTCTGGCTGCTTATGTTGCTGCCTGCTCAGGATTTAGTAGACTAGTAAATGATGTCATCCATAGTACACACACATACACACTCAAGGCCTCTTGTGTCGAAAAGTCCTGTTAGTCAGACAGATGGAGAATTACAGCCCTGAAAATTGTGGTTTGCTCACTTTCTGCAAGCAGTCGCTCACACGAAAAACGCACCTCCAGCCCGACACGCTCCCGAACACACAGGTGGAGTCAGATGAAGTCAAACACATGAAAAATTAGCTGGGCCAGAAATGCCTGGGAGTGCCTGAAAAATTCCACATTAATATTGGGAGTACGCTAGTTCGCAATTTATTCATTGAACTGTCAATACTCACACCAGGTGATGCGTTTAAGCCCATATGATCCAGAGATCCATTCTCCTGGGTGAGTTTTTTTTTTTTTTTTCCAGAAAACAACTGAGTGTGCAGTCTGAGGAGGTGGAAAATGTTGGCACTACGGCAGCAGAAGAAAGTGCCAACTCCACACAAACAATTTTGCAAGCAAAAAAATAAAACCAATATGGTAAAAAAAAACAAAAAACTTAAGGAAGATGTTTGGTGGCAAAGAAAAACAAACAGCAACCTATTCGGTAATATTGCTGTATGCACACAGAGCAGACTTTTACTGGCCTGTATGCAACGCATATATGTGTTAAATCAACCCTGAAAAACCTGTTGGCTTTGATGCTGGTGCACAAATCAGAAATACGTGCATACAAACACACAAACAGTACAAGACAGGAGACATAATATAGAGAAGGAAAAGCAAGCACACGCACAAACACACACACGCGCGCACACACACGCACACACACACAGGAAGCAGCAGTGAGGCAGGCAGGCTCACCTTGCTGTGTACTCTGTGAATGAGATGTAAATGTGCTGCTCACCTTGCCACCACCGGGTCCCGCTGTGATCAAAGTGTTTTCAGAGACATGACTGCTCTTGTTCACTGGCAAAATCTGCTGAGAAGAATATCACTGCTCGTGGAGACACGGGCATTTTAATTACATAATTTGCGCGTCTGTGCATGTGTGCGCTCGCAGACGCATGCATGCATATGAATGTGGCTGCATTTTCATACAGTATTTTGTGTGTTTGCATTCTGGCACTTCTGTGTGTTTCTGCGCTGTGCATGTGGGTTTGATTCAGTGGGTGTATGTGTGTTTGTGTGTGTGTGTTTATGTGCATATGTTAGCAGACAAAAGTGTGACTCCAGGCTGCCAATGGTATCTCAAAGAGGCAGGTGGATCTCTTAGAAACATCTTTTTTTTTTTGCAGCAGTAGCAGCCACAGTGCTCAGAGGCTCAGCCACCTGCTGTTTACATTACAAGCCTCCAGACCATAAAGCATATCATGCAGGTCTTTGTGTCAGCATATTTAACAATGTTTCAGCCTCCTCAAAATGCAACATTTTGCCCCTTTGACATATTTTGTGGTTCACCTTTGCAAATTCATTCAAGTGTGAAAGGTTGTGCCAAATGTATCTGGGTGGCGAAGGATATTAGCGACTTCATAAATGGTTTATGACACCAACACAACAACAGCATATGAAGCCCATGACTCAGAAGCAGCCCAGAGAGAGAGAGAGAGAGATCATTGCCACAAAACTCTGCCGTGTCTTGAAGATAGTCAAACAATTTTCAAGACCAGCAACTTTCAAGTCTATAAAAATTGATCTGTTTGTCATGAGAGCAGACCCATTTGGGATTCCTCAAGCGTGAAATCTTCGTGAAATGGCTGTATCAATCAGAAAAACAGAGAGACAGAGATTGAAAGATGATAGAGGGAAAAAGAGAGATGAGAGAGGAGGAGTGAGTGGAAGAGCCAGAGAGAGAGAGAGAGAGAGAGAGAGAGAAGGGGGGAGAAAAAAAGACAATATTGCTTTAATTTAGTCGTTTCAGCTTTCCAAAATCCTTTCAAGAAGAAAGGCAGTCTTCCAGCCGTCTTTCTCTGAGCTAAGAGCAGCACAATATCAGCGCACTGTCACAGCAGATATGAACAGCAATCGGCTCCTGTTACATGTACAAGTGTATGATATCTTGTATCTTCTTTATGTTCCCTAATAACACAGAGCTGCCGTCGGATAAATGCTTTGTGTTGCGCAGCAGTGTCGTACAGCGTCTGCGTTTTAAATAAAATGCAACTTCAGCATCGAGAAGGCCGATTCTTCTTCTGCTGTCGCCGAGCTCAGATACGGACAGGAACAAAAGCAGCTCAACAAGCCACCGCTCGTGTTTGCGAAGCTGCCAGAAAACATTACTCACCAGCAAAGTGACACTTGTTGACTGTGATTTTGAGAGGGTCTGATCATAGGGGGAAGAAAGCTGCAGCCAGCTGCATCCACATGTATAACACTAACGCAGGTACAGGACATTACAGAAGGTTGCTGAAAACCCAGCTGATTGTTTGCGGTTTACAGTGACAGCAGTGGCAGATTTACCACTTGAAATTTGCAGTAATTTTTGAAACAGTGGATTTCCATATTTTTTCTAATTCATCTCGTTTTTCTCTCAGTCTTTTGCGATGCGTTTATTGCACATGTTCATATCGTGATGACGATGAAAATCGTCTTAGTTGCTCAGCACTAGTATTAACACGCGTCTTCAGTGATCCGATCACTAGTGCACAGCTCTAACGTCAGTTCACACCTGACTTTAAAATGCGTCTCCACATGTGTCTAGATTGACCACTTGTAATCGGATCTCACTTCCCTACTTATATATAGTATATGCAAATAACCCCTCTGCACCCCACTCGCTCTCTCTCTCTCATTTGCTCGCTCTCTCTCTCTCACACACACACACACACACACACACACACACACACACACACACACCATAGACTGATAAAAAAGCGGGAAAGTGAGATCACACTAAGATTTGTTAAAGAGGGCAAAGGAACAGAAAAGACAAAGGCATTTCAGCTTTTGATGTCTTTAGAGCATAAACACATCTCTTCTGTTCATCTCTACTATTGAGAACAACGTCTCAGGGGGATTTACAATATGTTGAGGGTAGAACATAAAACACACTCTTTTCATTGGCGCTCAAATCAAACATGGAAAATCTCCAGAAAAAAATTCCTTTTTCTTTTGATATAAAAACCTACAGTGATATTAAATTTAATACCGTGGCATGAAAACAATTTAACTATTGGTTTTCAGTGTCTAACTGTGCATTCATATTTTGATCTGACATGATTCACTGCCGACGCTTTCACTGAAGAATTTTGTGAGCACACAAGAATTGGGCGGAAAAGATGTAAGCAAACAAATAAAAAGTAATTATACTTTGGGGCTTTTTCTGAATGCCATTCTTAAAATATTTGCTGCTCCTCTCAACAAAGGATACTGGTGAAATCTTGCCTGTGAGGTGCACTATTGTTTGAGTTTTCACCTGCAAGCAAAAGCACAACAAAGGAAAAACCTGTCTGTAAGGAAACAAGGAGGAGCAAAATGCACATTGTTAACCGGCAACGATGCATGACTGCCATTCTGACAGCCCTGCCAAGCGTCAACACATCAGCCCTCAGTTTATCTTCACCCCTGCGAGCAACCAAATGATTTTGATCGTATCATTCAGACTTTGACTGTGGTTAGGCAAAGCTTTTTTTTTTTTTTTTTGGTCAACAAACCTGTAGAAGCAGCGAGATAATCTGCATGAGCTGCTGTAAGACCTGCTCTACTCTTTCTAGAAACAACAGTCATAAAAGCACAGTTAAGTTTAAGCTTCACGAGGTCGGCGATCAGGCTCTGCCCACAAGCGCTACGCTGCTTTCTGGAAACATTTTTTGGATGATTGCATTTTGAGTCCTTGACTTACTTTAGATCTAGTGTCAGATGATATCCATGGTGTGTTTTCATGCAGTTTTTCCCCACATCAAATTACACAGTATTTCCTGCTTGCTTCATGATAACAAACATCAAGTGAATTAAATTAACTGATCTCTGAGTGTTTGATAACGTACAAGTGGAGGATGACAGCAAACAGAACGACATATTCTGTAATGATTCGTCACTCATGCTTTGTTATATTCATGAGGGCTCTGACAATGTGTTGTCTGTCGGTCCATCTCGGTCCTGCTAGTTAGAAATATGTCAATTTTTTATTTTATTTTATTTTATTTTATTATTTTACAACTGTACTGTGCTGCTCTGTGCTGCCACACCTCCACTTCGGATGTCTGTCACGCTCTCTCAAGGTTGTGAAAGTGTTGTCAGGATCAGCAGTGTGATGGCCACATCCTGCCTCTGTCTGAGAGGGACATTCAGTCGATAACAATGCATCCTTACGTGACGCGGACAATGAGCTGTCATGGAGATGTAATGGCAAGATATAACCGCACTCTCCATCCACTGCGGTCACAGAGAGCACCTTGATGTTCATTATAACTGGGTCAAACGATCACGAGCAACTGGGCAACCTGACCTTGAAAGGGATTATGATCATATTTCCTTCTTCATCCTGTGGTTTTAACTATTACAACTGCTGCTGCCTTTATTAGTGGTAACATAAGCTGTGTTCCTGCAGCAGAAGTGGTTCATCTGTTGTTCAGTCAAACACAGCTGAAAGCTTGATATTGTTCATACCCTTTTTTCACATTATATCTGCAGAGCATGTAGACAGGTATACCTGGTTAAAAGGTCAGTTCAGACAGAAGAGAGATAGGTTGGTTTAATTTGTCCAGATTATGGGATATCTGTGTCAGACACTTATATGCAGCATGCCTCAACTCCAATACAACAGTGGTGAATGGAAAAAGTGCATTTAAAATGTTAAGCATCCATCAACCGTGTCCCCACGACACAACAGTTTTGATTGGAACTACAGTGTGCCCTTATTTTAATAGTATAGTGAGAGATATACAGGAAAGTCAGGGAGAGAGAGAGAGAGAGAGAGAGAGAGAGAGAGAGAGAGAGGGGATGACATGCAGCAAAGGGCCGCAGGTCAGACTTGAACCCATTGGCTGCTGGGTTTAGGACTAAGCCCATGTGGTACGCGCTTTACCAGGTGAGTGACCAGTGCGCCCCTGGAACTACTTTTACTGAAGGAATAGCTCCTATGAAAACCATTGACAATGAGGTCTGTGAATTATTCAGAGTGACGGACAGTTTTTTGGAAATTCGTGCTTTGAAAAAACAACCTAAACTATAATGATGAACTCTAATAAAAGTATAATGTAGCTATAGTATATATTTATATTTTCTCAATTTTCAAAAGGTAATCAAATTTTTTGCAAACATTTCCTACTCGTTACATGTGATTCATGTTATTTGAACACCTGCTGAATCATAGGCAGCAGAATCAAGTGTTGTGTTTGTCCTACGTTAAGGAGCAAACATACGGAGCAACATATGGAGTGGATCTGTGACTCCGGGTAAAACATGGAGTCACAGAATAACCAAGCCAATGACCAAGCAACAGCTAACAATGGTTAACAGCGCTGGCCCCCAACTGGTTAACTGCCAGTGGCTGTTGAACCGATATAACTATTTTCAGTTTCTGCCCAGACAGATACTCCACGCATTAAATTACCAAACATTCACAATGCCGTTACTGCGGGGAAAAACAAATTACAGTTTTGACCTAATGCTGCACATGTGTACAAATCAAAGAGTCTCGGTGACAGGGAGCGAAAGGTGCACAGCTCAGTCAGAGAAGGATCTCACTCAGGAAGCAGAGTCTGACTAAAATGTTGCCATTAAGTCTGATTTTAGTAGCAAAGAGATGCAGCTAAAAGCCCTAAAAATTGTCAGTGCTTGTGGTCACTGCTGCTTCCCCCACCATAACATGAACTGAAATGGAGCATGATCACCCACCCCCACCCCACCTCCACCACCACCACCACCACACACACACACACACACACACACACACACACACACACATCATCAGCACCTGCAGCTCTGCTCCTCTTCCTCCATTTGTCATCAGCCTGGGAGAACACAGAGAGAGAGAGAGGGAGAGAGAGAGAGAGGGTACCTGAAAATGAGCATGGTGGTAGAGATATAATTGCTTTCTTGTCTTTTTCGGTTCCCTCCCAAAAGGAGGAGGCATAGCTGTGAGTGACTGAGGTTATCTTCACCGCACTATCTGCTGAAGAAGCACATAAATGAATAGTGCATTAAAAGTTGGAGTCTGTGCTGCACAAAAAAAAAAAAAAAAAACACACCACCCTGTAACTACTGTAATTTAAAAAACCACAATAGCTGCTATGCAATCTTGAAAACAAAAAATAAAGGCCTTCAGGCGGTGTGCACAGAATTTCTTTTTATTCAAACAAAGCAAAGAAAAAGAAACATCCACCTATCTGTGGTTACAGCCTAATTGATTCATTTCAGAAGTACACACTTTCCTCCTGAGAAACATAACGTATAAGCAAATATACACTCAGGTAAACACATGGTACTGTGAAGGAACAGAGGCTTGAGCAAATAATGCAGACCACACAGGGCTGCTGTGACTATAGTGTGTATTCAGGTAAGAAATTAAAAACATGGTTTAAAAAAAGGAAAAGATATCAGAAAACAATAGCTTGTGAATAATGGTGATGCGGCGCCTTGTATCTGCACCGTGAACGAGTGGTGGAAACTGGTTGGATGGCTCTCTGAACTACAAACCCAGCTACTGTAGCGTGAATGCTTGTTTAATTAGCCTTGTATGATAGGTTGCCCATCCATTACGTGGCTAATTGCCATCCTATCAGACCAAATAAAACACGCTATCACACTCCGGAGTCTGCATCATTGCGCCAGATGATATAATTTCCTTGTGAATCATCTGGATAACGAAAGCAGGAGAGTGACTGACTCAGGGGTGGACTAAGTGTGTGTGTGTGTGTGTGTGTGTGTGTGTGTGTGTGTGTGTGTGTGTGTGTGTGTGTGTGTGAGAGAGAGAGATGCAATGCAGCAGGAGAGTGGAGCTATGAGTTGGTTTGACAAAGTAGCCATAGCAACAGCTTGCAAGATGTGTTCATCTGTCTTAATCAAGGACAAGTTGTGTTTTTCTCAGAGTCTGTGTGTGTGTGTGTGTGTGTGTGTGTGTGTGTGTGTGTGTGTGTGTGTTAAGACCTCACCAGAAGACCTTGCTCTCCCTTCTAGGCTCCCCACGGAGCGTAGTGTGGGTCTTGAGCTCATCTGAAGATAGATCTGTGCTGCACACACCCTCAAACACAAACTTGCTGTATCGCCGCTGCAGCTTCTGCTCAAATAAGGGAACTGAAAAATCCTGTTCATTTACCCTTGTGTAGATACCATCCAAACTAAACTGCCCTGGAATCAGTTTACTTACCCAAAAAAAAAAAAAACTTCCCATCCCAGAGTCCTGCAGTCATTTACTCCCATATTTGCTCCTTTTAGGGCCCCGCCACAGTGTACTCTCCTGATGAAATTGAAGCAAAGGACGACTATGAGTAGATTTTCACATCGGCCGGCCCATGTGAAGTAGAAGAGACTGTCATTATGCTGTTCAGTGGAGCAGCAATATCTCTAGCTGCTTGGGGACATTGGGTGCCTGAGCGTAGACGGCCTGCCCTCCTGCCTGTCCGCCTCTAACTGACTGTCTGCATGTCTACCTGCCTGCATGCCTGTCTGTCTGCACGGCTGCATGTGTGTCTCTCTGCTTATCAGATTATCTGTCTACTATAGTGTTTCTCCCATGGTGTGTAGTTGGTGGGTTTACCTGTGTGTGTGTGTGTGTGTGTGTGTGTGTGTGTGTGTGTGTGTGTGTGTGTGTGTGTGAAGAGGAGGCACAAGCTGTACCCCGGGGATCGGGCTCTCGGCTCTGAGACAGCCTGGCAGATAATAGGAGCTTCTCTGGAAGATTACTAGACCTTGTTCTGTCGACATCAGCCTCTCAGTTTCTCCTCTTCTCCCAGCTCCTGTTTTAAACTCGGCTGGTAAGGTTGTCAAAGCAATTAAACCGACTCCCCCTCTGTCATTGCCCCTGTCACCCTCTTTATTTTTATTATTCCTTTTACTCACTCTCCATCTTTTTACTCATCTTCCCATACTTCCCTGTTCCAGGTACTGTATATAGAATGGCAAAGGTTTCAGGAAGAGAGAAATTGGACATCAGGCACTCGTCCTTCTCCCCATTCTTTCCTTATCATCCTCTCTTCTCTCCCCTATCACCCTATCCTTCTCCTTTATGTAAGACCTTGACAGCTGTCCTCATAGAGAGACCAGCAGCGCAGTCTGAGACAAATACAGATTCTGTCTCATCCCATGATGCCTTTTGTAGCTAAGACATACTACACAGGAGACCAGAGAAATTATCACTCTATTTGAGTTTATTTTCAGGCTCTTGTGTTGATTTGCTGCCTGTGCCTGCTTTGGAGATTTCAGCAAGAACTGGCTACCGGAGTTACTAGTAAAATTAACATATCCACCATTACGTTCATGCATAAAAGCTAATCCTTAGCAGTACAATCAATATTTTTATATTAGCAATGGATCACATGACTAATGGCATGTGAAAGGAGTCCCCTGTGGTGATGAATGCATACCTGAGAGAGTTATCACCTCATTGCAGCAGATCTCAGCAGCTCTCATAATGTTACTTCCAGCCACTGCACGCAGCTAAAAGAGAGAGGGGGGCTATAAATGCTCTGTACACTACCTGCTCAGGTAGAGTTGGCCACTGACTGGCGAACAGCATTTTGCAATTACAGAGCCAGGTGTTTCCCTCGGGATATGGTGGAGACCAAAAACAGAGCTAAAAAAGTGAATATTGGACTTATAGTCTTCAGGTGGACAGAAACATGACTCCTGTAAGTGGAAAAAGGCAATTGTTTACTTTAAGTACACAATTATCAGCTTAAATAATGAAATATATCATGTGAGTGTTGTGGCAACAGCTTGTTTCTGTTGTCCAGAAATAGCCAAAAAAAAAAAGAAGTTATACTAGGTTTAAAGGAAGTTTGAAATTGTGGGAAATGTTTATTTGCTGTTTTGCTGAGAGATTGATACCACTCTCATGTGTCTGCATTAACTGTGGAGCTAAAGCTGGCAGGCGATTAGCTTAGATTAACGTAAATCACTTAATTAGACCCCGATCATAGATGTCAATATAACGTCTCTTCATCCTCAAGACGTTTTGATAATCTTTTTGGTTTTCTCTAGACAGCGTCACAGACAAAAAAATACAAAAATAGAAACCATGCAGACACAGTGTCAGAGCAAATGTGATCTGGGGGCATTATGGTAACCGCAGGGGACCACAAACTGCTGTTCGAATACTCACTCTATGATGTAAATGCCTGATACTAAGAGCCATCACGAACCAACCCAGTTCCACTTCAAAGCATGCTGCAAAGTCTCTCTTTCACACACAGAGACACACACACATACACTGTGCAATATATATCCTACATGCAAGCCACATCTCTCTCTTTCACACACACACACACACAAACACATTACACTTTGCAAGTCATTAGAAGATCATTTGAAATATACCACATACTCCACTCTTACCGAATAAATTCAGGTAGACCCAAAAATCATTCAACATTTAGCGTAATAATCATGAAAGCCAAGGCTGGCATCATAAAGTTAATTAAACGCATGGCTCACCTTTAGAAGAGTTGCAGGCAGAGAGTGTTGGTGCTGAACCTGAAGAATGGTGTCCTCCCTCTCCCATGTGCATTTGCGGGTTAAGTCCCTCTCAAGCGCTCGCTGAACCAACAGGGCTTTTCTATTGTGGAGTATTGTGCTTGAGTGGAGAATGAATTCTCGCACATTGCTGTGGAGGCGCCAAATGTTAAGGCACGTTTGAAAGCAGTCAGTACACTGGGCTTTGCGATCAGACCACTCCTATACACCCACAGTGTGTAGCAAGAGATATGCTCCTTTTGAAGATTTGTGTTTATGAAAACCCCATCTTTCTCCACAGCAATTTTTTCAGTTATGAAAGCACACACTCACAAAGGCATCCAGTGTCTGAGACCTCCGGCTGGTGCTAAACAGCCGACAGCAAAAACAAAGTGCTGTGTCGGCCGGGACACTGTATTCAGGCAAGTCTCAGTCTCAGTGGTACCAAGTGGAGATGAATGAATGTTTCCTACCACTGAAAATGTTGGCAGGGTGCTGTTGTCTTGTCACTCAGTTTGGTTGGGCTGGTCTGTCCCGAGGTCATCTATGAGTTGTCTTCCACAGCTGGCACTTAGGCTAGCAGGTGCATCATGGGTAATCACAGAAGGCTCTTCAGGGCAAGGTTTTCACTGTTAATATGATTAATTAATTAATAAAACAAATGTTTGGCACGAAAGACTTGCCCTGTGAGTTGGTGGGGTGTGGGGTAACTCCATTGGGGGCAAGGCCCACGAATGTCTCCCCATAACGGCTGACCCCGATGACATGACAGCTCCCCAAAAGTTAAGCCACAATATTTTTGATGGAGCCTTGGTGTTAGTGGATGGGACATGGGCCATACCAAAAAAATCAAATATCTTCGAATTACGGAGGAGGGGTTGACGCCCCGATTAAGACATTGGCCCCCCAAAAGGAGGTAAAAACAACACTTTTCCTACCTGTAATTACAACTATTACTATATATTTCCCATATTAATGCTTGGAAGAATCTTGTGATAGGATTTTAGACACCCCTAAAGTGGACCGTACCATTTCCTGACCCTGACGTTAAGTCTTGTTTACCTTCCTTACTCGCGTCAGTGACTCACGTTGCGTCTCTGCCCCCGATGCGACAATGATGGTAAAATGTAAGTACCAGTTACAAACTATCCAGCTGGTTTAATACACTTTACTGTCTTACCCACACAGTTTCTGAATTAGATCGTGTGAAGTATCTACAGATGAACTCTGAGGTTATCTTGTTTCTAACTTCTGCCTCAAGTTACAGTTTAGCTAATTAATGTTAGCTAGCTGATAGCGCCCATTCATTTCCAATGTTAGCTTGTCTTTTCATTACCAATATTTAATGCTGGCAAACACTGGTGCAGACATGAGCAGTGAGACAGTGGGGGATTAGTTGTTGTAGAGATAAGTTTTGACATCAATATAGAGTTTATTATTCATTTTAATAAGTCTTTTGTGTGGCTGTGGTGGCTTAGTTAGTCTTTTACATTTTTGGTATTAGGTTTTTAAGAAACACTTTCTTTGTTTTCACTCAGGAATTCAGGAGTTTTATCTGGTTTGGTAATTGAGCAATATTAAAATGCATGTGTGATGAAGTCTAGGTAATTGTAATAGCAATGGTTGAAAGTACATTTTCACTTTTTTGGCTTCTTACATCTTACAAAAAGCTAATTTAATCAGTGTTACATTTCAGATGTCTGAGTTGGTAACAGTTCACCAAATACAGATTTTTTCCCTCCAAACTTCTCACAGGGTTTCATTTCCAAAAATGTTGAAATGATCAAATAAATTAAAAAATGTAATACTTTAACTACGTTTTGCTGCTAATACTCTTAATACGCTTACTTAAGTAGAATTTAGGATTTTTCATGCAGGACTTTTACTTGTAATTGAGTATTTTCAAGACTAAGTTGAAACTTGTAAGATTTAGGACTTAGTGATGATAATGCAATGTGTATCATCTGTCATTGTAATGCAGGCTTTATACTGAGCAGGAAGCAGAGGGACATCATAAGCCCAGGAGGATCAACCCAAACCTCTGTGGTCAATTTTTTAAGGTAAGACTAATTTTATAGAATTTGCATTATGCTCCTTTAGGGACAGAAACATTACCCTAGCTACTCCTTAAAGATACAGATCACACAAAAATCTTAACTTTATTAACTCTACAGAACCTTTTTCATAGAACTCATGTTTCTCACTTATGAGCCAATAGACTGAGTCCTATCTGTTCCATTCATTTTGGTACTGGTATCAGACTCTAGCTCCAGATGACGTCACCGGCACAAGATGGCGGTGCCCGTGTCCAGGACATTTCGGCGTGGGTTTCATACAGTGAGAGGAAGTGGAGACACATGGTCCATCTTTATATACAGTCATTGGTTACAGTCAAAGGAGGTTTATATGTCACAATTATTCTTAAATGGAATGCACCAGCAGTCAATCAATCAACAAATTAATCATTTATTGAATCATTTAATATATAAATGCATAAATTAACGTATGTGTGAAGCAAATGAATCCAAAAAAATGAGAAAACAAATGAATAATGTCAAAACAAATTAATTAATTAAATATTAAATCAACAAACCAATCATCCAAAAATGTGTAATTAGACAGTACTGATCACTAAAAAGCACAGGCCCTGGCTGCTGTAATTGGATTATGTAACAGCCCTCATTCCACCCACCCAGACCTGTCAATTTCCTTTACTGTATATTAGAAACACTTAGTGAAATGAGGATTAACTAATGAAACTAAAATTATGGAAAATCTGTAGCAGCAGCCTTCACAAAGTCAATTGTTTATCCACCAGGGCTGAGATTACATTTAAATGGGTAAAGTGGTTTAAATACAGCTAATGGAGGTACTTTTAGTGAAATTAAAAACAGCCCTTATTAGACTTTAATTTATAGTGAGTTTTTTTCCTCCCTCTACCCCTAGCGCTAATCCAGGCCCAGTGGTCCTCATCCTGACAGCCAATGAAATCAAGCCTGGCACACATGGCCCAACATCATTAGCAAATGCACAAGAAACTCTGCTTTTGCCTGCTGGGTCTGTCTCTCCCTCCATCTTAACTCTCACTCAACACACCAGGGCTACAATTCCCACTGACAGGTTGCCAGCGCCTCTGTGTGTGTGTGTGTGTGTGTGTGTGTGTGTGTGTGTGTGTCTGTGTGTCTGTGTGTCTGTGTGTCTGTGTGTCTGTGTGTGTCTGTGTGTGTCTGTGTGTGTCTGTGTGTGTGGAGGAGGGTCTGGGTGTCATGTGTGCCATGATAGTCTTGCTACAGAGCAGCTCTTTTGCTAATTGCAGCTATTAGGCCTCCAGAAACCGTCGCAGAGTCTAGCATGGTTAATGAGGAGAGCACAGTGAGATAAATGAGACATTGTATATCTCATGTTGGAACAATGATTGAGTGATGTTAGATGTGCAGCAGAGGGTCACTTGGAGCAGTTATGTCCCTCATGACCCTCGTTCTAACGGTGCTGCAGAGGTGTCACTTAAAAATGATTTTCGAATGGCAATAATTAAGGTTATTTCTTTTTTGGGTGCTGATTAGATCTTTGTTCTAGATTGCTCATAGCCTACTATGATGTGTACTGTTGTCTTCTTCTTTCACTGCTGCATTTCCATCTAGACCTATGATTTCATGAGATATGAAAAACTAAAAATAGTTCAGTTGACAGGGTTACACAAGCCAGGGGCTGTATAAAATTTTGAACCTACGGGTGTGGAGTCCTTCAATTAATGATATAATATTGTCGAGTGAAAAGAAATCCTGCAGCTCTAAAATTTTCTTATTCAAGCAGTAGAAATAATAGGTAATGAAATAGGTGAGACATTTTTTTAAATTCATTTGATCAAGTTTGAAGGAGTTGTTAATCCCATGATTTCAAAGAATTATGATCCATCCCGAATGATTCTTCAGCTTAATTGAAAACCTGCTGTACAGCGACTCCAGATTTTCACCCAGCAGCAATAATGAGCACCTCTGAATGACTGCGAAAGGGATCTTCATTTATGAATTCATCTCAGTACAGTATATTATAAGCTCGGTGTAGCTCTACAGGACATGAATTTACTTGGAGTGACAAGGTGACCATGTTGCTGACTGTGTGAACATGTGGTAGAACTATGTATAGGTGCATTGTGTTGGCGTAGTGTAGGTGTGGACGAGTATAGATCTAATAAGCAGGGACTGTGGCGGCTCTGGAGTAACAGAATGTACAGTTGCGCCCTCGGGGGCTCTTGTTGCTTTAATTCAATGTTACACGGTGCCAGTTTGAGACCTGTGACATGTCTACCTCATCCTTGAATCCAACATCCAAACCCTGTTTCTAAATACAGTAGGAGCATGTAAATAACCTGTGTCCTGTGTAGTGGTCTGACACGTTTTTATAAAGTATAATGTACAATGATACCGCAGCTACATCAAAGCCCTGTATACCTAGCGAAGGTTGATATAAGCAGATGTACAGTATGTACACAGAAACTCTACGACTAAGATTACAATTATTTGACTTACCATCAAATGAAGAATAAACTTTTTTTTTCTCTTTTATTTCTGAAAACATCAGCGTCACAACTCGTGAAGAAGAAAAAATGTGAGGGCATCGCTCATACGGACTTCTCTCGTTAACACGGTAAACACAACCCCATTTGAAGGCAGAATAAGCAACAGCTAACGGAAATACTATAATAATAATTTCAGATGGGAAAAATTCATTCTGAGAAGACCTTTTTTTCATGTCAAGGAAAAAAACTTGTTTATGCCATCGCCTTGCTATTCGATATTTTTTTAAATCCAAGGACAGATAGTGTAAACGGTGTTGTCCCTCTGTCACAGTAATTCATACATTCCTGTCAGCACAATATTTGCCATGGGTGAGATGGGAGGAGATGAGAGATTGTTTTTTAAAGGAGGCAGATGTGAGAGCCCTAGTGATTCGCAGATGAAAAAGACACAACCTGTTAAGTGAAGGATGGCAGCATATACTGTAAAGCATGTGTATACAACAGGGACTGTAATTGAAACGCACTGTGCTTGAGGAAATATATACATATATGTATACACATTGTTTGATCTATAGAAGATATACAAAATGCTTAAACAGGATTTCTTGAAATGTCTGACAAATTACTCCCAGGGGACCAATTTGCAATCAGCACTCGTGTTAACACTGTGTAATGGATGCTCTCAGTGATCGTTTCAGTGACGACGATAGCCACATAGTGCGACATGCTAGAGCCATTCATCCCTGTCTCTTTGTCAGTCATAATGATGTTATACTCTTCATTGTGAGCGTGGAGATTGAGAAACATCAAAGATCTGTTCTTTGTTCCTTTCTCAACTCCGGATGAATATATTCACTCCTTCCTTCTTGGTCTTCTCAGTCTCTTCCTTTTCTCTCTCTTGGCAGTTCCTCTCTGCTCTGCTTCTCTTTCAGGCTTAAATCTCTTTGCTGTCGCTCTGTGCTTGCCGATGATGCCAGTTTTCTTCTCTGAAACTCATCTCCATTTGGGATTTCTCGTACAAAACCCCCCCCCCCCCAAAAGACCTTCTTCTCCTTCTTCTGTCCTTCTTTTCAAGACTAAATCAATACCTGGACACAGCAGGAGGTGAGGAACCAACCATTGGCAACTACAGACAGAATTATTTGTATCTCTTAGTTCGAGTGGGAGGTCAGCGGACTGGAGGCTGGATTTTTCATCCTCTGGACAAACAAACCGAACAGTTTAAAGGCTAGCTTGACAGACAGGGGTGCTGTTGATCAAAAGGCCTCATTAACATTTCAATCTGCCACTGGCCAGATAACACAACAACAGCCATTGTGAGATGGGCCGTCTGTCAGATATGCTGGGTGGCCAATAATGATGGTGATATTTCATGTATGTTATCACAATCTCCATGTGTCTATCTTTGAAATGACAGATGCCACAGGCTTAATGTGTCTACCTTCCCTTTTAATGAAAACATTGTTTACCGCAGGTCTTGTGATTCACAAACAGATTTTTTCTTCTTTTTTTTTTTTTCATTCGCAAATCCAGAAGATAAATGTAGTATCACTACTTTGATGGATTTGAGAAACATAAATAAATTTATCAATGGATGTCAGCTTTGTGGACTCCTAGTCTGAGGTTCAATAATTCACATCCTGAGGAAAACCGTCATACCGACTTCTTCAGTGACGAAGCTTTTAAAAATCTACTTTACATCACCCAGAGAAAACACAACCTCAAAGTTTAATTTAAGTTTTATTCAAAACCACTGAAAAATGAATGATTTGATTATTTGAGTGTATGAAACCCTTGTTTTTCTATCTGGTTGGTCCTGTAAATGTCATTCATTGTCATTTACACAAGACATCACTTCAATTTCTTTTTTTATTCTTATTTTAAGGCACGTTCATGTACAGTATTCCCCCCCCACACACACACAGCAGCTGGAAAACATGTTGACAGTCAGATGAAATAAGTTATTGAGTCTCTTTCCCTCTCAACACCAGATCACGCCCTCATAATAGCGGGGACGGAGAAGAGGCATGTCATAAACAGCAACCAGAGAGGGAGGGGCACGATGTGGAGGAGGAGAAGAGAGGACAGAAGATGTCAGGCAGAGACTGTGAGTAAAAACTGAAAGACAAAAGAGAAATAAAAGGAGAGGAGATTAAAAAAAGGACCCAAAAAAATCAGAATGTGCTGGGCTGGATTAATAAATCCCAACAACCGAGCCCTGTGAGTAATATAGATATAATTTCAGCAACATGTCAACCAGGTGAATTATAATTGCTTTTTTTGTCAAGACCAGTGTGTGTGTGGGTGTGTGTGTGTGTGTGCGTGTGCCCAAGTTTGACTGGTGCTGCCTGGC
Source organism: Seriola dumerili (assembly GCF_002260705.1). Classification (NCBI taxonomy): domain Eukaryota; kingdom Metazoa; phylum Chordata; class Actinopteri; order Carangiformes; family Carangidae; genus Seriola; species Seriola dumerili. The sequence goes on from NW_019174323.1 coordinate 14,314,151, forward strand.
TGTCGTTCAACTGAGGTGAACAAGACTGAGAGTCTGAGTCTCACTAAACACAACAAGAGCAGACTGAGGAGGCTGCACATGCACTGGGAATGTAATTGCAGCTGAACTGGGCCGACTGTTCAGTCTCACCTTCCCGCTACACAATACCGAACAGGAAATCAGGACTCTGGCAGCTCTGCTATGGTGTTGGATGTTTTCCCGGCATCATTTAGCTCTACTTAAAAGGACCAACAAGTAAGACTTCTATTGCCCTATAGAACAAAATGTTCAGATGGGGGTCGATAAGGGTTGTTGATCAATACCTGTGACTCAGTGACTGCTCAACCATGAAGGCTAAAAAGCTCTTTTCTCCAGCCAAAAAGCAAAGCCGAGCGATGTTAATGTGCCCGTATTGTGCATGGTGATATATCAGCCCCATAACTAAAGGTTTCTGTTGTATTTCAGCTCTAATAATCTCACCTCTGTCTTCTGTGAAGCCTCTGTCGATTTAGTTGTAATCCCTGCTGGTGACGGATAAAGTTTGACAGTGGAAGTAGATTACCCAGTGCCCCCCCCCCCTTCAGGTGCTAACAGTGCATGGAACATGGCAATAAATGTATGTCACATGTCTGTGGGTTGCCAGGGAAATGACAGCCATCCAACTATAATGGGTGTTAATGGGATGGTGCAGCCATTATGAGCCTTCACACCAGTTTTGGCATCAATTCTACAATTATCTTGAACCTCACTGAAATGGTTCTGGATTGTTCCTCCATATTACTGTAAATCCCATGGTGTCAGTCTGTTAACAGTTTTGATGACAGAGGAAAATACAGTCTTCGGCACCATTCAAGCTGTCCACTGTGATTATCCGTCTGGAGTTCAGGTTGAATTCGGTTCATTTTTGCCAAGTTTCAGTGGATTCATTTGCAGGTGTCTGCTGCATATGTGTTATATCATCAAAGATGTTAGATGAAGACAATTTAATTGGGTTAATTTGGATGGGTAAATTTAAAGTTATTGCATTTTTTTTTTTAAAACATCTAACTGCAACCCAACTCCAGTAAACACATAAAACCTGGATTTGGTCTTGATTGCCCACCTCACTACACAATCACTGAAATCAGTCCAATCAGGCCAGTGTGCAGGAAAGCCTGCATTAAGTGGGTTTTTCTCATTTGAATTATAGGAGCTGCTGTTACTCTCAGGGTTTAGCGATGTGAAGTCTTTGCCATCAAATTCATTCAATATAAGTCATTTTCAGGTGTGCGTGCGTGCGTGTGTGGGGGTGCATTGCTGCAGCTTTCTAAAATTGCATCCGTGTATCACACTGCTATTTTCAGCAGACAGACTCGGTGAGATGCTAAGAAAACGACGCATATTTCAGAATGTGACTGGGGGTAAACTGGGTAGCGGAGTGGTGATATCTGTGTCTCACTAGAGACGGTGGTATCGGTAGGGAGCTGTCGGCTGAGTTACAGCTCAGGGGAACATCAGGATTATTTACCTTCCAATGTTCGTTAGATGTTCTCTCGCTTACAAGTTCAGCTTTTTATTTTTAGCATGTTAACATTGTGAGCATTGTTATTTGATAATAACATAATGCTGACATGGTGTTGTGTGTGTGTGTGTGTGTGTGTGTGTGTGTGTGTGTGTGTGTGTGTGTGTGTGTGTGTGTGTGTGTGTGTGTGTGTATTTCGGGGTTGAATAAAGTGTTTGTAGAACTTTGAGGCGATTGGATGCATCAACTAAATCAGCTTCTGTCTGTCCCATTTTCCCAATCAATCCCACTTTGGATACTGCAGCAGCCCTTCAGATATTCCTCTGGCTGGGGATCAATAATAGGATTGAATGATTGAAGACTACTAATCCAATTGACTACCCACCCCCCCCACCCCCTTCCCCATTTGACCGAGATCTAGTCAGAGGCCCTGAATTGTTTTCCCTTGCTTTCCTTAATTTAAAGTGGGCTAAATGACGGATAGAGACGGAGGGTAGTCGTGTCTTTGGGCTTGATTGTGATCACCAGCCACAGAGTACATCTACGCTTGGTTTGAGTTTGTCATTGTGCACAGACTCTGCTTTTCAGTGGTAGTGAGTGGTATCCATTTAGGTGAGTGCTGTTACGAATCATCTGCCTTTCCACCGTATTTACCTTGGCACAGCATCCATTGCTCTGAAATGCACTGAACGCTGTAGACTCTTTCTTGGAATTCAAGCCCCTTTGAAAGCCTGGGACATACAACACAACAGGTCCCCGACTCTATTATGTTCAACAAACAAGCAGCAAATATGAGCCTTGTCGAGAGACCCCCCCCCCCCACACACACACACACACTGATTGCTAGAGTCGTCCATATCTGTGCTAATGGAGATCAAGGAGCTCTGTGGCTATTCTTGTGTGCTACCATTCATATTTAGATGGATGCACAATCATCCAATCAGTCAGAAAGACCTTGGTCTCACTTTGCTGTCTTCCTCGAACGCTTCGGGTTTAAAAGACCCTGAATCTGCCCCTCCATGGTGCGACTACTTGGCACGATCAGACGTGTTACAACCTTTTTCAGACGCAGCACCGTGGCTTACCACCAGCTAAAGCACAAACAAGTTTCCAACATAAAAATAAACAACAAAAATTTATATATATATCTATATATAATATATCGTATCGTCACCCCTCCCCTCCCTTGGGATATGTATCGTATCGCCAGATTCTTGCCAAATACACAGCCCATCCTTTTAGTGTTCAGGTCGGTTGGCAAAGGACCTCCAGTGGAAGGAAATGAGATGCGGCAGGAGGCCTGAAAGAAAGCCTTTTACCAGTTTAAGATCAGCCACAGGTATTAAGCTGCTCTCGGGGCCGAACAAAGCTCCAGCAAAAAGCCCAGGCAGACAAGTGGGAGCTCAGACAACAGGGAATCAGATAGAAGGAAATCACTGTGATACACCGAGGCGCAGTAATCTGGGGAAAACGGAAAACTGAGGCTTTAGTGTTTGTTTAGTGTTCAGAGGAAAATCAGCTCCGCAATGTGTTACCATTTGATGTTGGAATAAAAGATCAGGAAATGCTGATACTGAATTCATTTTTATTTATTTTTTTTTTTTTACCTCATGTTCTGTCAAGCTCACACATTCCCGACATCATGTCTATTGTAACTTCATCTGGCTCTATTCTCAGTCTGCGCCTTTAATTCCCTCCCTCATACCTTTCAGTATCTGATACACTTCAGAGTTTTTTTTTTACCTTTTTATTTATTTTTTTTCTGGTAAACCACTGGCAGGTGGCAAGAAACAGACCCGCTGCCTTTTTCCTCTCCTTTGGCGTTTCAAGTGCGTCATCAGTCTAATGCAATCAAGGCCAGCCACCTGCCATGGCCACCGCAAACCACCACCTATTACAACAGAGCTGTTGTCTTTACGCACAAAGACACAAGGCCTCTTATTTCCTGGGATCAAGAGGTGAAATGAAGCAATGAGAGATGGAAGAAAGGTAGAGAGAGAGAAACCGAATGAGCAGCCTTTATATGTAAGTAAATGGGATCAATATAACACACATTAAAAAAACAATAAGCAAAACTAATTCACAAGTGTTTCATTTCAAAGCCCTTTTACATTTTATTGTTGTTATGTGAAAACCCGTCTTATGTTTTAAATTCTATTGAAGGATTACATGGGTCTTTAAGGGTTTAGAGGATTCAACACCCTCCAGCACATGAAACAATTTCAAAGAGCAAAGAATCATGCTGAGAAATATATATATATATATATATATATATCTTTTTTATATGTGAGAATTTCATCAGACAGATGACGTGTCCTGTGGGTTATAGTGTTAAGTAGAGGAAGCTAAAGGTATGTTGCAGCGCAGTGTTGATCTATTAAGGGTAACAGTTCAATATCTACCAACATAGGCACAAGGGGCTTTAGTCACCGCAGTCTTAAGGGAAATAAGACGAGAACAGTTTTGTATAAAGCTAAATCAATATGTCCTTTGAATGGCAAACACACAGACGGCAGAGGTTTTGCATGCGCTGATATGTTTTATGAGGCACTAATGCTTCAAGGTTTGATCATCCTTTATTGCAGCAAGTATCGCCAAGCAAAATCCTGTAAGCCGAGGTGTAAAATCACAAAAACAATAAAAGTATGTATGCGCAAAGTGCAGACATAAAGGCATGCAGGTTTCAAGGCTCATATCACCCAGCATTAGGGAGTACACTGGCACATGTCCCTTACCCTGAATGGTTTCAATTTTTAATACACTTTCCATCCCTAATGCATTTGCATGGTGAGAACTATTTCTGTAAAAGAGAAAGAAGAAAAAAAAAAATCGGTTTGCTCTCCAAGGTTGAGAAATGGATGAGGGTTAGACTTTATCGCAATTTTGCCTGACATTCGATAGGGAAAGTGGAGGAGAGACAGCCGCCCTCCCTTTTCTCTCGCTACCCCGTTCAATAAAGCTCCCATTGAGGGGAAGAAAACAGCAGACGCGCCTTTTCTTTTTACCCTGAGGGGAAAGTACCTCACATTGAGGCTATCACTGAAAGGTCAAGCTGCACCGAATCTCATGGAAACTTCATTCAGGATACACACTTCCCGTGCCATGCTGGGCTCCGTCCAACTATCATCTCTGTTACAATAACATTTCCACGACCCACGGGGGGAGGGGGGGGAGGGGGTTATGAGCTCCAGAGGTGTAGAGAATGTCAGGACAACGCTTTGACCTTTTGATCGTCGTGAATATAGATGGGCATCTAACACTCTGTTGATATCAGGAATGCAACTTGTGTTCTTTCGCATTTACAATGCCCTTTCAATCTGCCACTGCTCTGTGTGTCTTTCTTCAACACACCCAATTTTAATACTTAAGCATACTTTTATATTGCACCTACAGAAATGGGAATACAAAGTGCCTCACCAGACAAAAGGAGCCGGATGACCACAGCAATTGTTTCGTCAAGGGTTTAGCCATGGCGCACTAGGGGTGGCATCAGTCAGTGCACCACTTTGGTCCAGACTGACATATTTAATCAACTATTGAATGGATTTCCTGATATTTTGGACAGGTGATTCATGGTCCCCCGTGGACATCTACTAATGACTTTGGTGAACCCCTGACTTTTCCCCAAGTGCCACCATGAAGTTGACATTTGTGTCAACATTTTTGAGTGAAATATCGTGCCAACCATTGTACAGATTGCCACAAAGTTTGGTACGGACTTAAATGTTCCCTCAGGATCAATTGTGAAACTGTTGGTGATGAACACTGACTTTTCCTCTAGCGCCATCATTAGCTTAAAATTTTTGTCCAAATTTGTCCCCAGGTCTACTTACTAATTAGCAAACGTTAGCATGCTGACACATTAAATTAAGAAGGTTAAGATGATAAACATTATACCTGCTGTCCCCTAGCATTGCCATTTTGAGCATACTGATGTGCGCTATGCCTCAGTACAGCAACACAGAGCTGCTAGCATGACTGTAGTAACCAACGTGTAAAAATGTAACTTCTTTAGAGAGACAGAAGAGACAGAAGAGACACAGGCAACGACATAAGCGGAAAGCTAGCACATTCAAATACATATTCGGACAGACACACATTGCAGCTGTTCAAACTCAGAACCAAAGGACCTGCAAATGCACACCCTCAGGGTCAAGTTACTCTTGAAAAGAATTAGTTTGTATGATGTGTTGTCTGACATTGGAAGGCAAATGTATTTACACCTTATCCGTAAGGCCACACTTGAAGGCAGGGGTGAAAAACTGGTCGTCAGAGAGAGAGAGAGAGAGAGAGAGTGAGAGAGAAGATCTGGTATCAATTAAATATGAGGATAACCTTGCACATTTTCAGACAGTCTCTCCTGGAAGGCATTTATAGTGTCTCTATAAACAATTGTGTTGAGAATCAAAAAAAAAAAAAAAAGAGCTAGGAAGACAAGTTCAAATGGCTCCTTTCTCACCTCTGCACAGCTGGCCGATCACGGTGTGAAGTAGTGAAGTAGGTATGAATATCAGGTAGTCGGTATCAGACAGTTATTGCAATGGTTTTGACGCAGCCTCCCCCGATCTGACGTCGGGTAAATGTGTGTTGGGAGGGGGTTTCTGAAGCTGCACTGGCAGTTTTTTACACCTGATTGTTGGACTGAAGTCAGATTTGTTGCTAAATCACTCCCCACTTACTGCACACACCACTGCTCTGCTGGCCTTGTGTGAATTACTGTAACCAAGAAGGAAAATCTCCCTTTACTCACATACTAGACTTTTCCTGCAACAAGGTATTCTTAACACAAAGTTTGTCTTGACACAAATGCACGCCAGCCAGTTCTCGGATACAAATGTTGGCAGTAAAACAGACCCTTGAATGAAGGGTGCGTTGTTGATCAATTCATCATTGATCATACACTCGCACAAGTAGGCCTATAAAACGGATCATAAAAGGGGCTAGAATATAAAATTTTGTTAAGTGTTTTTGTATGGCTTCATGGCCGGGGAGCACAATAACTCCATGAAACAATATCCTCAAAATACATTTTATCCACCAAAATCCCCCTAACTGCAGTTTTGTGGCTTTGTGGTTCCACACTGAGTGTGTGAGTCTAAAGCCAGACTTGTACCTCCAGCAGAAAAACAAAGACAAGTGCCTTTTTCTCTGTGTCACCATGAGTGGTTATCCTCCCACACAGCCAATCACATGTGAGTGCGCGTGCACACACACACACACACACACGCACACACACACACACACACACATGCACACACACACACTCAGAAGCCAGGACAGCATTGCCAAGTAGAAGCTGCTACCTGTGATGGGACTTTGCTGACACGCCACAGCGGCAAAGAAGAGACGAGTGAAAGGAAGAGAAAAGCAGGGATGAAGAAATATGAGGAAAAGGGAAAAGAAAAAATAAGATGCGCATTAATGAGAGGAGAGGAAGCGAGGCCCGTGACAGGTCCTGCAGTTGGGAGTGAGTTGAAATAAAAGGGAGGAAAAGACGAAGAGGTGGAGATACCAAGATACTAAAACTAAGAAGATGGAGGCGTGAGTTGCAAAGTCAGCAGACAGTAGACAGGTGTGTGTGTGTGTGTGTGTGTGTTCCTGGGTGAGTTGCTGATGGTATTTGCGAGTTAGTTAAGTCTGTGTGTGTGTGTGTGTGTGTGTGTGTGTGTGTGTGTATTGTCCACTATGAGTAAAGATCCCGGATGGAATAGGTTCATATATCATTCTCATAATGGTGTTGGCCCTGAGTCAAATCTTTGAGATATCTCTCCTTCTCTCTCATTATGACTTAACGACTTCAGGATCCGTCTCCCATTTAGCTCCATTTTAGCTTGGCTGTCATAACTGTTGAGATTTACTGGAGTGTGATTCCCCCACTCCCACTGCATTTAGCAACCCAAACATGTCTCTGCCGGGCAGACGGCTGGATTAATAGTAAGATTTCTGTGTTTTCAAGCCATCCGGGTGTTTATATCCTTTTCAGGTCCCAACATGAGGCATGGCTCTTGCAGCACACACTCTCCTTGTGAAGGCGGTCTGCACTAAACCCATAAAATGTTCTAATATAAATGTTGATTTTGCGAGATGGTATCTGTAAAAGAGGTCACGTAAAAGCATAGAGGGAGCAAAAATTTGTTTAGCAAAAGGAGCATGTCAAAAGATAAGAATGTTTTTTTACACAAATGGTGGTTACAGTGATTAATTCAAATATTTGCATGAAATTGAATATGTGGGCATGAGGGGAAAATAACATTCAGAATGAAAGGTACAGACTTTAGAGTCAGTTTAGCAGGGAATGAAAAAGTACAATATTGAAGTGAAGAAATAGTAGAAATACTCATCAGTTTGTGAAACTTTAAATTAAATTTGAAATTAAACTTAGAAAAAATGGGGCAAAAATCTGCCTAAGTGAAAGTAAGAAAATCCTAATTTAAAATGTACGTATGTGAAACAATATGAGAAAATTCTGACTCAAAGAAGATAAAGATAGATAGAGATAGATAAAGTGAAATTCTTTCAATTAATGCAGTTTCATTAGTTCCAGTTCTTCAGTGAAACTGATTACTGAAAATCAGGCTACAACTAATGATTTCTTTTCATTGATAATTAATTGCTTATCATATAAAATGTGAAACATTGTGAAATTGGCCCATTACATGACATACTCCATCAATTTGCTTGTTATTCCTAAATCCAAAATCCTCAAGGTATTCAGCTTACAATGACATTTTTGGAACTGGAACCAAGATATGTTTGGCGTTTTTTTTGCTTAATAAACGGTTTTAACGATTAATCAATTATCAAAATTGTGAGTTTGTTTTTTGTCAATTAACATTGCTTGATCAACAAATTGTTTTTGCTATATTATGTAACTTTTCCACATTATAATTTCTAAAAATGACTAGACCTGTTATATTTTTTCTTGAGTTGTGTACTTACATAATCCCAAAGTTTTGATTTTCCTGGAGTCTGAATTTACTCCAGTCTAGCTGAGCTGACCGTCTCCTAACTAGCTTCATATTTAGCATAGAGTGGTACGGAGCTTCAAATGTGAACCTACGGGTCAAAGAGCATTTCAGGAAATAAGTTAAACAAACAAATTCACCACAAATGACAGGGACTGGGGAGGGTGCTGAGGGTCGCTCCTATAACTGGGCCTGAGCAGTGAGCGCCATGCTGGGGAGGCCTGGCGGTCAACAGAGCCACACTCTAAAATAAACACACGCTTGTGCTGAAATGATCCAAACAGGAACACTCATCCATCCAAGCCAGCCTTCATTAAAGTGGTCCGCCCAAGCTCTAATTATAGGATTACAGGGCAGCCAGGAGGACAAACACAGCAAGGGCCTCTGGTTGGATGCAGCTGCCCCAAAACACACTGATCACTGTACCTAGTGACCCAGGTATCCACCCACAAACACACACACACACTCCTGCACCAACCCCAAAACACTCATTTACACAGTGCTCGTCTTTCTCTCCCTCTCCGCGGGACGCTGTACACACTTCTCAGGGTTTGAACTAACACAGTGACACGCACACACACACACACACACACACACTCACACACACAAGCCAAACAAGACATATACCTGGGTAAGTATAGTGCAGACCGTGTGCCTCCCAAACAGACTTAAAAATAACTCCAAGGTGGAGCAGCAAGGAGAGTCAGTCCCACAGTCTGATAGCAGTGTGGCCCTGAGTCAATCTTTGAGATATTCTCTCCTTCTCTCTCATTATGACTTAACGACTTCAGGATCCGTCTCCCATTTAGCTCCATTTTAGCTTGGCTGTCATAACTGTTGAGATTTACTGGAGTGTGATTCCCCCACTCCCACTGCATTTAGCAACCCAAACAGTCTCTGCCGGGCAGACGGCTGGATTATATGTAAGATTTCTGTTGTTTTCAAGCCATCCGGGTGTTTATATCTTTTCAGGTCCCAACATGAGGCATGGCTCTTGCAGCACACACTCTCCTTGTGAAGGCGGTCTGCACTAAACCCATAAAATGTTCTATATATAAATGTTGATTTTGCGAGATGGTATCTGTAAAAGAGGTCACGTAAAAGCATAGAGGGAGCAAAAAATTTGTTTAGCAAAAGGAGCATGTCAAAAGATAAGAATGTTTTTTTACACAAATGGTGGTTTAAAGTGATTAATTCAAATATTTGCATGAAATTGAATATGTGGGCATGAGGGGAAATAACATTTCAGAATGAAAGGTACAGACTTTAGAGTCAGTTTAGCAGGGAATGAAAAAGTACAAATTGAAGTGAAGAAATAGTAGAAATACTCATCAGTTTGTGAAACTTTAAATTAAATTTGAAATTAAACTTAGAAAAAATGGGGGCAAAAATCTGCCTAAAGTGAAAGTTAAGAAAATCCTAATTTAAAATGTACGTATGTGAAACAATATGAGAAAATTCTGACTAGATAAAGATAAAGATAGATAGAGATAGATAAAGTGAAATTCTTTCAATTATGCAGTTTCATTAGTTCCAGTTCTTCAGTGAAACTGATTACTGAAAATCAGGCTACAACTAATGATTTCTTTTCATTGATAATTAATTGCTTATCATATAAAATGTGAAACATTGTGAAATTGGCCCATTACATGACATACTCCATCAATTGCTTGTTATTCCTAAATCCAAAATCCTCAAGGTATTCAGCTTACAATGACTTTTTTGAAACTGGAACCAAGATATGTTTGGCGTTTTTTTTTGCTTAATAAACGGTTTTAACGATTAATCAATTATCAAAATTGTGAGTTTGTTTTTTGTCAATTAACATTGCTTGATCAACAAATTGTTTTTGCTATATTTGATCTTTTCCACATTATAATTTCTAAAAATGCTAGACCTGTTATATTTTTTCTTGAGTTGTGTACTTACATAATCCCAAAGTTTTGATTTTCCTGGAGTCTGAATTTACTCCAGTCTAGCTGAGCTGACCGTCTCCTAACTAGCTTCATATTTAGCATAGAGTGGTACGAGCTTCAAATGTGAACCTACGGGTCAAAGAGCATTTCAGGAAATAAGTTAAACAAACAAATTCACCACAAATGACAGGGACTGGGGAGGGTGCTGAGGGTCGCTCCTATAACTGGGCCTGAGCAGTGAGCGCCATGCTGGGGAGGCCTGGCGGTCAACAGAGCCACACTCTAAAATAAACACACGCTTGTGCTGAAATGATCCAAACAGGAACACTCATCCATCCAAGCCAGCCTTCATTAAAGTGGTCCGCCCAAGCTCTAATTATAGGATACAGGGCAGCCAGGAGGACAAACACAGCAAGGGCCTCTGGTTGGATGCAGCTGCCCCAAAACACACTGATCACTGTACCTATGTGACCCAGGTATCCACCCACAAACACACACACACACTCCTGCACAACCCCAAAAACACTCATTTACACAGTGCTCGTCTTTCTCTCCCTCTCCTG